>NC_045962.1:21302451-21637451 GCF_010909765.2 Amblyraja radiata
TCATTGTCCTATCTGGGACACATGACAATAAACTCTCTAGACTTGACTTGATTAACAAGATTTTTGCATTCTGGCTCAAAGGCACTAAATTCCCATACATTCTAAAAGTGAACACAAATCCTAAATGTGTTGGCTTTTGTTGCTGCATAATCGAACACTTGCATAAAGGCAGAAAATGCTGTAAATAAGCAGATTTAAGATGCTAGAAAATAAAACAATTAATTTTCAGATCTTCAGATATCCTGCAATGTTAATGCTGTTTCCATCTCACCGAACTCTGCCTTAGATTTGCTGAGTATTTACAACACAGGAACAGGCCCTTTGGCCCAACTCATCCATGCCTTATTCATTTATTTATTTATTTATTTATTTATTTATTTATGTATTTATGTATTTATTTATTTATTAAAAAAAATAAAATAAAAAAATGATGGTTGGTATATCCCTTTTTGCGTAGTTTTTTTAAATAATAGAGCAACTGTTTCTCTTTCTTCTCTCTTTTCTAGGATCTATCTCTTAACTTTCTTCTCTAATTCTCCTTCTAATGGGCTTTTTTCCCCCAACACTTTCTCGCACTAACACGACTCTTTCTCACTTTCCTTACTTCCTTTATTTCTATCTTTCTTAAAGCTAAAAAAATGAAGGGGTACAACAAATGTAATAAGATGTATGTGGTGTGTATTACTGTCACTTATTGCACTTCTAATAAATAAATAAGTATTAATAAAAATAAAAAAATAAATTAAAAAAAAAACTAAAAAAAAACTCATCCATGCTGACTAAGACCCCTCATCTAAGCTAATCTTATTTGCCAGCTTTCTGTTTTCATTTCAGGTCTTCAGCATCTGCGCTTTGTCTTTGATCTTTGATGTATTGAACACTAGGTTCTCTGCTGTTTTGACTTTGTGAGAAACATGTTTCCATGGCAGCAGTCTAACTTCTTTTGAGCCAATGTTCCAAAGTACACCAGATGATTTAACCATTTACTTATGTAACGTGATCTGCAGTGATTTGCCAGCAGCTTGTATCTTGTTTTGTGTTCCTTGCATTTTATATGGAGTGGAAGGATGCAGATTTGTAGTGATTTGCTTTTTCCTAATGCCAGTTCCTCTGCCAAGCTTCCATGTGTCACCCAAGGTTTAAATACTATGAACAATGAGAGCGACTGCTACTCACTTGCTCCACAAAGAAACTGCAAACAAGCAACTTCCATGCTTCCTCTTCACCTTCCCGTCTGAGAGGAATCTGACGATGTATATTTTGTTCATATGATCTTATCCTTCATTTGCTCTCTAAAACCCACATTTCTTTTTTTCTATGCTTTGCTATAGCTAAATGTAGACTCTGAGTATGCCAGTGTGCTGTCTTTATTTAAATGAAATGCAAGAAATATAATGAAAATATAGGTGCCCAGCTTCATAGATATGTGATACAGCGTGTTTAGGAAGGAACCACAGATGCTGGTTTAAACCGAAGATGGACACAAAGCTGAAGTAACTCAGCGGGACAGACAACATCTCTGGAGAAAACGAATAGGTGACGTTTCAGGTTGTCTGAAGAAGGGTCTCAACCCGAATCGTCACCTAATCCTTTTCTCCAGAGATGCTGCCTGACCTGTTGAGTTACTCCAGCATTTAGTGTCTATCTAACACTTGAAAGACATTTGGGCAGATGCATGGATAGGATAGGTTTAGAGGTATATGGACCAAACTCAGGGAAAGTGGAACTAGTGTAGATGAGGCATTTTGGTTGGCATGGTATGTTGGGCCAAAGGGCCTGTTTCCATGCTGTAAGACTCTATGACTCAGTGTATAGGTGAAAGAATCTGAGGAAAGTGAATGGGGATGTGAGGAGAATAACATGGAATTAGTATGAATTTTGTGCCTTCCCCCATAATGGGAACCATTGTGGGGGGATGTTTTTATGTTAAAGCTATTTATTATTGTTATGTTTGTATTCTTTTTTATGTGCTGCATTGGCAAAAGGAATTTCACTACATCTAGGTGTATGTGACAATAAATCAACCTTTCAACCTTTCAACCTTTGAACCTTTGAACCTTTGAATTGGCGCCTGATGGTGGGCTGAAGGACATGTTTCTGTATTGTCTGGCTTGCTGATATATGACAGTGAGAAGGGGGACTTGGTGATGGGGCGAGATGAATTGGTGGTGTCTGTCAGTATGTGATGGTGTCTGCTAGTTCGAGGGATGTCCATGAAGATTAGGATTTCATTTTTTCAATCATGGGAAGCCCCACATCGATAGCTGGATGTCAGTGCATTTTCTGGTGGCAGGGAGGCATTTACACGATGGGATCGTTACCATGTCCATGTAAACGACGTCTTCTTCTGAATCTCCAGCAGCACGAACCCTGGCACTGAAGAGCAGGCGAGCATCATTGGAGAAATTGTTAGGATCATTTGGAGAAATTGTAGATTTTCACTCAGGTGGTGATTTGAATGCATTTGCAGTAGGTATTTATTTTAAAGTGGTGAAAGAATATGTATAACCCATTCCTTGAAACCACTGATCCAAAGGCCATAAGTGATTACCTGCTGCTGATTTAAAATAGTTCCTCATTAACATTTTATAAGATTTCTACGGTATGTCAGAGATTAATTTATTGTATGATGTTCATTAACTTGTACTCATACTTTTTAGATGAATGCACTGAAAGTAGTTGTTCTCTTTATTAATATTATGGAGAAGGGTACCATTCAAATGATAGATGATAATTGAAAATTTATAAAGATTTGCCTGGTTATGCTTTGCATTTTTATTGTATTTACTGTTGATTGCATTATTTGGTATTCGCTTGAATATCAGATTAGAAAAGCATCTAGTTTTGACTTAATTTCATTATTTAATTCAATGTTTGTGTTCAATTGATTTCCATGTGAAATGTTTTTGAGAATAATCATATGAAACTATAGACATCACAGCAATAACATATTCCAGTAGTTGTTTGCATTAGTAAGTTTTGATATAATGCAATTTGCATGTTATTTCCACATGGAGATGACTTCAAGGAAGAAGCAATGATAGCTAATCAAGGGATTTCAATGTGGATAGCATGGGTTCTTCATTCTAGACATTGACACAGGCGCTGCATATTTTTTCCATACAGAATAATTCTTGTCATTCTGTTCTTGTAGTGAATTGCTTTAGGAAATGTAATAAAGTTACCACTTTTGACAACAATTTAGACAAATGGAAGCAATGGCAGACTTTCAGAAAATGTTCCAAAGTATCAACAATAAACATGTAGGAAGAGAAAGATATGTAAAGAGCTACGAAGATAGCTATGGAGAGAAGGATTGGGTGATGTTTTGGGTCAAGACCCTTCTTCAGATATTAACTTGACTGGTAATGATATATTACTTCCTATTCTACTACAAACCTACCAACTCCCATAGTTGTCTGGACTATATTTCTTCCCACCCTGCTTCTTGCAAAGATGCTATCCCCTACGCTCAACTCCTCTGTCTCCGTAGTATCTGCTCCCAAGATGAAGTTCACCGTACTAGGACATCCGAGATCTCCTCATTCTTTAGGGAACATGGGTTTCCCCCCTTCTGTCATAGATGGGTCCCTCACACGTGTCTCCTCTGTGTCCCGTAGTTCTGCTCACACTCCCCCTCCCCCCAGACCAGGCACGTGCCGTCAGGGTAGGTAAGGTAGGCCGTGCCTACCCTGACTAAAATTATAATAAATAGTGAAAGCACAGGAGAATTATACCTACCCAAGAGATCGATCTCTTAAGTAGGCATAATTCTCCGTGCTTTTCATCCGCAGTACATGTAATACGCGAAAGTATGTGCAACTCGCGTGCCATCGATGCTGCTTCATGCCTTCAATGACAAGGGGAGCTGTCAATGACAAGGGGAGCCTTTGCACCGTGGACTGCGTACTGTGCATGCGCAGCGCGAGATTCTTGGCGGGTTTTTCAAACATGGATTGTCATTATCTTAAGAAACAAAGAGAGAAGAATGCAGTTTGTGTATAAAATAATGTGTTAAGTAAATTTCTTTGAGCTATATATTTTTAAATACCGCATTTACTGGTAATAAAGACATTTTTTTACCCCAAAATAAGGCACAAAAATTTACCTGCGTCTTGGAGGCCGAAGGTTGGGTTGTTAGCCAAGAAAGATAGACTTGGATATCCCTCTGTACAACAACATCAAGAACGATGTTGCTGTACTGAGGGATAGCTAAGTCTATCCCTCATTGCTGGCAGCTGATGGGAAGCGGCTATAAAGTGGGAAGCGGCTGTAAAATGACAGCGCTGCTGTGGGGGGTTCCTTTCACAGTGTGGGGAGTCTGGCCAGGGGTAAAGTTACGGGGAGGGCAGGAGCGTTGAGAAGGAGTGGGTTGGGGATCATGCCATCAACTCACTCACTGCTGCTGTGGCACTCTGGGCGCGGAGCCACCGCATTGTGGCCGGGGAGGGAAGTGGCTCGGGTTGCAGCGAGAGACTGCCGGGACCAGACAGCGGAATTGGTCCCTTGATCACGCAGACAGGAGTAAACTCCACAACCCGCTGTGCTATTATCCATTGCCCGCTGACCCGCTCTTGAACTGGTCCCCTCACTGTCCGGTCTACAATGAAAGACATGGACCAGGCAGTGCATGCCATGCAGTGTCACCCAGCGCAGCAAATGAGGCCATGTCCTGATATCAGCGGCAGTCGGAATTTAAATATTTGCGGGAAGTGGCTAACATGAGCGAGGTCAGCTAGCGGCAGGAGAGAGGTGTTCAGATGGAGAGCACTGCCAGAGGTAAGCGGGCCAGCAGAAGGCGCTGAGGTCCCAGCAGCCGCTCGCAGCCACCCGAGCTACTTCCCTCCCCGGCCACAATGCAGTGGCTCCGCGCCCGGAGTGCTGTGGCAGCGGTGAGTGAATGAGTTGCTGGTATGATCCCCGACCTCCTCCTTCCCAATGCTCCTGCCCTCCCCGCATCTTTACCCCTGGCCACTCCCCTGACTGGCCAGATACTGTGAAAGGAACTCTTCCCCCCCCCCCCCCCCCCCCCCCCCCCCCCCCCCCCAAATGGTCCCTTGAACTAGTGTTGTCATTCAATAAGATCACAACTGATTCAACTTGTCAACTTGTCTCTCCACCTGCCGTCACCCTCCACCCCCCCCCCCCCCCCCCCCATTCAGGCATTCAGAATGGAGGAGATTTGGAAGCCTTGGGCAAATTGAATTGTTACTTTCTTTATTTTTATTTTTTTGAGCGTGAAAAATTCTGCGCCCGCCAGCCTTTTTTCAAAATTGAGCAACTCAAAATGGGGGTGCGTCTTCGATGCAGGTGCGTCTTCATTGCCGGGAAATACAGTACTTTATTAAGAGATATAGCTTTTGAATACATATTACTTTATAAAAGTCGACTGACAGCTTACGGAGAGGAGAACAATCTGCGCATGCGTGGTTTAAGATTTTTTTTAAATCCGACTGCCTACCCTGAGTGATTACTCACAGCACGTGCCTGCCCCAGACACAACAAGGACAGAGTTACCCTGGTCCTCACCTTTCACCCCACCAGCCTCTATATCAAACACATCTTCCAATATTTACTTCAACCTCCTCCAACCTCATCTATTGTATCCACTGTTCCCAACTTGGGTTCCTCAGAGCTGCCAAGTAGTACGGATTTGCCGTATTTTGTACGGAAATGCGATTAGAATACGGATGTACGATTTTGTGTTGTTAAATACGGATTTTAAATACGGAGTTCAGTTCAGTCTGAAGAAGGATCTCGACCAGAAACGTCACCCATTCCTTCTCTCCAGAGGCGCTGCCTGTCTCGCTCCAGGTATAAACAGAGCGCTGTCCATTTAACGCGTGGGAATTTAAACAAAGAGCTGTCGGCTACAGCGCTATGGGTTCTAAAAATAGCGCTACCAGCTGGAGCGCTTTAAATATAGCGCTATGTGCTTTACACATAGCTTCTTGGCAACAGTGCTATAGGTCACAGACTGTTCAGGAAAATTCTGGTATAACAATGAGTCTTTGGAATTCTCTTTCTCAGTGGTAGTTGGGCCTTTGATTATTTTTCAGGCAGTGGTAAAATTTTGGATAAGCCTAGTGGTGAAAGGTAACCAGTGGGATTGCAGTTACATTGGGATTAGCTTTGATTTTACAGAATGGTGGGTGGGCTCAATGGGGAGAGAGGGAGGGGTGGGGAGAGCGAGAGGGGGAGATGGAGAAGGGGAGAGGGAGAGGGAGAGAGGTAGGAAGGGAATAAGAGGGAGGGAGAAAAAAAGGAAAGAGGGAGGGAGAGAAAGAGGGAGGGGAGGGAGGACGAGAGGGAGGGAGAGAGGAAGGAGGGAGGGAGAGGGAGGCTTCCAAAATGGCTTCTACATCATCATCTGGTGCTAAAAGCAGGAAGCAGCTGTTCAAAGCAGTAAACAAAGAGATGGCAATGAATGCACTGTAAAACAAGGTGCATAGACGACGTCAATTGGTAGCAAAGTTATGCATTCTTTTACTCTAACCTGAGTATGACCACACATTAAAAAAAAAAAGGTTGGTGACCTGTTTTTCCGGAGCTCCCGCAACAACAGCTTCGTCCGCTGGACTGGAGGGTGGCAGCTTCGACCGCCCCAGGCCGCGGAGTTTGAACCGGCCTGTTCGCGGAGCTCAGATTCAGCCGCGGGACTTGCTTACCATCACCCGGCGGGGTCACAACATCGGAGGCCTGGATCGCCTCAGCGCAGAGGGAGAACAAAGAGGGAAGAGACAAGAACTTTAAGACTTTTGCTTTCCATCACAGTGAGGAGGTGCCTGGTGGACTCACTGTGGTGGATGTCATATCTGTGTTTATTGTGTGTTTTGTTATTTTATTCTATATTATGACTGCAAGGGACGAAATTTCATTCAGACTGAAAAGTCTGAATGAAAAGTCTGAATGACTTCTGATACTACTGCTGCGCCACTATGCTGCCTCATTTTAAAGCATGAATGCAGTTCCACACTACCACAAATTTTGCAGTTGATTTGCAGATGTAGAGGACGTTTAATTTCCACCGTATCAAACTGGTTTGGCAATTTATTTAAAATTTTTTAATGCCTGAATAAACCATTTGACAGGTGTTTAATATTAAAATATTAATGAATAGCTACAAATTGCAAATAAACTCGATATTTGAACTATAAAGTGCGATAAATGCATGGGTGGATTAGAGGAGCAAATGCATCAAATGTAAACTGGTTCTCAATGCGATGTTTCATTTCCGTGGATTTGCAGACAGTTTGATTATGATAAATGGTAAGCTTTATGTAGAAGAAATAATAAATGGAATGCTAGAAGGTTTTATTCTCTGTGTCTTATTCAAGCTGTTCAAAAACAATGTGAATGCAATGACAAAATATGCTAAAGAAATGTCACTGCCAAACAGCATCAACGAGCCCGAGGGAAAGAGTAAACGCAAATGGAATATAAAATGAATAAATATCAGGCACTATATTTTGGTATGAGAAGTGTGAAGTATATAAATTTAGATGTCCGTTGGAAAAGAATGAAAATGAATAAATCTTTATAGAATCATGGACCTTTTGATAATTGCTCATTTCTAAGCTTCCCCCCCCAGTCTAATTTCAGTAAAAACACTGAATCAAGCACTTGAACCAACTAAATTTTATTTTACCAAAAGCGCATCACAGATCACACACTGTACCTATCCCACCACGGGTTCGATCCCCGTGTCTGCCTGTTCAAGGGCACTAGGCCTCGCTCAGACAGATGCACTCCAGATGTTCATGCAGAACGGAGCGCTCTTCCGGAGGTTCGACGCTGAGCCTCGTGATCGCGGACATTTATATGTCCCGGGACCTCGAGGGGCCGGGACATATAAACTCTCTCAATAACCCAATTACAGATATCGATTAACCCCATGCATAACAGGCATTCCCTTAACCCTATGTTTCTATGGGATATTGGATATGGGGAGAAGGCAGGCACGGGTTCTTGATTGGGGACGATCAGCCATGATCACAATGAATGGCGGTGCTGGCTCGAAGGGCCGAATGGCCTCCTCCTGCATCTATTTTCTATGTAACCCAATGATACAACAGTTCAATACAGTGTATTCAAAACGGACTCCGAGAGGAAGTCAACTTGGAAACATTTACCCTGATTTACTGAAAATCCAGACAAGGCGGAACACCTCATCCAATCAACACTTGGCAAAGTTAAACTCCGCAACATTATTTACAACTATTTACAAGGTGTATGTCTGGTTTGCAACCATCCAATCCATTCTATGCATTTTGCACCAAATTGACAGGGTTTACAGATTTTCCCATTTTTTGTTTGCAAATTATATCTAAGCTCCAAACACTCTGGCACCTCTCCGCAGCTTGTCCCAGCTTTGCAGAGTAATTCCAACTTGACCAAATCTCCCAGCAACCCTGAAACTTAACCCTATTTTGAAGTCCTAGCTGCTCCAATTTAGCCATGATTAACACTTTCATTAATAATATAAAGTTAGTACAAGCTTGCAATTTTTTAAAAAGTGGAATATAATATAGCACAGAAATGCCAACACTTCTGCGAACATCGGTTAATGTAAGCAGAGGAACCATAATTAGGGCCATAATGTTTCTTCATGATTTCTGCCAAAGTGGGGTTATTTTGGCTGCAGTATAATTATTCAGATGGGATCTGAACTGTATTTAACTTTTTTTTGAAAAACAGGCTAAAAGAGAAAGGAGGTGCTGTGTTGAGTTAGTAAAGAAGGAAATTAATTCAAAGACACAGAAGCATATTAGTAAAAAAAATCATAAAGTAAGATCAGTATGGGGAGGAGAGTTCAGAAGTACCAAGGAGCAAAACATGTTGATAGGGTTGTCTGTAGCCAACAAAACTCTAGCAGTGACAAAGGGGATGGAATTCAACAGGAAATTGGTGATGCATACAATCAGCTTACAACCATAATCATGGGTAACTTTAATTTACATATATTGATTGAACTAAATTAATAATACTAAGAAGGAATTTAAGAGTAGCTGCATGATGGCTATTTAGACCAATATGTTGAAATCAACTGGAAAACAGGTTCTACTAGACTTCAATCAGAAAGGAATAATGAAAAATCTTGCTGTGTTTGGTCCCTGTGGGAAGAATAACCATAATTTCATTGAAATGGTGATGGAAGTAATTGCATCAGGAACTTAATCTGTACAAAGGTATGAGGTGCAAATTGATTTTAATAGTTTTGGAAACTTTATATGAGTTGCCAATAGATTGTCAATGGATAGAATTTAAAGAATGTTACCAGGAACTGCAACAATTATTCATTCTTGTCTAGTGTAAAATTGTCTAGGGCAGGATAGCTCAACAGTGGCAAATGAAGAAAACTAGGGATAGATAGTATTGGATTTGAAGAGAAGACATGTAAAATTGCCAAAAACAACCAGCAGGATTTATTGGAAGTAAAGGAGGTCAAAAAGATTGATTAAGTTGTGGAGGTTAGAGGATGTGAATAAGCTTGCAGGGAATATAAAAACTACCTGATAAAATTTCAATAAATATGTGGTGAAAAATATTAATAAAGACATTTTTAACCCTGACAGTCAGAAAAAGGGAAATTATAATTAGGAACAAAGAAAAGGAAGAATAAGTATCACATACTTTGCCTCTGGCAGAATTGTGTGCAATTTTGTTACAGGAATGATGTGGAGGCTTTGGAGAGCAGGCAGAAGGGGTTTACCAGAATGCCTCCTGGATTAGAGGATATTGGCTATAAGGTTGCACAAACTTGGATTGTTTTTTCTGGAAGATGGTGGTTGAGGGGAGACCTGATAGAAGTATATAAAATTATGAGAGATATGGATCTGTTGGCCAGTTGGAACCTATTTCCAGGGTGGAAATATCAAAGACCTGAGAGCATAATTTTAAGGTGAGGGGAGAAAACTTTAAAAGAGATGTGCGGGGCAAGTTTTTTTTTTTAAACCGAGAGTGGTGGATGCCTGGAAAGTGCTGCCTGAGGTGGGTGAAGAAGATACGATAGTGGCATCTAATGCCCCTGTCCCACTTAGGAAACCTGAACGGAAACCTCTGGAGACTTTGCGCCCAACCCAAGGTTTCTGTGCGGTTCCCGGAGGTTCCCGGAGCTTTTTGTCAGTCTCCCTAACGGTCGAAAGTGGTTTCCGCTTCTTCTATGTTCCGGCGATTATTTAAAAAAATTAAAAACCGGCCGCGACTAAAAATAGGTTGCCATTTTAAAAATCGGTAATTTTTTAGTTGAAGCCGGTTGCAATGCTAGTTGAAGGTGGTTGCCGGAGGTTGCAGGTGGTTGCTGGAGGTAACCACCTTCAGCTAGTATCACAACCAGCTTCGACTAAAAAATTACCGATTTTTAAAACGGCAACCTATTTATAGTCGCGGCCGGTTTTGAGTTTTTCAGCACGGACATTGTGGGCCATCGAGCCTGTTCCTTTGCTCTAGTTTTGATGTTCTATCTTTATACAATCATGCATTATCTCCCAGATTTATTGGGAAACCAGAGGTCCAGAGGAAAGGAGGTACTGTAGGAAATTAGTATTAGTAGAGAAACTGTGTTAGGTAAATTAATCGGGCTACATGATGAATGACACATGTCCATGGCCCGATGATCTACATCCCAGGGTACTAAAGGAAGTTGCCCTGGGAATAGTGGAGTCGTCAGTAATCATCTTCCAAAGACCTCTGAATCTGGAGCAGTCATAAATGATTGGAGGGTGACAAATATAGCTCCACTATTTAAAATACGAGGAAGACAAATAAACAGGGCAGATGAATAAACCTGTAAACCTAACATCGGCAGTGGGGAAATGCTGGAACCTATTGTAAAAAGTATAACTTTTGTATACTTGGACAGCATTAATAGGATCAGACATAATCAGCATGGGTTGATCAAAGGGAAATAATGCTAGACAAAATCTGCTGGAATTTGAAAATAGATGTTAATCGTCGACTAGATAAGAGAAAAAACAATGATGTGTCATTGGACATTCAGAATCGGAGTTTAGTGTGCAACAAAGATTTATTGGGCTGATTCCAGATATGACAGAACTGACAAACGAGAAGCGATTGAGTTAATTAGATCTACATTCATTTGAGTTAGAAAAATGAGAGCGCATCTCACGGAAACTTGGAAAAGAACAAGACTGATGAGACACAAGGAGGATGGTTTAGTATGCTGAATCAAGGTTCCAGCCTCCTGATATGGATTATGCCGTCTAAAACCGAGATCAGGAGAAATGTCTTCACCCAGAAGAAGGTGAACATGTTTTATTCTCCTCCACAAATATCAGCGGAAGTCAAGTCATTAAATGCATCCAAGGAGGAGGTGGATACATTGTGCAATGATACATTGGCCAAGGGACATGGGGAGTAGATGAGAATGTAATACTGAAGCACATGATTGGGCATGATCACCTTCAATGATGGAGCTGGCCTAAAGACCGAATGGTCTATTGTTGCCTCCAATACTATCATATACCTGTAATCCCTTTGAGCAGATGTGGTATTTTTGACCAATGTGGCTGTTTAGAGCATCCTACATTTTGAAAGATAAATATAATATTAGATTTCAGAGAGAGCATCAAATATAAGAATGCAAAACACCCGTTCTCAGCAGAGGAATATGATATGTTTCCAATAAAATACTTGCTAATGTAGTTGCTGGGTGGTGGGGGAAGGGGAGTGATAATTTGAACCACAGTCATTAGTGTGCAGTAGTGTTCAAGCATGCCCCTTGTACTGGAGTCGTACACCAGGTCTGTTCTTGCTACTTCAGAGGGGAAGCCTGCAGACAAAAGCTGATGAAGATAAAGTATTCATGATGTTTGGGGCATTGGCCAGCGTGCCTGAAAGCCTATGTGAGTGGTCAAGGAAGAGGAAACTCAACCTTCACCGTGTCGAAGTGATGCTCAGCCCATGTCAATGTTTGTGGATGTTACAGAGTGTGACAGCACTGTTTGTCGTGGAAAGGATGTTTCCACTAGTGGGAGAGTCTAGAACCAGAAGGCACAGCCTCAGAACAAAGGGATGTACCTTTAGAATGGAGATGAAGAGGAATTTCTTTCTGGTGAATCTGTGGAATTAATCGCCACAGAAGACATTGGATGTTTTTAAAGCGGAAATTGAAGTTCTTGATCGGTAAGGGCATCAAAAGTTACGTGGGAGAAGGCAGGAGAATGGGGTTGAGAGGGAAAGATAGATTACCCATGATTGAAAGGCGGAGTAGACTCAATGGGCTGAATGGCCTAATTCTGCTCCTATGGAGCAGAATTAGGCCATTCTGGTCTTCTGGTCTTCTGGTTCTGGCTTCTGTTCCAAAAGAGGAGAGACCCCACAGAGTGGAAGTTGAGCCTAGCGCCAGCCTGGCTTAGAATTCTGCAGATATTATGCAGCTCCAGAGCCTGCTTTTGGCAAGGGGCTTCGATACTGTGGTAAAGTCTCTGCGCTTAGATTGCTTGGTCAGCTGACCCTGACACAGGGAAGAGTCAGTGGATCAATGGAGCAAGAATTGGTCAATTGTCTCAGAATGGTGGTATTTGTGTTCCCTCAAACTGCCTCTGGCCAGTTGCATCAGAGCTGACCCAGATTACTGCACCCCTGGTGAAATGGCTTTATCTGCTAATTGTCTTGTACCACATTGTGCAGTGCAGGAGGAACTCTCGATTCACATAGTGATTCAATGTCACAGGTGAACCGACCATTGAACATCACGTTTGGAGTGATTCCAGCCTTAGATTGACGAAAGCATGTGTGCTCCATGTGCTTCATAGACAGACGCTTTGTGCAATTACCAGGTTCCGGCCAAAGTTTACATACTACTATAAGCACCATTTCCCCTTAATTATGCGTAAAATCATTCACCAAATCAATCAATCAATCAATCAACCTTTATTGTCATCTTGCAAGCAACAGTTGTACAGTGCAAAATGAAAAGACGTTTCCCAGGGAATAGCGGAGCATCGCACATGATTAGATTAGATTAGATTATTTAATGACCACACAGTCAAGCTGGTGGAATTCAGGTTCAGTACAGGATGTTACAAGGTAGGCTGATTCCCGTCAAACATAACATAAAACACAACATCATACAATATACAGTACATGCATGGGGAGGATATGTGCTGTTGTCATAGTGTGTTCAGAATTCGGATTGCGTGTGGGTAAAAACTGTTTTTAAATCGAGATGTCTTGGCGGACAGTGAGCTGTAGCGCCTTCCTGATGGCAGCAGGTGGAAGATGTGGTGAGCTGGGTGGGAGGGATCAGAGATGATTTTCTTCACCCTTGACACAGACCGTTTGTGATGGAGTGATTCTATTGATGGAAGGGGAGTGCTGATGATTTTGGATGCTTTGTTAACTATGCGTTGTAATTTATTACGGGAGTGAGTGTCTAAACTGCTGAACCAGACTGTAATTGATGAAGTGAGCATGCTTTGGATGATGGCTGTGTAGAATTTGATTAGGAGGTGTTTCCTTTAAACTTCTTGAGCTGGCGGAGGAAGAAGAGTCTCTGGTTGGCTTTTTTGTAGATGTGATTTGAATTGATTTTCCATTTGAGGTTATTGCTTATGTGAGTGCCAAGAAATTTGTATGAGTCAGTGGTGGATATGGGTTCGCCTGAGATGAGTAGGGGGGTCTTGGGTTGTGCCTTACGTCTGAAATCAATGATGAGTTCGTGTGTTTTTGATGTGTTGAGTGAGAGGTTATTATCTGTGCACCAAGTGACTGCTTTGTGTGTTTGAGTGCGGTATTCTGTTTCATTATTGTTCGAGATGTGACCTATGATGGTTGTGTCATCTGCGTATTTATAAATTTTAACTGAACTATGCTGGGATGTGAATTGGTTTGTGTAGAGTGAGAATAACCAGGGGGACAAGACGCAGCCCTGAGGGGCTCCTGTGCTGAGGTGCAGGGGGTGAGATATTGTGTTATGTATCTTCACCCTCTGTTGTCTGTTCCAAAGGAAGCTGTAGATCCAGTGACAGATGCAGGGGTCGATGTTCATGTCCGTTAATTTATGGAAGAGTTTAACCGGGTTGATGGAGTTAAATGCCGAACTGAAGTCCATGAAAAGGATGCGGGCGTACGTGTTGGCGGTTTCCAGGTGTTGCAGAGTGTGATGAATGGCCAGATTGACTGTGTCTTCCACTGACCTATTGGCTCTGTATGCGAATTGGTGTGGGTCCAAATTGGAAGAAGTGCTGGTTTTGAGGTGAGCAAGAATAATGCGCTCGAATGACTTCATGGCCACAGATGTAAGGGCAATCGGTCTATAGTCATTGAGGCAGGATGATGTGTTGGACTTGGGCACAGGGATGATGGTAGATTGTTTGAAGCACTGGGGCACTGTACATTGGCAGAGGGATGAGTTGAAGATGCCGGTGAATACAGGGGCCAGTTCTGCTGCACAATGATGAAGCACTGCTGGGCTGATGTTGTCTGGGCCTGCAGATTTATTTTTCTTCTGTCTCCTGAAGGTAGTCCTCACCTCGGCCTCCTGGATGTGGAATGGAGGTGGAGGAAGAGGAGAGGGGGACAATGGTGGAGGGACTGGAGACTGTTCAAACCTGCCATAGAAAGTGTTCAATCTATCTGGGAGTTGATGATCATTATCTGGGATGGGGGTGGATGTCTTTTTGTAGTTGGTCATTTCCTGGAGTTTTTTCCAGACAGTTTTAGTGTTGTTTGTTGATATTTCTTGTTCTAATTTGGTGGCATAATTGTGTTTGGCTTTCCTTATTGTGGACCTTAGTTTATATTTTGCAGCCATGTAGTCCTGCTTGTTTCCAGATTTATATGCAGCATTTTTATCAGTTCTTAATTGTTGAATTTCTTTTGTGAACCAGGGCTTATTGTTATATTGTTTGACAGTTTTTGAAGGGATACAGAGTTGCTCGCAGAATTGGACATATGACGTTACTGTGTCCGTGTAGTCGTGGAGGTCTCCAGCTGCGCGGAAAACTTCCCAATCAGTGCATGCGAAGCAGCCTTGCAGCCTTTCGATGGCGTCTGTAGACCACGACCTAACAGATTTGGGCGAAGTTTTTGAGGATTTTATTTTTTGCCTACACTTTGGGATAAGCAGCAGCATCGCGTGGTCTGACTTGCCCAACGGAGCTCCTACAAAGGCACGGTAAGCCTCCTTAAACGGAGTATAGCAGTGGTCGAGCGTGTTGCACCCTCTGCTGGGGCAGGTCACGTGCTGGTGGTAGTTTGGAAGCTCAGTGGACAGGTTGGTATGGTTGAAGTCGCCTAACACAATTATTGCTGCATCTGGGTATGAATTTTCTGTGTTGGATATATGACAGGCTAGTTCGCTCATGGCGGCGTTAGCATTAGCCTCAGGTGGAATATAAACACCGATTACAATGACCGATGCAAATTCTCTGGGGAGGTAGGTGGGTCTGCATGTGATAGTAAGATGCTCCAAGAGTGGGGAACATACCTGGCTGAGTGAGGTGGAGTTTGTGCACCAGCGTTGGTTTATCATAATGCATATTCCACCACCTTTTGACTTGAAAGATAGTTCAGCTGACCTGTCGGCACGGTGAAGTGTATATCCTGGCAGCGTTACTGCTTGGTCGGGCACTGACTGATCCAGCCAGGATTCAGTCAGGCAGATGGCAGAGCAGTTGCTGTAGTTCCTGTTGGTCTGAATCAGAAGCTGGAGTTCGTCCATCTTGTACCGGAGAGATCTAACATTTGCCAGCAGGAGGGCTGGGAGAGGAGGTCGGAACGGGCGCCTCTTGAACCTCGAGAGGATACCGGAGCGTCTGCTTCGTTTTGCGGTCTGCGGTCCACGGTCTGCGGTCGGCTTCGTTTGACGGTCTGCGGCCAGAATGTAGAGAGACCCGGGGAAACAAGCGTTATTTCCTTCGGTAGAGATGGCCTCAGGACTCCGTGGATGTTAAGTTTGAAATGTAGAAGTTCCCATCGGGTGTATTGGATTAAACATGACACATTGCGAACGTATAACACAGACACGAGTACAATAGACAGGAGCACAACTTGTACTGGGGCGCGCCTCGCGGCCGCCATTTTCCGCAATTTAAAACATTTCACACATAATAACACTAAAAACAATCCAGTCCCTGATGGAACAGTATAAATAGTTAAAAGCAGGTAAAACACAACGTTAAAATACAATAAACCAATCATAGAAATGTCCGGGGCAGCTGATTTGAGTGGCCAGTGCCAGTTTTTTTTTAAATTTTAATTTTCTGTCTCGTTTTTATGTAGTTTTTATTTATTTTTTTGTTGGGGTATGTGGGTGGGGGGGAGGGGGTAACTTTAAAATCTCTCCCTGCACGGGAGACCCGACCTTTTCTTTGTCGGGTCTCCGTTGTCGTTGGGGCTGCAACGTGGAACGGCCTCCAACAGGAACGACCTGGGGTTCCAGCTGCGGAGCTGTCGACTACTCACCGTCACGGGGCTGGCCGAGTCCGGAGCAGGTGGAGCGGTGGTGGACGCTGCTGCCACCCGACCCGCGGAGGTTCGGAGGCTGCAACTGCGGGTTTGGCGGACGGCGGCACCGGGAGCCCGCGGGTCCCTGCTGGGTGACCGCTTTTCGGGGCTTCCGCAACGGCGACTTCTCCCGCCCGAGTTGCGGGGTTGAAGATTACCTGAGCGGGGCCTTACACCATCGCCCCGCGCGGCTTGGAATGGCCGCGGGACTCTGCGAGCGCACGCCGGGGGCTCTAACACCAAGACCCGGTGCGCGACCTTGCATCACCCGGTGTGGCTTTAATGGCCGCGGGACAATCGCCATCGCCAGCCGGGGGCTTTGACTTTGACTCTGACTCTGACATCGGGGGGGGGGGAGAGTGCAGTGGAGAGATAAGTTTTTTTTTGCCTTCCATCACAACGATGTGATAGATGTTTGTGTAAACTGTGTTGTGTCTCGGGTCTTTTTGTTTTGTAATGTATGGCTGCAGAAACGACATTTCGTTTGGACCTCAAGGGGTCCAAATGACAATAAATTGAATTGAATTGAATTGGATTGAATTATTAAAGTGGCCAGTGCCAGTTATTAAAGTGTCCGTGCCAGCCGCAGAATCAAGTGACTGTGAGTACAGAGTGACTGTTTAGCAGCCTCACAGCCTGTGGTAGGAAGCTGTTTAGCAGTCTTGTAGTCCGGGCTTTGATGCTTCGATATCTCTTGCCTGATGGCAGGAGATCCAGGTGTATGTGGAGGGAGTGCAGTTTGTCCTTAGCAATTCTCTGAGCTTTTTTCAGACAGCGGCTCTGCAACATCATGTAAGTTTAATGTGGGAATATGTAGAAACAAAGAACTGCATATGCTGGTTTATACTAAACATAGACGCAACATGCTGGAGTAACTCTGTGTTAGGCAGCATCTCTGGAGAAAAAGGATGAAAAAGAACTGCCAGTCTGAAGAACGTTCCCAACCTTAAACTTCACCCATCCTTTTTCTCCAGGGATGGTGTCTGGCCTGCTGAGTTACTTCAGCACTTTGTGCCGATCTTAAGTTTAATTTGGGTCCTGAAGGATATTGCTGGAGTTCTGATATGTCTTGCTTGCAGTAACAGGGGTGGCACAGTGGCACAGCTGGTGCCTCACAGCACCAGAGACCCGTGTTCAATCCTGATCCTGGATGCTGTCTCTATGGAGTTTTTGCACGTTCTCCCTTGATCGCATAGGTTTCTTCCGGGTACTCCAGTTTCTATCCGCATCCCAAAGACATGCGGGTTTGTAGGATAATTGGCTTCTGTAAATTGCCCTTAGTGTGTAGGGAGTGGATGAGAGAGTGGGATAAACGGGCAAACGATGGTCGGTGTGGATTTGATGGGCTGAAGGGTCTGTTTCTAAGTATATCTTACAATAAAAAATATATTTTCGGCACATAGGAGTTTCAAACAGGGGTATTTCTTGTGAGTTAAAAGTAAGACGTTGCTTCATATGCTGCTTCTAACAAATGTGTAATATTTACTCTGAAGAAGGGTCCCAATCTGAAAAGTCATCCAACCTTTTTCTCCAGAGATGCTGCCTTATCCGTTGAGTTACTCCAGCACTTTGTGTCTATCTTTGGTATAAACCAGCATCTGCAGTTACTTCCTGTGTAATATGAGTAATATGCATGTGATGATACCTCTGTGTCTTCTGACTAAATGATTCATTTATATCTAATACACCAATGTACCACAGAAAAATAAATTGCATTAAACTTCATGTACTGAGTAATTGAAATTCTGGGTCCATGTATTACTGGAAAAAGGAGCGATCGAGGAAAAATAATCCAGATCTCACAAATGTTCAAACCGGTTGATAATACAAGAAGGATAACTTACCAAGGACAATGTAAATGATACATTGTAAACCAATAAGTGGATAAAGCTGTAACTAGTCTTCTAGTTATTCTTAAGGCAAAATGATCAGCTGCTCAGATCACCGTTCTTCAGGACCATGCAGGGCCCAGTAAAGGTCATTTCTCCTGCCATTGATCCTTCTCACTCTGTTAGGCTTTGGCTCAGTTTGAGGTCCAAATTAAATGTCAACAAGACTCCTTTGGATGCCACTTGTTTCTCTGCAGCTCGGACTTTCTTGCTGTTATTTTTCATGTTGGCATAGCGTGTGCCCTCCATGTGTCAGTTATCCTGCCAGGAGCCAACCCTGCTTTTTCCGTGCAGATAAAAATGAGTCAGTCACAGTAGTTTTTGCAGGGAGAAGCTTCAACCCATGTCCAATTATAAGCTGTAGGAAAAAACTGCAGATGCTGGTTTAAATCGAAGATAGACACAAAATGCTGGAGTAACTCAGCAGGACAGGCAGCATCTCTGGAGAGAAGGAATGGATGACGTTTTGTGTCGAGACCCTTCTTCAGACTGAGTCCAATTATAGGCTGCGTTGAGGAATGGTATAATGCTGGGCAGAGCAATGCCATCATTATACTTTATGCCATGTAACCCTGTGCATCTTATGCTTGGGAGTCTTGTATCCTGAACCGCGAGTGTGGTGCAGCTGGTAGAGCTGCTACCTCAGCACCAGAGACCCAGGTTCAATCCTTGATCTGTATGGAGTTTGCACGTTCTCCCTGTGATCATGAGGGCTGCTTCCTGGTGTTCCGGTTTCCTCCCACATTCCAAAGACTGCGGGTTTACAGGTTTATTGGCCTCGGTAAATTGCTCTTATAGTGTGTTGGGCGTGGTCACCGAAACTTGCTGTGGCAACCTACTGTAATTTCTTGATTTCATCTTTAATGGATACACGTTCGGGATTCAACTCAATATAAAAAAATATTTGACCTTAATGCAGGAGACAGGAAACTCTGCCAGTTCAGTTGATTTCTGTCTTGCCTGGTCTATAAGGAGCAATGAGGAAAGAATGAACAAGGATATTGAGGAGGGAATGGATAGTGGAGGGGGCATGTGTATAAGTGCTGGATGGAGCCTGGAGTAGTAAGTTTATCCAGGAAGGGTGGGTGTATCTGGGCAGGAGGGATAGGGTTAGAGAGGGTAGTTGTAACAGGAGGGATGTGCACTGGCGTGGATGGCAATCCCAGACCGAAGAAGATGGGTGGATTTGGGCGAGAGGGGCAAAGGAATATGGGCTGAAGGAAACGGGTTGTGGGGAATGGCAGGGTCATGCATGTGGCGGAGGGAGTGTTGTGGTGAGGGCGTGGCAGGGATATCTGGTCTGGTTGGAGCAAGGCACAGGTATCTTGGCTTGAGGGAGCAGGGGAGAGCCATGGGAGAGCCAGGGGTAGGGGCGATCTGGGCTTGGCAGGATGGCGGTGTTTGTGGGGGAAGGGCAGATAAATTACGGGAATATGACCTGTATGATCTGCTTCACTAGTTCCTCATAGCTACAAGATGCAGCAGCTGTGGAAATGGAAGAGGATTTTGTACATCTGATGTTAAAAGTCGCACAATAGAATCAGTGAAGTTGGAGAATATTATCGTGCACCACCTGCTCAGATCACACTGTGTAGATATTGGTAGACACACTGGGGAATGTTTAGTTTAGAGATACAGCACGGAAACGGGCCCTTCAGCCCACCGAGTCCATACCGACCAGCGATCCACGCACATTAACACTATTCTACACACACTAGGGACAATTTACAATTATACCAAGCCAATTAAACTACAAACCTGTACGACTTTGGAATGTAGGAGAAACCGGAGATCCCGGAGAAAACCTATGCTGGTCATGGGGTGAACATACAAACTCCGTACAGGCAGTACCCGTAGTCAGGATCAAAATCCGATCTGTGGTGGTGTAAGGCAGCAACTCGACTGCGTTTGTGAATAATTTCAACGTACATTGAATAGTGACTGTGCAGTGATTAAGCTTCATCTGTTGCTGTGGAAAACCAAAGAACATATCCCCTGAGCTGAGCAAAATACACCTGAATATATTAGGAAGCATTAGCTTTCTGTGCTGCCTAAAATGAAATCAAGATTAAAGATTTTTGGCTGTTCTTTGTGCCAATTGTTATTCTTGCAATATTATTTTATATTTGTGGCAATTAGCAACATTAACATCTCACAGTCCTCAGCAGTTGGAATAGAATAGTTTCTTGGCTGTTGCATAAAAATCGGCTTCCAGTGGAATAATGGCAGATGAGTGTAATATGTGTATTGTATGTATGAGTTTTATGTGGGAATGTCGATATCTGCTAGAAATACGTCCCAGTAGGTGTTTATTTGCAATGATTAGTTCCATGCTTTTTCCCAATAGCTTAGTTTTTAGTTGAGATACAGTGTGGAAACAGACCCTTTGGCCCACTGAGTCCACGACAAGCAGCGATCACCTGCACACTAGTTCTATCCTACACACTAGGAGCAATATATACAGAAGCCAATTAACCTACAAACCTGCATGTCTTTGGAGTGTGGGAGGAAACCGAAGCGCCCAGTGAAAACCCACAGGTGGAATATTAAACCTTAGTACAGACAGCATCCATAGTCAGGATTGAACCCGGGTCTCTGACACATTAAGGTAGCAACTCTACCGATGCTCCAATGTGCCACCCTTGTTGTGCCTATCAGCTGATTGTGAGAATATCTGAATGTTAATATACCAGCTCGCAAAAACAATTGTGTGCAGAGGAGGTTGGCTTTCCATAATAGACATAATCCAAAGATTTGCTGGAATCATTGGATAAGGCTGAGATCAGCAGTCTTCTATTTGCATCACACTAATATTGATGGATTTGTTTTTCATCTGGACATGTAGTGTAGAGCTCTGACCCTGAAATACTCCCGACAGAAGGCAGTCATTTGTCAAAGCTGCAAATTGTTTAACTTTTTTTTAAGTTTTGGATATTCAGAGACATTGCAAATCAAAATAGATATGCTAAACAAATTATTATTTAAAAAAAAATAAAAGGTCAGGTTAACTGAAAGTACGATATTTAGAAATATTTACAAAAATAATTTATAATAAGTAACTTGCCTTCCTTGTTGCCTGCTAAATCTATGCCCCAAATCCCTCACTGAAATCAATGGGATCTCAGATCTTGTCCCAGCCTGACCTGTCAGAGGGTGTAAGTGCCAGTGAGCCCTGGCGCTGGACTACATGGTAGACAGATTGACGGATACAGTGTTAACAGTTGACGGGGGCAGTGTTAGCTGTGAGGAGGATGCTAGGAGGCTGCAAGGTGACTTGGATAGGTTGGGTGAGAGGGCAAATGCATGGCAGATGCAGTATAATGTGGATAAATGTGTGGTTATCCACTTTGGTGGCAAGAACAGGAAAGTAGACTATTATCTGAATGGTGGCCGATTAGGAAAAGGGGAGATGCAACGAGACCTGGGTGTCATGGTACACCAGTCATTGAAAGTAGGCATGCAGGTGCAGCAGGCAGTGAAGAAAGCGAATGGTATGTTAGCATTCATAGCAAAAGGATTTGAGTATAGGAGCAGGGAGGTTCAACTGCAGTTGTACAGGGCCTTGATGAGACCACACCTGGAGTATTGAGTACAGTTTTGGTCTCCTAATCTGAGGAAAGACATTCTTGCCATAGAGGGAGTACAGAGAAGGTTCACCAGACTGATTCCTGGGATGGCAGGGCTTTCATATGAAGAAAGACTGGATAGACTCGGCTTGTACTCGCTAGAATTTAGAAGATTGAGGGGTATCTTATAAACTTACAAAATTCTAAATGGGTTGGACAGGCTAGATGCAGGAAGATCATTCCCGATGTTGGGGAAGTCCAGAACAAGGGGTCACAGTTTAAGGATAAGGGGGAAGTCTTTTAGGACTGAGATGAGATTATTTTTTTCACACAGTGGTGAATTTGTGGAATTCCCTACTCCTTTTAAATAGAAACAAATGTTTTAATAATTATAGATAATTTTTGCATGTGCCATAATAGCGATTGATTAAACATTTAAGAGGTTGTCAGACAATATTAAAAATGATGTCTATCAAAACAATTTCCTACATCCCAATGAGTTCCTAGCAGCGTACAACAGAGAGAACACATAGTGTTCAGATAATCAAGGATTGATTAAGGTATGGAAGGAAACCCCTTGGTCTGTCTAGTTTATATTGGTTTCATATAATAGAATGTTGTAATCCAATTTGTTCCACTCCTTTGTTACCTCCCCATAGCTGTATAAATACTTTCCATGCATATATTTACCCATCTCCCATTCAAAAGGGTCACAATTGAATCTGCCTCTATTGTGACCAGACCCCAACAACTCGCTGTTTGTGGGGGGGAAAAAACAATCCTCATGTCAATAGCTCCATTCATTGTCTCTTTTTGACCTCTCTGACAATTGAGAACTGTTTCTCTCTATAAACTGTCTGTACTCATGGTGACTTTAAATATCTTTATCAGATCACCTCACAATCTCCTTGGCTCCTGGGAGAATCTCTCCGGTTTCTCCGGTCTATCCGCTTATATAAAGTTCCTCTTTTTTGGTAAATCTCTTCTGCACCAACTCTAATCCCTTTACATTTTTCTTAAAGCTAGATGCAACGCTCCAGTCAAGGCCAAAGCAATGTTTTGTAAAGGTTCCTTCTTTGCTCTTGTACTCTACGCCTCTATTTACAAAGGCCAGGATCATACATGCATTATCATATACCTTCAAACATGTTTCGCAAGCCCCAATATGAATTGTGCTCTGTCATTTATACGTCTTCCTCTCACCCTATTAAAATGTAACACCCCTCATTTCACATTATTAAATTTAAGCTGCCATCTTTCTGCCCATTCAATCACCCTTTCCATATCATCATAAACTCCATCACCATTATCAAAGTCATGCACATGTTCCTGAATTGTATTCCCAAATAAATGGAAACACAAGTGGGCATGGGGTCATAGTGTCAGGAAATGGGGAGCACAGATCCAGGAAATTTGCAAAATGTCCAGTGATACGTAGCAAGTTGCGTTGTTTTGCGCTAATATAAAAAATATATTGGACATTTTATTTTGTTTCTTTAATATGTTCTCTAGAGACGTTGTCAGACGTGTTATGCTGCGGCAAGTAAAAATGGAATTGTTCCATTTCGGTAAATGTGAGAATCAAACACTCTTGACCTCTTGACTTCCTGATTGGCTGGTGGACACAAATTTGATTTCAAATTTTAATAGAGGATTGGAGAAGTATGGGTGTAAACTGGCAGGACTGTGTGGAGATTAGTTGTTCTATTTCAAACAGGCGGTACAGGCATAATGGGCCAAATGTTCTCCTTCTGTAATGCTATAACAGTAATAAAAATATTATGCTACATTCCAGTGGCATCTTGCAATTTTTTAAGAACATCACAAATAGGACCAAGAGTCCACCTTTTTTCTTTTCAAGCCTCCTCTACCACCAGAAAACATGATCTGAGTTTGGCATCGACGTCACGGTTTTACTCCTGCCAGAACATTATAACCCTGCACTTAGTCAAAAAATCTATCTCAGCTGTGAATATACTCATGGCGCAGCATTCATACTGGAGTGTAATTAGAATTTCTGATTATAATTGTTGATTAAAGCTTTAGCATAATTTATGTTGATGATTAAAGCTAAGAGTTTATTTTGGAGAAATTGCATTTCAAAGAAGAAATATTCACCCTGAGGCTTAATCTCAACATTTTACTCTGGAACATTTCCATATAAACATATCCTGTTCAATGGTCACTTATTCTTTTTGATCATCCTGCTTTTGCTCAATGAAGAAGTGGGGGGAAAAAAGCCCAGAGATGAATGAGAGCAGGGCTTCTTCCAGTTTGGAACACAAGGTGGAGAAGGGATGATATTTACTGAGTTGCAAGCAACTGATGTTAGTTTTAACTTAATGTTCCCGATGATAGTAAATAGATATACAATACCAGTAATAGGTGACATCTGAAGAAAGGTTCTGAGTCTGAAGAAAGGTTCCTACCTGAAACGTCACGTATCCATGCTCTTCAGGGATGCTGCCTGACCCACTGAGTTACTCCAGCATTTTGTGTCTTTCCTTGGTACACCTTCATCTGCATTTTCTTGTTTCTGCTGTTTATACATTCCCAACAGACAGCTGAAGACAAGATTTGGGGAAAGTCACTAACAGTCATTTGTCTACACTTGCTGATGCTAATATCAGTGGAAAGTAATTTTTTTAGAAAATAGCTTTTATCTCCCCAACATTAGCTAATTCTGTGTGCTGTCAACACTGTTTTTTCCGATTTATTGTGGTATGGGTAGACTGATTGTACTACAGTATTAACATATTTCAAGGTCTCAGACCATATGCCACAGGCGAATGTTTAGACAGTAACAACAAATTGGAAAAGGGTTATGTCCGCTTTCAGTTAATGAAGAAATAAATGTATATCACACACACACACAAGCGTGTGTGTGCGTATAAATGTGTGCGTATATATGTGTGCGGGTGTATGTGTGTGTGTGTGTGTGTGTATGTGTGTGTATATATGTGTGTGTATATTGTATATGTGTTTGTGTATATGTGTGTGTGTGTGTATATATGTGTGTTTTAATATTTATATAACATGGAGTAGATGGATAAAGAAAATCCATATAATTGTAAAATTTCACATTTTATTTTAAAGTTTTAGTTTTTTTTTCTATTTGCAGATTGTGATTCCCATGCTTTATTCACAACTCACGACATGTTCAACATAGAGAGCCCAGATGAACATCTGGATGAAGATGGCAACGGGGAGGGCAAATCTCAGGCGGACTCGGGAACTGCACTTGGAACAAATGCCCCAGAAGAATCAGCAGTCAGGTCAGAAATGCAACGTTAAAATTAATGCAACATTAACATTCCAGAAATATAAGGTCAAGCAGAAAAACTGGAAAATAGTACAGCAAATGCTTTGATATTTGTGAAGAGGAAAGATGGATTGTGGTACTTCTGGTGTGCTCCCTGTATGACAGACAATTGGAAACTCATCGAGGACCTCTCCTATTTAGATTTCCAGTCTGACCTATTGTACAATTTTTCCAGAGTTTACTGCTTGGTTCCAGAAATGTGATTACCATCATATGTTCGGGATGCTGAGCATAAAAGCATCAGAATAGTTAATAAGCAGATAGTGTTAGATATAAGTAGAGGTAAGTAGCCCACTGCACCATTTAATAATATTGTGGCTTATTCACTATCCCAAGTTTATGTTCTCATTCAATCTTCAGAACCCTTTCTCATCATATCCCAAAGCTGATGATCTTGGTCTTTAAGTTTGCTTTACTTCACATCCCTTTCAGCCAAAACAATTGCAAAGATTTGCAATCCCTTTTACCCGAGATAAATGACTGTCCACTAGTTGCTTTGTTAGTTACTTGTTTTACTGTTAAGAAACCCAGCAATGTAGAAATGACAAGAGAATAAATAAATTAATATAATCTGACCAGTTTGCCAGAATATGCATCCTATGTCTTACATAAATTATGTGTAGGCAGAGTCACGACTTTACAGATAATAAATTCCTTTTCAGTTACAGTGGCAAGAGTTCGCCCATGTACTACTCTGCCTCAATATGTTTCTCCATGGTTTCTCCTACCTAATGTTGTGGAGTTTTTCTTGAGAGCTTTATCCATTGTGATACTCGCCAAGGTCATCCATTTTATGGTGGGAAAGAAGATGGGATAGAAATGAATAGCGTCGGCGTTCCACCAGCCCGGCGTGAGGGCCTGAACATCGGGCCGCCCGGTGCGGCGACTGCGGGTGCTCGGAAGGCCCAGACCACGGATGAACATCTGGGAAGATCGGAGGGGAGGCTGGCTGGACTATGGTGCCTTCCTCACCTTGGTGCCACTGTGTTATGTTGTGTCGTGGACTTTCTGTGTTTGTGCTTTTATTTTCTTAATTCAATTTTATTTTTAATATGTTTTATTATTTATTATTTATTTATTTTTATGATACTGCCTGTAAGGAAAATTCATTTCGTTGTCTCTAATTGAGACAATGACAATAAATTTGAATACAATACAATACAACAATACAATAGAGCCGAGCGATGTTTGATACTGCTCGGAAGGTAACAGAATCTTCTTTGAGCAAATTTCAATCAATTCAATGTCAGCCAACTGTTGTGCCCTTGTAAGTGCATAAGGTTCACAGTTGCACATGACCATGTATGGAATTGCCTTTATACTGGATGCCAGCTCATTGTTTGATGGAACAAGGTTGCCTGAAAAAGTCTTTTCACTTTTACTCCATTTCTTTTTAGTCAATTATTCTTTGGAACTCAAATGTAATCATTTTTGTTGGAGTGCATGTGCACATCCTTAACGTGTAGGAAAGAACTGTGGATTCTGGTTTAAATCGAAGGTAGACACAAAATGCTGGAGTAACTCAACGGGACAGGCAGCATCTCTGGAGTGAAGGAATGGGTGACGTTTCGGCTCGAGACCCTTCTGAAGAAAGTGCATAAGGTTCAGAAGAACCCTTTAGAAGAAGGGTCTCAAACCGAAACATCACCCATTCCTTCTCTCCAGAGATGCTGCCTGCCTGCCTGTCCCGCTGAGTTACTCCAGCATCTTGTGTCTGCACATCCTTAACATCCTCCACGAATATGTGTACGCATCCATCACCTTTTTGTAATTGTAATGATTATTGGGGTAAAGGCCTTGGGCCATTACACGGCCCTGTGTTTTATTGAAGAGATGGTTCTCATATCAGCTCTATTCATATTTTAATGAGAGTACAGCTTGAACACAAGTGAACACAGAAGATTTATGCAGCCATTTATTATTGGCAATGTTATTATGTGACAATTAAAATTCTCCATTGTGCTGGAGTCTATAATAACAACCTCCAATTATATCTGGATGCTATTTCTGTGAGTGCAGTTCTGAGGCTTTTGAGTTCAATCCAGAGAAGTTGGTAATTTCAATATTAGATGGGTGGTGGGGCCAATTTTTACTCTGGCCAATAGCAGTTCATTACATGCTTCTGGCAGCTATTATTGCTGGCTGACAAATAACTTGTGCTGCCAAATGGTATGGGCCATTTAATATAGAGATCAGGCAGCAGGTGCTGTCCCAACTGGGGAGACATCAAGCAGAATGCTGGAGACTTGTAGGACCCGTGTGGCTGGCATATAAAATAAACTTTACGTAATTTTTTAGGGAGTTCGGAGAGGCAGGAATGCATTTCAGGAGAAGACGACATTTTTAGTTAAGTTTATAGATACAGCGTGGAAACAGGCCCAATGATAGACCCAAAATGCTGGAGTAACTCAGCTGGTCAGGCAGCATCTCTGGCAGAGCTGGATTTAGATGAAGAGAGGCCCTAGGCGATTCCACTTGTGAGGCCCCTCCCATTCTCCCAGCCCCACGACTATAGGAAGATGGAAGAGTGTTTTAAATAATTTGATTAAAGCCTAGGATGCTGACGGGAGTTTAAAATTCCGCAATTCGCAATTCCTTCTCTACAGGACATAAAATGTTATTGTTAAATACCGTAGTGATTAGAAAAACCCCCCAAAAATGTTAAAATCAACACTGTGAAAAACATTTGCTATTACCGAACTTTGTAAACATGTTGTGGAATAAGCAAGAATTTTTAGGAAAATAAAATTGTAAGTTTACTCTTATATTTAAAAAAACAAAAACAAAAAAAAAGCAAATAAAAAGGTGAGCTTAAAAATGTTATTGCCTGGGAAATGTTAATAAGATGACTATGATTACCTGACAGTGACAGTGTGACACTTTTAGATCCCACTGTATGTTGTCATTAAACAGTTGGTTTTAAAATACACCAGACTAAGTGGAACCAGTGGGTCCCACCTTCACACGGGAGGGCTTGTCCCCCAACGCAATATTCCATCTCTCCACCAATTCCAATATTGCTGGCCAGTGGGTGGGGGGGGGGGGGGGCTTTCTGGAGCGCTAGCATGGGTGTTGTGGGCTGAAAGGACTGGTTTCCAGAGGGCTACTGTGGAGATTGTGGGCCGTATGGATTCTTGGGCTGGCAGCTCAGTCACTGAGGCCTGGCAGCTCAGTCACTGTGGCCTGGCAGCTCAGTCACTGAGGCCTGCCAGCTCAGTTACTGTGGCCTGGCAGCTCAGTCACCGAGGCCTGGCAGCTCAGTCATTTCTGCCCAAGGACCAAGGACCAAGAACAAAGGACAAGACACAACATTAAAGAAATTTAACAATAAACATAAAAACATCCCCCCACAATGGTTCCCACTATGGGGGAAGGCACAATGTCCAGTTCCCATCCCCAGTTCACCCATAGTCGGGCCTATTGAGGCCTCCGCAGTTGCCTTTACGGAGGCCCGATGTACCAGGCCGTTCTCGCTGGGTGATGTAGCTCCGGTGTAGGGAGAATCCTCACAGCGGCTTGGGACACCTGGAACAGCCGCTTCTGTACTGGAGACCGCGGCATCCAAAGCCAAGAAGGCCGCGCTGGATGGAGCTCCACAACTGGCGATCTCGGCGAGAGATCCCAGGCTCCCGATGTTAAGTTCAGCGCCGCTGGCCGCTCCACAGACCCGCGGCTCAGCGATGTTTCATCGGCGGTCTTCAGCTCACCGGAGCTCCAGCGCGGCGACCCGGGCAAGGCGTCGCCCGCTCCTCCATAGCGCTCCAGCGCTGTGCCGCCGCCGAAGCCGATGTTTTGGGCGGTCCCCTCAGGAAACACCGCTCCAGGCCCGCTGGTAGACCGCGAGGACCGGTCGAAGGTGCAGCCCGGAGAAAAGCTGCCTCTCTGACCAGGTAGGGACCCTAGAAAGTAGTTTCCCCCTTCTTTCCCCCCCCCCCCACATAAAAAAGACTAGAACGCCTAAAAACAAAACACTCAACTAACTAAAAATAAAAAAAAGATGAAAAACGGACAGCTGCAGGCTCGGCAGCCATACCACATAGGACGGCACCCCCTAGATCGGCTACATTATGGCTACATGTAACATTGATCCAAACAAAGATTTGGAATCTGAAATAATTCAGGATTTTAAGTTAAATTGATCGCAACAAATCAATTGTTGTTACTCCATAAATGTTTCTATCACTTGGGTTACTGCTTTGATTTTTTTTTGAGCTTTTACCACAAACAATGTGATTGGTTAATTGAATTGATTGAAAGATACAGCATGGAAATAGGCACTTCGGCCCACCAAGTCCGAGTCGACCAACAAGTTCACTCTAGTTCTATGTTAACCCACTTTCACATCCACTTCCTACACACAAGGGCAATTTTACAGAGGCCAATTAACCCACAATCCCACCTGTCTTTGGGATGTGGGAGGAAACCCAGGCAGTCACAGGGAGAACGTGCAAACGCAAAATAGACAGCACCCAAGGTCAGGATCGAACCAGGGTCTCTGGCACTGTGAGGCAGTAACTCTAGGCAAGGCAAGGCAAGGCAACTTTATTTATATAGCACATTTCATACACGAGGCAGACTCAAAGTGCTTCACATAAAAACGTGTCATACAATAAAATGAAATAATAAAATGAAATAAAATAGAAGAATTAAAAGAAAAGAAAAGCAAAATTAAAAATGCATTATAAAAAGTGCAAAAGTTAAAAGTGCAATGTAGTTACGATTTAGCTGAAAGCTAAAGTAAACATAAACGTTTTCAGTCTTGTTTTAAAAGTGGTCAGAGTTGAGGCAAGTCTTAAATCTTCAGGAAGTTTATTCCAGTTATTTGTTGCATAGTAACTAAATCTTGCTTTCCCATGTTTTGTATTTACTCTAGGAATCACTAACAGATTGGTTTCAGAAGATCTTAGCGGTCTAGAAGGCTTATATAGTGGAAGCATGTCAGTGATATACTTTGGTCCTAAACCATGTAGTGATTTATAGGTGAGCAGCAGGATTTTGAAATCAATTCTCTACCAGCTGCGCCACTCTGTTCTATTATAATCTCAGTAGCAACTAAAAAAAGAAAGGTGGGTTTTTATTCATCTGGCAAAGGTGATAAATTCATCACATGATTGCATTCTAATTAGTTACTTTGATTCAAATAAATCAGGCTTTCCATCAACAAAGGTTAGTGGGAGGTGCTGGCTGAAAGGTGCAAAAGTCATTAAAGGGTAAAATCATATTCTAAGGGAGGAACGATTTCAATAGAATTAGAACACATACAGACACCATCTTTGAATTTTTCAATTACAATGGACAGATCGTTCTGCTCAACAAAAGAATTCAGAAATTAATAATTAAATTCCAATAGTCAGAAGAGGTTTGAAATCTCTTCAAAGAGCTAATATGGACAATTTTATCCATAATTGGCATCTCACGATTGTGATCAGAGTAAGATTGTAAATTACATTCAGAGTAAAAACTATTGCATCACTTTATAAAAATTCTCATTCCCAGAAAGCAACGGAATTCTTTAGCTTTCTTATATTCAATGGTTCGCTAATGGCTATAATTATTAAGAAATTATTTATGCTACAGCTGCATATTATCACAATGTTGCCATAAAAAACAAGAATGAGACATGCTCTTTTGGTGGAAAATTAATTTCACCCTATAATTGCTCCTCGTGCTGTAAGATGCTTAAATAATTGATGCTGGTCCTCCTGTCAGCCTGATACAGAATTAGTCCAATGTGGAAGCCTTCAAAGGTAACACTTCATCATTTTCTTTTTCCAGGATACTAGTGATGGAGTTGTGATAGAATCTGGACAATTCTCATTTCATCATGATCAGCTGTGAAAATTAAAATATTCCAATCATTTTCAAACGCTTTCATGTTCTGTATTTAAAACAAAGTTGTGATCTGTGAACTTTACAATCCAGCCCTACTTCCATGTTCACAAAACCATGTGTTACTGAGATTTACTGAGACATGAAGCAGGTAGAACATTGTGGAGTGCTGCTACAAAATAACACATAGATTTAAATTATTTTACTAATCTATTGAATTTTGTACTTCTATAATGTTTGATATCTCAATTTAAGATGTCTATAAGCTCTAAAGTTATTTATTTCATACTCCATGTACAGGGAACAAACAGCTAGGTGGATTAGTTGTGGATTATTTGAATTTTAGAGGAATCTGAATTCACCCAATTACTATAATCTTAAAACTACAGGATGCATTTTCATGGATGATCTTTCACTTATTTGTTGTATTCTTATTTATTCTCAGAAGATTTAATAGGAACCTGAGGGGCAGCTTTTTTTACAGAAAGGGTGGTAGGTATGTGAAATGAGCTCCCAGAGGAGAATTTGTTTAAGAAGGAACTGCAGATGCTGGGAAATCGAAGGGAGACAAAAGTGCTGGAGAAACTCAGCGGGTGTGGCAGCATCTATGGACCGAAGGAAATAGGCAACGTTTCGGGCCGAAACCCTTCTTCAGACTGAAACGTTGCCTATTTCCTTCGCTCCATAGATGCTGCCTCACCCGCTGAGTTTCTCCAGCATTTTAGTCTACCTCCCAGAGGAGATCGTTGAGGCAGGTACTGTCACGATGTTTAAAAAAACATTTGGACAGGTACATGGAAAGGATAGTTTTGGAGGGATGTGAGCCAAATGCAGGCAGTTGGGACGAGTGTAGATTGGGGATATTAGTCAGTGTGGGCAAGTTGGGCCGAAGGGCCTATTTCCATGCTGTATGACTCCATGACTCTTTGTCTCTGAACTTCCATTTTCCTACTCTCTCTCTCTTCACTTTTAGTTCTCCTCTCTTTTTCCTTTGTGCATTAATAGATCTATTTTCTGCTTCCTATAGTTTACCTCAGTCACGGTTCTTCATTACGATTTGCTGGAAAGCGTTGCTGTATTTTGTCCTATTTACAAAAGCTTCAGACACCCTCAAGGGGGCGCCACCTGAATAAGGTGATGGTTTAGAAGGAGACTACACTTGAAAAGCTGAACAAAAAGATGTGGGCAGCAAATTTCTTTCCATTAGTTCTGGTCACCAAATGTGGGTCCTTATAGTTCTGTACTTGCATAGACGAAGAAGCTTTGATAAAATGGTGAATCACTGTTATTTAATGAGAGAATTGTATGCTGCATGTAATAACTAAGGCAAAAAAAAGTTAAATGCTCATGCAAATTGTTTAAGCGTCTTATTAATATAACAAATTGTAATTGGCACAGCAGGTGAAATCTTAGTTGAATAATTTTAGCTAAATGTTATTTCATGAGGGAAATAACTGTGTTTTCTGCTTGAATGGCACTTCACTCAGCAGTTAGAACATTAATTCCTTCTGCTACCATTGGCTGCATTGTGTACCATCTACACAATCCACTGTTCTTTCTTGATTAGATGGCTTGAGGAGCACCACCCAAAACCCAATACCTTGACCAACAACAAGGGCAGTTCAGCAGGCATATGGGAACAACACGACTTGCAGGTTCCCCTCCAAGTCACTGTCTGTGTTCCTTCAGGAAAGCAGGATCTAAATGCAGAACATCTTCATTTAGCAGCATTGTGGGACTGTCTGTATATTAGAGGGATTGCAGCAGTTCACAAAGGTAACAAACCTGTGCCTTCTCAAAGACATTTAGAGCGGGCTGTATATGCTGAGCAGCTGCTGATGCCTAACAAGTAGAAGCAATCAAACAGCAAAATCTCAGTTAAATTCTTACAGACCCTCTTATTTTGAAAGCTGTCAAGGTTCACACTGATGCTAATGGATGTTCTATTCCTACTATGACTTCGATGAGACATTGTGTTGAGCATAATTTCGGGGGGTAATTAACATTTTCAGTGTGGGAAACTATATAATCTGTAGTTGCCTACTGGAGGGAGGGAAGTTGCAAATATTTTGATTTGTCCTGCTGCTTCTGGATGGTATACTCATTTATATAACAGAATGGTGGAGAAATGCACTTGTTTGCCAGGAGTGATGGTTTGCATGTAGAAAATCATCTCACCAGCTTGAGTTGTAACACACTAAATGATGTGACAGGCGTATGATCCTATTCTACAATATGGATTGCATTGGATTGAAATTGGGTCAGTGGCATTGAGCTTGCAAGTCCAAAGATCCCTGGAGGTAACAGTGTATGTAGATAAGGTACAAAGATAGGTGAAGGTGTCATTTTCCCATATTAGCCAGAGCATAGCATCAAGAACAGTGAGGTTGCAGTGCAGCTTTATAAAACATTTATTAACTGTATACAGTTCTGGTCACCATACATTAGGAAGGATATGTTTGCACTAGAGAGGGTGCAGAAATTCACCAGGAGGCTGCCGGGGATGGAGTGTTTCAGTCATGTGGAGAGGCTAGGTTCATTTGTCTTGGATTGGAGGAGGCTGAGGTGGACCTGCTTGAGGTGTGTATAAAACCTATGGATAGGATTGAGAGTGGGAGACTCTTCCCCATAAAAAAGTATCAAGAACTAGGTGATGCAGGTTTACAGCAAGGGAGAAGGGTTTGGAGGAGATCTGAGGAAATGTTTTTGCACCTTGAGGGTGGTTGCATTCAGCAATGCATCACGTGCAGGTGGTGGAAGCAGGTACTCTTCAAAAGTATCTAGACTTAAATGCTATATTAGCAGTGCCAGTAGCTGCCTCACAATGCCAGATTCTTGAGTACAATCCAATGGTGTTTTTATTGGCATGTGCAAACACACAGTGAAATTCTCTTCTTACATACAGCCCAGTGTTTCCATACCTAAGCACATTCTCCATCCCACGCACTAGTTCTTATGAGCGGTGCCCAATCCAGGCAAGTCCCAGGCTGCTGTGGGCGTCTAGCCATCACCTCCCTTGATGCGATGTCCCGCTCCTCACCCGTCCATCTTTGTGCCTCAGGAGCACCACCCACAGCTGACTTTGAGGGCGTGGTAGACCAGAGCCAGGTTCCTTCTCCTATCGGCCTTGCCCCTCCCCGTCTCATCCGTCATCATTGTCCTCACCGGTTCCATCTTCTCCGCCTTCGGGGGACGAGCTCCTGACCTCTGAAGAAGGGTCTCGACCCGAAACGTCACGTATTCCTTTTTCTCCAGAGATGTTGCCTGCCCCGATGATATGCTCCAGCATTTTGTGTCTCTCCTGACTTTCACTGTTGCCTCCATGTGTGTCTTCGCGTTTGATATCCTGATAATGAACGACACAATTCAGGTTGTTTCAGTTGCCTTATTGTACTCCTTTATTCAGCTCCTTTGTCTGTGTGGCATAGTAATACTGAAAGTGCTTACATACCTAATCACAGTGTGTGTGTGTGTGGTGAGTGTGCCTGATACAAAGTAGTGCAGGAGGTTGGGACTGCTACAATGAATATGTAGCATATGTAACATCCCCCCTTCTCAAAAGAAAGGAACAAAAATTAGTGACACTAGAGGATTGCCAGAGCGAGGGTGGCAATCCTGTAGCAGATACCGTGGGATTATTCTGCCCACATTCATGGCATTCTGCTTTCTACTATACTACACAACAAAATATATAATGGCAGCTTGTTTTCTTTCAGGTAGTGCGTAGCCAGTCAAGAGTCATGTCTTGGCGTGACTTGTCCCTTCCAGTGCTAGCGATAACGCGCTGGGGGTAAGATGTTGCTCCTGGATCTAGTAGATCTGGTTGTTGCCTGCAGTGTTGCACTCGATGTATTGGTAACTTGTTGAGTTGTTTCCTGGCCATTGGTTGGTGCTGGTTGACTATATGACTCACTGGTAGCAGTTTGTGAGAATGTGTTGTCATCAATGGCAGGTGTTGCTGCTGCTGTGGGTGGTGTCCTAGGAGTTGCTGGTGTTGTCTTTGGAGTTGCAGGTGTTGACATTTCAGGTGTCGGGCGGATGTGAATTCTGTTTCGTCTCAACTGCCTGCCCGGTTCTGTCTCTATGATATATGATTTTGGGGTTCCAGCCCTGCTGGTGATTTGTGCTGGGGTCCATTTCTTTGTTGTTGGATCCTGAGCATGTACGTTTTGGCCTTGAAATAGTTCAGGCAAGTACTGTGCATTTTTGTTGTATTGTTTCAGCCCCTCCTCCTGGGCAGCTGCCAATTTTGCCCTTGTTTCTTCTTGGTCGATAGGGGGTTGGATTTTGCTTGGCAGGGTGGTTTTGTATTTCCTGCCATTTAGCATTTCTGCAGGAGACTTCATGTCAGCCTTTAGTGGAGTTGCCCGTAAGGATAAAAGTGCCAGGTTTGGATCCTCCTTTGCCTCTCGGCATTTTATTAGTGTTTTCTTGGCTGTCTGTACTTGCCTTTCAATAAACCCATGGCCCTTTGGGTAATGTGGTGAAGATGTTGTGATTTTGAACCCGTATTCGGTGGCTAGCTCTCTGAATTCCCGAGATGTGAATTGGGTTCCATTGTCACATACGATCTGCTCAGGTATTCCTTGCTCTGCAAACAACCCTCTAACAATTGACACAATTGTTTTAGCTTTCAAGTCCTTTACGTTTCTCACAAATGGGAATTTGGAGTAGTAGCAGGCCATAATCAAATACCATTGCTGGTTCTCTGTGAACAGGTCTGCTCCGATGGTTTGCCATGGCCGGCTTGGGATATCACTGGGTGTCATTTCCTCCTTCTGTTGTGAATTCCTGTATTTTTGGCATATGTGGCATGTAGATACCAGCTTTTCTATGTCCTTGTACATGCCTATCCAGTACACAGCGGATTTAGCACGGAGTCTGCACTTTTCCATTCCTAAGTGTCCCTGGTGGATCTTTTCGAGGATTTCTTTTTTCATGGACTTGGGTATGATGATTCGTGATCCGGCCATCAGGACTCCATTCTCTACCGAAATATCATCACGGATGGTCCAGTATTCGCGGAGGAGAGGCTGAACTTGTTGTCTCTTTTCTGGCCACCCCTGTATTACCATTTGGGTGAGGAGCTGGAGTTCTTCATCTCTGGCTGTTTCCTCTTTGATCTGTTCCAGCTTCACGCTTGTCACACTCACAATGTGGTGGATCTTTATGCTCAGCCCTTCCATCTCTTGTTTGTCATGTGTTGATAGTCTGGATAGGGCGTCAGCTAGCAGCAGGTCTTTTCCTGGCTTGTATCTGATGTTGTAGTCGTAGTGCTGTAGCCTCAGTAATAGTCTCTGTAGTCTGGCTGGTGCTTTGGTGAGGTTTTTTTTCCCGATTTGTTCTAGAGGGCGGTGGTCTGTTTCAATGTCGAAATACCTTCCATATAGGTAAGTGTGAAATTTCTCGCAGCCATAGACTACTGCTAAGAGTTCTCTCTCTATGTTTGCGTACCTTGATTCTGTAGGAGTGAGTGCTTTGGATGCATACGCAATAGGTCGGCCATTTTGTATCAGTACTGCTCCAACTCCTCTCATGGAGGCATCAACTTGGAGTGTTACAGGTTTCTGTCTGTCATAGTACTGCAGGATCGTTTCTTTGCTGATGAGTTGTTTTAATTTCCCAAAATCTTGGCTATGTGAAGCACACCAATCAAATTCAGCGTCGTCTTTCATCAATTCATGGAGATTTGCTGTGTGATTAGCAAGCTTAGGTATGAAGACTCCCATGTATTGTATGAGCCCTAGGAAACTTCTTAGCTGTTTCTTGTCTTTGGGTTCCTCCATGTGGTTGATAGCATCCACTTTTGTAGGGTCCGGTTTCACTCCTTCTGCAGAGTAAATCAGTCCAAAGAATTTGCACTCCCTTTCTTTGATTATGCATTTGTCTGCATTGAGCTTTATGCCGGCTCTTCGAGTTTTTTCCATAGCCTCATGGAGGTTGTAATCATGCGTGTTTTCATCTCTGCCGTATACTTGGATATCATCTGCTATCCCGATTGCCCCTTTACAGCCTTTGTATGTTTCATCTATTTTCCGCTGGAAGACATCTTGACTCACCTTCAGTCCGAATGGGAGCCTGTTGAATCTGAATCTGCCAAATGGCGTGTTGAAAGTGGTGAGCATTGATGACTTTCGGTCTATTTTGATGTTCCAATATCCATTGCTAGCATCCAGCTTGCTGAACACCTTGGAACCGGCCAGTGCTGGTGTGATCTCTTCAAGGGTTGGAGTTGGATAATGGTTGCGCTTCAATGCATTGTTCAGATCCCTGGGATCAAGGCATATCCTTAGTTTTCCGTTTGGCTTTTCTTTGATAACAATTGAATTTACCCAATCAGTTGGTTTAGTTATTGCTGTGATGATGCCCTTTTTTTCCATTTCGTTTAGTTGTTCCCTTAGCCTCTCTTTCAGTTCAAGGGGAACACGGCGGGGTGGGTGGATCACTGGTTTCACACTGGGGTCTACTGTGATATGGTATTCGTATTCCTCAAAACAACCAACGGTATCGTCAAAACACTCTGGGTACATGTCAATCAATTCTTCTTTGTTCCTGATGGCCGGCCGGTTTTTGATGGGTATGTTTCTGTCAATTCTGCAGGAGTTTGTCTTGATTTCATGGTTGATTGACACAATCTTCAGTCTTTGGCACGTGTTCAGGCCGAGAATAGCAGGTCCTTTCGATTTAGTGATGTAGAAGGGGCATTTCACTTCTTTCCCTTTGTATGTTCCTGCTATGATTGTTTTGCCTAGCTGTGGGATTATGGAACCTCCGTATGCAGCTAGGACTACATCGCTACTTCCAAGGATTCCTTTCCTGACGCTGCCATCTTTTGTCATGTGTTCAGGGAATATCTTTCCGTAAAGATTGACTGGTAAGATATTGCTCTGGGCTCCAGTATCAATTTTGAGCCTTAGATTAATTGTTGTTCTTTTCTTTCCCACTTTTTTCTGTAGTTGTATTATAGTATATGCTTCATCTCTGTTGCTATGTGGTTTGTTGTTTCCCATTTCGTGGACGTCAATGGTCCCAACGGAAAGGAATTCTTCCTCAGAGGTATCTGAGGTTATCTCCTCTTCCTGTTGGACGTGTGCGTGTATTTGTTTCCTTCTCGTATTTCTATCGTTCTTGACCATTGCTGCTTTGGCTTGGTGCTGTATGATTTTGTTGACCTACACATTTTCTTCCAGTGGTTAGGCCTCCCACAGGAGTTGCAGGTAGTCCCGTATGCTGGGCACTCCCTGCGATCATCAAATGCATGCTCTGTACCGCAGTTCCAGCAGCTTCTTTGGCTTGCTTGTTTGTTTGCATGCCTAGAAAATGTCTGCTTTGGAGCCTTTAAGGTGGAGCCAGGGTCACGTTTTGAGAGAGCGTCTATATTCACTCTGGTGCTGCTCTGAGATGAGCCAACTTGAAGGCAGAGGGAGGACATTTGTTTCCTTGTGGCTTCGAAAGCTCTGGCAGCATCTACGGCGTCTTTTAGGTTGAGGGTGTCTTTCCCTATTAGGGACTTTTGGACCTCTTGGTGGGCGCACCCCCATATTAGCTGGTCGACAGTTCTGTCATCTTCATCACCAAATCTGCATTTCTTGGCCACGTTCCTTAGTCTCGACAGGAAAGTGTCGGTTGTTTCTTGTGGGTCTTGTCTTAGCCCTTGGAACTCATACCGATGGATTCTGTGGTTTGATTTGGGCTCCATATGGTTCGCAAACCTTTCAAGGACTATTCCCGGATTATTGCAGTCGGGCTCTGTTAAGCTCCAACTGTTAAAAATGTCTAGACCCTTCTCCCCGAGCCATAGTAAAATATAACTGACCTTCTCTTCATCTGCAGTTCCTTTCAGGAAGTTTTTGAATGCCAGCTGGCTCTTTTGTTTGAATTTCTTGAACGCCTCCACCACATCATCGGCGTCCCAGTTCATCGTAGGGTGGAGGCTCATTGCTGCTGTGGAGGCCGCCATCTTGTGTTGTTAGGCGGGTGCACAAAAAAAATCAATTTCTCTGCAGCCGCTGTTCCTAATTCCCAATAGCGATTCACAATAGCGCGGTTTTTTTTACTCGAAAGTCACCGCTGCCACCATGTTGTGTCTTCGCGTTTGATATCCTGATAATGAACGACACAATTCAGGTTGTTTCAGTTGCCTTATTGTACTCCTTTATTCAGCTCCTTTGTCTGTGTGGCGTAGTAATACTGAAAGTGCTTACATACCTAATCACAGTGTGTGTGTGTGTGGTGAGTGTGCCTGATACAAAGTAGTGCAGGAGGTTGGGACTGCTACAATGAATATGTAGTATATGTAACACCTCCATGGAGTTTGCACATTGTTAAGAGTGTTGAATTACCATATTCATTGGACAATGAAAGGTCTACTTGCCATATATGGATAGACCCGTAAATACATTCTCCCTGTGACCACAGGGGTTGCCTCGGGGTTCTCTGCATTTCTCCAACATCCCCAAAGACTTGTGGGTCAGTAGGTTAACAGGCCAATGTAAATGCGTAGTTGAGTACTAGAGTGTGGAGAAGGTGGGAGAAGGAAAAAAATGGGATTAATGTAGGATTAGTGCAAAGGAATGGTTGATGGTCAACATGAGCAAAAAGGCCGGCTTCTATGCTTTGTAACTCTGACTGCAAATGAGCATCTGACTGGGCAAAAGGGGAAAGGACTGTGGGCCAAGTCCACCTTTAGGGTGACACAAGCTCGATCTTGACTACGGGTGCTGTCTATACGGAGTTTGTACGTTCTCCTTGTAACTGCGTGAGTTTCCTCCGGGTGCTCTGGTTTCCTCCCACACTCCAAAGACGTACAGGTTTGGAGCTTAATTTGGCTTTGGTAAAATTGTAAATTGTCCTGAGTGCGTAAGATAGTGCTATTGTGTGGGGTGATCGCTGGTCGGCGAAGACTCGGTGGGCCGAAGGGCCTGTTTTTGTGCCGTATCCCTAAGTCTAAAGTCTAAAGTATAGGTAAATGGTATGAATGTCGATGGTAATTGATGGTTGGCATGGAATTTATGGGCTGACGGGCCTGTTTCTGATTGACTTTATGACTATACAGGAAATTATTCCAGAATTATATAACAATTCGTAATATCATTTTCACAACATGGTCTCTCTGAGTCACATTTTAATGTTTATACAAGACCTCAACAATTAAGGAAATAATATTAATATCTATCTGGAGCAAGTAATGTGACGCAGATGTATGTTTTCCCTCTTGGCTTGCTGATTAGCAATGTAATATACAGAGTGACGCAATTATATTTTTAATGATTGCAGATGATTGTTGAGAGCTCGTTTGCATTTTTTATTTCATTCTTTTGGTTGTAACTATTTTTATTTCCAATGAGAATATTGCTTTGTTAGTTCCAATGAGAATATTGAAATGCAGAATTGCTACAATTCATTGCTACACAACAAAAACGACTCCTTGTTTGTGGCACGTCAGAGAATATCTATGGACAGATTTCTATGTAAACTTTCAGCAACTGTGCGAAATTATGTCTGTTGATTCATTTGATGGGTTATGTAGAAAATATGCCACATTTACCATTTACACATTTGATGAGAGTGGATGTCCTAGTATGATTGCGTTGCCAAAAGTGGTTTAAAACTTCCCATTAATTTCTCTCTGTGCACTGTTTAACACGATTGTAAGAAAATGTATAAAGAATTTAAAAGCAAAATGCTTCAGATCCTGGATATCTGAAATCGGACAGAAAATGCTGTAAATATCATTAGGTTAGGCAACATCTAGATTTTAGAGTGATACAGCATTGAAACAGGCCCTTTGGCCCACTGAGTCTGCGCCCACCAATGATCGCTCGTATACTAACACTACTACACACTAGGGACAATTTGCAGAAGCCATTTAACCTACAAAAATGAACGTCTTTGGAATGTGTGGGGAAACTACACCTGGAGAAAACCCACGCTGTCACGGGGAGAACGTACAAACTTCATATAGACAGCACCCCTAGTCCATTGGCTGCATTGTGTACCATCCACGGGTGCTGCCTGTACGGAGTTTGTATGTTCTCCCCGTGAGTTTTCTCAGAGACCTTCAGTTTCCTCCCACACTTCAAAGACGCACAGGCAGGTAGGTAAATTGGCTTGGTATAAATGTAAAAAAAAGTCCATAGTGTGTGTAGGATAGTGTTAACATGTGGGGATTGCTGGTCGGCGTGGATCCGGTGGGCCGCATGGGGCCTGTTTCCACCATGCATCTCTGAAAAAACACGATTTAAATTGTGGGAGGGAGGGGTTGTCTGTGAGAAGTGGAGATCAAGAGATACAGCATTGCATAGGTGATGGTGGTGCTGGCTGGCAGAAGGTGAACTCTTGTTTGTCATAAATGATCTAACTACTGCAGTTATGATATAACCAGAAAGAAATGAAGGAGGACAGAGGAAAGAGGGGAGTTGTATATGGAGAAGGAGGGAGAGAAACAAATGACAGTTCTGAAATCATGAGATACAAAACTCTGAAGATGCAACACATCTGAAATCAAAACAGAGAACACTGAAGATTGATTACTTTTCAATAGTATCAAGACCTGTAAAGTCATCAACATTTAAAGTGAATTCTAGTTTTCTCCACATGGATGCTGCCTGGCTTGCTGGTATTTCTAACATTTTTGTTTTATAATGAAGAATGAATTAGATTTCCACACTCCCCATTGAAAGAAAGTCCCCCTGTATTTAGATGGTGCACGCTTTGCATATAATGGGAGGAATCAAATGATCATTGCAGCTGATGTTTCTTTCAGCACATTATTATGGCTCTAACTCAAGACTAAGCAGCCTTGAAAGTGAATTTCCAAAAATTAACCTGGTTCAAAGCCGCCATTCCACCTCTCCCTCATTATTTCTGCAGCATGTTCGATTTCTAGCTTCTCCTAATCCTGATGTAAAGGCATTGTTAGATTTTTAAGGTGTTCCACCAAATGGAGTTATAGTGCGGTTGTATTTATTTTTAATTTGCTGTTCGGAGCTGGTTGGTGGGAAGTCTATTTATCTTGATTGAGTACTGTCCTTTTTCTCTGTTTCATTTAATGCATTGCAATGTCTATCATAATAGCCACATAATAAGCCACTCAATAAGCTTCCATGTATTTTTCTTGTCAATTTTATGCTTATGTGCTGGCCAGACAACATAAACGTTATTGTTCATCACTGAACATAGAATAGTACAGTAAAGGAACAACTCTTGAGCCAATAATGTCTTTGCAGAATATTATGTCAAATTAAACTAATCCCTTCTGTCTGTATGTGATCCATATCCCTGGACATGTGCATACCTAAACGCCTCTTAAACGCCACTTTTGTATCTGCTTCCACCTTCATCCCTGCAGCTTGTTCCAGACACCTACAACTCCCTGTGAAAAAATACTTCCCTTACACATCTCCTTTAAGCTTACCCCCCCCCCCCCTTAAAGCTATATCTCTATTTTTTTTTGACATTTCCACCAATGGAAAAAGATTCTAACTCTTATCTATGCATCTTATAATATTATAAACATCTATCACATCTTCCCCTCAGTATCGAACACTCCAGAGAAAACGATCCAAGATTGTCCAATCTCTTCTTGTATCAAACATTCTTTAATCCAAACAGCATCCAGGCAAACCTCTTCTGCATGCCCCCTACCTCCTTTCTGTAATGTGGCACCTAGAACTACACAGAAGACTCCTAATGTGGCCTAACCTAGGTTTTTTAAGCTGCAACATGATTGCCTGACTCTTTTACACACAACAATAACATACAGCTTCTTTAACACTATCTACTAGTGTTGCTACTTTCAGGAAGCTGTGGACTTGGACTCCATGATCATTCTGTGCATCAACGCTATTAAAGATCTGCCGTTAACCGTGTACTTGTCCGTTACATTTGACCTCCTGAAATGCAACCCTTGCTCGGATCATCATGCTTTTTCCTTTAGCACCACAAGGCATATGCCATAATGATCTGAAGGAAGATATTATTATTAGGAGGAGAACATCTATAGAGATTGTGCCATACACCCATCATGACTTAGGCATAAGTGCCTCAGAAACCCCAGAAAACCTGTGTAAATTGTGACCTGACTTTCCAATGCCTCCACACCTCTTCCATCAGGAATACAGCAAATAGGTGAGAGACCATCCATGGAAACTCATCCTGTAGTTTTTAGATAATTATGGTAATTGGATGAATTCAGATGTTTCTAAAATTTCAAATGATCCACAAAAATCAACAAATTGTTTGTTCCCTGTACATGGAGTACAAAATAAATAACTTTAGAGCTTGTAGACATCTTAAATTGAGCTATCAAACATTATAGAATATAATCAAAATTCAATTTTATTGTATTGTATTGTATGTATGACTGCTGCAATTTCGTTCAGACTTCGGTCTGAATGACAATAAAGGCTATCTAATCTAAAAAAAAAAAAAAAATAGATTAGTAAAAATAATTTAAATCTATATGTAATTTTGTAGCGCTCCACAACCATGCGATGTTCTGCCTGCCTCATGTTTCAGTAAATCTCAATAACAAATGGTTTAGTGAACATGGAAGTAGGGCTGGATTGCAAAGTTCTCAGATCACAACTTTGTTTTAAAGACAGAACATGTACTTTGAAAATAATTGGAATATTTTAATTATCGCAGCTGATCATGAAGAAATGAGAATAGTCCAGATTCCATCACATATCACGCAAAAATAAAATGATCAAGTGTTAAACTGTAGAAAGGAACTGTGGATGCTGGTTTAAACTGAAGATAGACACTAAAAACTGGAGTAACTTAGCGGGACAGGGAGCATGCCTGGAGGGAAGGAATGGGTGACGTTTCGAGTCTGAAGGGTCTCGACCTTAAATATCACCCATTCCTTCTCTCCGGAGATGCTGCTTGTCCTGCTGTGTTTCTCCAGTTTTTTTTGTCTATCTTCTATGACTAAGTGTTACCCTTGGAGGCTTCCACATTGGACTAATTCCGTATCATTCTGACTGGAGGGCCAGCATCAATTATTTAAGCTTCTTACAGCATACCAGAACGAGGAGCAATTATAGGATGAAATTAATTTTCCACCAAAAGAGCATGTCTGATTCTTGTTTTTTTATGGCAACATTGTGATAATATGCAGCTGTAGCATAAATAATTTCTTAATAATTATATCTATCAGCGGACCATTGAATATAAGAAAGGAATGGAATTCTGATGCTTTCTGGGAATGAGAATTTTTATAAAGAGATGCAATAACTTTTATTCTGAATGTAATTTACAATTTACTCTGATCACAATTGTAAGATGCTAATTGTGGATAAAATTGTCCATATTAGTTAGTGAAAGATTTTTCACACCTCTTCTGACTGTTGGAAGATTATTATTAATTTCTGAAATTTTAGTTGAACAGATTTATCTTTCATTATTTTGAGATTCGAAGGTTGTGTCTGTATGTGTTCTAACTCAATTGAAAGCACTCCTAACTTAAAATGCAATTTTATCATATCGTGCCTTTAGCTCCTTTCAGCCAGCATCTCACACTGGTCTTTGCTGATGGAAGAGTTGATTTATTTGTATCAACATACGGTAACTAACAAGCATGTAATCATGTGATGAATTTATCACCTAGGCCAGATGAACAAGACTCCAGCCCTATGTTTTTAGTTGCTACTGAGATTATAATAGAACAGAGTGGTGCAGCTGGTAGAGCTACTGTTAGAGACCAGGGTTCAAGGTTTTATAAAGCTGCAACCTGACTTCCTGACTCTTTTATACTCAATTCCCAAACCATTGAAGACCAGGATAACATACGGCTTCTTTACCACCATCTACTAGTACATGTATTGCTACTTTTAGGGACCTATGGACTTGGACTTCAAGATCATTCTGTGCATCAATGCGGTTAAAGATCCTGCCATTAACTGTACTTTTCCTTTACATTTGACTTCCCAGATTGCCACACCTCACACTTGCTCGGATTAAACTCCATAGGCCATGTCTCCGTTTATATCTGTAACTGATTTATATCCTGATTCTCCATGTTATCTGCACCTCTCTGTGCTTATATATATGAAAATAAACTTGACTTGAATGCTATACCTTTCACAGCCTTCCTCGGTCTCTGCGACTCAAGGGCGAGATTGTATAGGCAGGTTATTTTCTCTGGAACGTCGGAGGTTGAGGGGAGACTTGAAAGAAGTATATAAAACTATGAGAGGCAGAGAGAAGGTAGACAGTCAGGATGTTTTTTTCCCAGGGTGGAAATATCCAACACTAGAGGGTTTAGCTATAAGGTAAGAGGGGGAAAAGTTTAATAGAGATGTGCGGGGCAAGTTTTTTTACACGGGTTGGTGGAGGCTTGGAACACATTGCCGGGGTGGTGGTGGAGACGGATACGATAGTGGTATTTAAGAGGCTATTAGACCAGCACATGGAAGTGCAGGGAATAAAGGGATATGAATCATGTGTCGGCAGATGAGATCAGTTCAGCTAGGCATCATGTACGGCATAAACATTGTAAATTAAAAGACAGCTGATAATCCACAATCCCTTGTTGCTATCTTGAAATGGAAAACCAACCTAAGCATTGTTTGAATGGCAAAGGGAAAGTTTTCTATCACAAGGGCTACCACCTTGGGTCATAAGATTTACTTCTTCGGATAACCTGGCCCCTAATCTTCCTTGATAATCCCTGACATTAATTACATGACTTCAATCCACTTAATCGTGCTGTTCAGATAACAATGTGTTGGACCATTTACCTTGATTACTGCCTTCTGCTACAGTGTATGTTCATAATGATGAGGTCAATAGCTCAATATCCAGGACTCCTACAGTTTCACATTTGAAGAGGAAAAACGCACCAATACAAACAAGAATGCTTAACACCCAATTGACCCAATCAATCATACTTGAAGAAAAAATAATCACTAACCTGCCATTGACTACCAGGTACATATCCACTTTTATATCAAAGTTAAAATAAAAATGCAAAACAAACTACGATGTTCCTGCCCTTATGTTATGTGGCTTGTTGAGTTCAATGTCAAGGGAGATGGATTTGTATTAGTATAATAGTACTTTTCACCAACTATTTCTGAGCTGCCACAGTTAATGTTTTAATGTGGGCCACAACTATTGAGGGTCATAAGTTCTACGAGCAGAATTAGGCCATTTGGCCCATCAAAATGTTCCTAAGCAAAATTACTCTGATATAAGAGCAGCACTGTAGGATTTGTTCTATCCAATTCAAATTTCTTTCACCATATTGATTTCTTTTTCAACAGAGATCAGAGGTAGGGCTATATCTTTCATTTGTGGCCAAGTTTTTAAATGATTAGCTATGAAGTCAATGACAAATATTTATTTGTTTAATTAGCTCTTAAATTATAAAAAAAAATTAACAACTCCTTTACCGCTTAAGGTCATAAGGAATAGGGGTAGAATTAGGCCATTCGGCCCATCAAATCTACTCTGCCATTCAATCATTCCCTCCTAGCCCCATTCTCCTGCCTTCCCCCCATAACCTAGCTTAGCTACAATTATGTTAATTCTCTTCCTGCAAAAAAGTATGCAGCTTCTTTACCATTGATACACATTTTTAGATTGTGCACCTCATGGATGATTTTTGTGATTTCCACCCCAAAACTAGACCTGAGTTGACCAATTGTGTTCAGTTTTGGTCATCCCACTGGAGGACACATGTTATTATGCTGGAAATTGTGCAGGGAAGGTTTGCAAGGATGCTGCTATGAATTGAGGGCCTGAGCTGTAGGGAAAGGTTGGGCAAGCTGGACCTTTATTCCTTGCAGCACCGTTGGCGGAGGGGTGATCTTATGGAAGTGTATTAAATCATGAGAGAATTACATAGGTTAAATGCACAGAGCTTCTTTCCCAGGGTAGGAGAATCAAGGTCATAGATTTAAGGTGAGAGGAGAAAGTTTTAAAAATATATATTTTTATTAGAAGTGATGCACAATAATATACTACATGAATAACATATTACATTTCATGTACAACTTCTTATTTTTAATTTAATAGTAGAAAAAAAAAGATAAGAAAAGCAAGAAATATAGAGAGAGAGAGAGAATATTATGTAGCTCGAAAAAGAAAAGAAGAAGGTGATGTGAACTAAGCAAAAAGAAAAAGAATAGGAGAGGGAAAATAGAGAAGAAAAAAAGAGGAAGAAATTGAAAAGGATATGCCTCCTTCATATCTTTACCCACCTCCCACCCGATTCTGAAACACTTAATTTCTAACGTTGTGTTGCACCACATGCTTGTAATAGGTCAATAAATGGAGACCGAATCTTTAAGAATTGGTCTGATTTGCCTGATAGGACGAATCTCATATCTTCAAGGTGTAACGAGAGGAGAAAGATTTAATAGAAACCTGAACGGGCTCACTTTTTCACTCGGAGGGCAATGGGTATATGGAAGGAGCTACCATAGGAAGTAGTTCAAGCAGGTGCAATAACAACATTTAAAAGACATTTGAAAAGGTACATGGGTGAGAAAGGTATAGAGGGAAATGAGTGAAATGCAAGTAAATGGCACGAACTTAGATGAGAATTTTGGCCATCATGAATGAGTTAGGCCGAAGGGCCTGTTTTGTGCTGTATGACTTTATGACTCCTTACCTCTGATACCAACCTTCAATTTAATTCTGATGCATTCTGTTTATCTTTAACCCCCTCCATAAACTCTGTCACTTTAGAAACTTAAGAAATGTGAACCTCAAAAATCTATTTCTGAACAGTAGCCAGCAAAGTGATATTATACTTTGTTTTCCATTTCATATTTTTACTTGCCTATGCCTGTGGAATTCCTCCTCATTAATTTTAACCAACAGTTTGTGTTGCCCGATACAATATTTAATTTTGCATGCATCCTGTTTCTGAATGGCTCATCTATTGCCTTGGACATGACAGTTTCTTAATCCCAATCCCATCACAAAGTTCAGTTCATGACTTCCTACACTGGAAGCTTTAACCAGTATGGGTAGACCCCAAATAATACCCTTTTACTGACCCCACCATCCTATCCTAAACAGATTTATGCTTCCCATCCTGTACTCCCACTCATGCATATTCATCCCAAATGTTAACACCACCGATAAAGTTTAGACTTGATGGCCGCCATTGATGTAATGGGCCAAAGGGGCTCTGTGTCTGTCACATGACCTTACGTTGAACAATGTATGTCTACCTCCACCCATCCTCTGCAGTTCTTATCAATCTTTGCACTTGAACATGACCATATGATCCTCGCCACTTCCTGATTACATCCAGACCCCACACGTACAGCGAATAGCAGAGAAAATACCAACGGACGTTAGGGCAGTACAATGGCGTAGCTGGTAGAGTTACTGCCTCACAGTGGCAGCGACCCAGGTTCCATCCATTTTTAAATGCATCTGATAATTTCCTTAGAAAGATGTTAAAAATATAGAAATTAATTGAAAACAAAAAATAATTGCAATATGTAATACTGTAATTTCTTGGATTTGGAGCGGCACAGTGGTGCAGCTGGTGGAGCCATTGCCTCACTGCGCCAGTCCCAGGTTCAATCCTGACCTCGGGTGTTCCCTGTGTGGAGTTTGCACGTTCTCCCTGCGACCTCGTGGGTTGCCACCAGGTGTCCCAGTTTCCTCCCACATTCCAAAGACGTGCGGGTTTGTTCGTTTAATTGGACTCTGTAAATTGCCCCTCATGTGGAGGGAGTGCTTGTGAAAGTAGGATAACATCGAACTAGTATGATGAACGGGTTATTGACAGCGTGGACGGGGTGGGCCAAAGAGCCTGTTTCCATGCTGTGTCTCTAAACTAAACTGAGACGTGTATCTCTATTTCAAAGTGCGTTATGATTGATATTTTGATATTTTCATTGAATTTTTTTTAGGTCTGTTTGTTGCTGCCTGCCATCATTTTTTTTTACCATCCCTAATTGTCCATGAGAACATGATGATGAACTGCCTTCTTGAACCAACGCAGTAATTCTGGTGAAAGTGCTATTGAGGAGGGGTTGCTCAGATTTAGATTTTGAAGGAAAGGTGTTTATAGATATGACTTGGGGAAAAACTTGCAGGAGGCGGTGTTCCTATATACTTGCTGATTATATGAATGAAGAAAAGTTATTGATGAAGTAGCCAAAGATGTTTCGGTCTTGGACACTGGTCTGAAAAACACTCACTTGAAGAAGGCTGAAATGATTGATCTCGAACAACTATAATCATCTGTGAGGCATGACTCTAACCATTGGAATGGTTTCCATTTGATGCGTACTAATGTCAGATTTACCACATGTCCGGTGGCCACACTCAGACAAAAAGATTGGCATTCGACTCTTGTTTGGGATATTCTAGAACCACAGCAGTGAGGTGTTTGGAATGGAGTTTAATTAACTTCTCACAACATTATAATTGAGTAACAACACAATGGACCCAATACATTTTCTCAAACCTTTTCCTATCTATCACAAAGTCCATATGTATCGAAACAAAGCAACTATTCATGCAAGCACCACATAAATTTAGTTTTACTTTTAGTTTTACTTTTAGTTTTATTTTAGTTTCTTGACACGTGTACCGAGGTACAATGAACAGCTTTTTGTTGTGTGCTAATCAGTCAGCGGAAAGATTAAACATGATTACAATTGAGCTGTCTATAGTGTACAGATACAGGATAAAGGGACTAGCGTACATTGCAAGATAAAGTCAATTGTTGACAATTGATTTATTTTCATTTGCAGGAGAGATAAAATTACAGTTCCAATTTATTTTAAATTTGAGCTTTCTTTGGGTATCTTAATAGCCATTTATCCCAATACACTCTAATGATGTTATTTTTCACCAGGCAGCTTCTGAGTATTACCAATGACTGGATTCTAATCACAAATCTTTCAGCACTAATTATTATAAGAATTGAAAAGACCAAAAATTCTAAAGATAACCTTAGCCACATTAATGTATTTTTGTTTATTATAATAGCTGCTCGGCGATAAATATGAGGCAAGAATATTATCCATATTTAAATGTTCATCTGAATTCCCTGATTGAGATTTTATTTTTATGTGTGAATGGAAATATTAAGTAACAGGAGCATCAGGTGCTTTTATAATCCCTTGAGCTTTCCCCAACCCTAAATATAATTGTGATTAAGCTTCTGCATCACCTCCGTTGTTGTAATCTCTCCCTATGTCTCTGTATTCCTTTAGGACTTGAAATTGTGTGCTCCATATCAATTACATATTTTCCATTACTTCTTAAATTCCCTTTGTAGATGATCCCAGTTTCCTAGTTGGAAGTGCTGGTATGGATGGAAGAAAAATGAGGAAACATATTGGTTTGGACAGTGACATTACTTGTATAATTTGTTTCAAAGCTTATTTGTGTTTGCATTTCAACTGATGAACTAAATTGAATGTAAATTAATGCATTGTCATTAAAATTACATGAAAATACACAGTGCAATTTTGTTTACCACTTGGAATTGAATCACAATGCATGAATATTGCTGCAAATGTCTTCCTTAGGGTTTGTGAACATCCTTGTGTACAAGGTTACTAAAATGAACAATCAAGTTTAAACTGAAACCTTAATAACAGGAGAAGGGGCCAAGAAAAAAACTGAAATGTTTCTTAAAATCATATTTTAAAACCACGTCCCGATTTATTTGTTATGCCATATATAATAAATGTACAGAACAAACTGCCTGACTAAAGTGCATTTGAATCTGAGTTACTCAATTACTGTCAAAATGGTTGAATTGAATGAAATGTTTGATATTACTGCAATAACTCTACGTCAGACAGCATAGGGAGGGAGAGAGAGAGAGATTCAGATCGATGATCTTTCATTGTGATTGATGCAACATTCATCAAAGATCATAGATGGGAATTGCTAACCCTGCCTCTCTCTCCAGAGATCCTGCCTGACCTGCAGAATATTTGCAATATTTTCTATTTTTATTTCAGATTTCTTGCATCTGTTGTATTGTCTTTGGAAGCCTGAATCGTTTGGGTTCTTGTATAATGGTCTATTTATTGTTCTGTGATTGTGATTTGTGTCGTCTCAAAAGAAATATCAATTTTATTCTTATTTCTTTCAATGGTGCTAATTCCAGCCAAGCTTTAACAAGTCTTAAAAGAACGTATCAGATCGTCTTTGTCACAGTTATTTTACAGGTACTAGTCCCAGATCTTTTACGGGTGCACCCTAGAAAACATGCTACTTGTAGCTAGGTATGGAAAATGCTGCGCCCAAGATGGCAAGACGTTGCAGAGAGTGTAAACACTTCTTGAGTAGTACAGGTGTCAGAGGTTATGGGGGAGAAGGCAGGAGAATGGGGTTAGGAGGGAGAGATAGATCAGCCATGATTGAATGGCGGAGTAGACTTGATGGGCCGAATGGCCTAATTCTTCTTCCATCACTTATGACCTTGGTTTAACCAACCTCCCCTTCATTCACTCCATCTACAATCCCTGCTGCCTTGGGAAAGCAGTCAACATAATCAAGGACCACTCACACCCTGGCCATTCCCTTTTCTCTTGTCACGCAGAATAAACAAAAGTTTGAATACATGTACCATGAGACTTGTGAACAATTTATTTCCTGTTGTTATCAGACTCTTCAATGAGCCTCTTGCACACTAAGATGAATTCCTGATCTCTCAACCTATCTCCTTGTGGTATTTACACTTTTTTATCTGCACTTTCTCTGTAGCTGTAACACTACATACTACCTCCTTTTTGTTCCCTTTTGCATTGCCTTGATATCTATATACACTTATGTATGGTATAACATATTTCACTATATCTCAGTGCATGTGACAATAAAAATCATTAACATAAACAAATTATTTTTTTCTCAATCATCACGTTGAATATTCCCCTAACAATATATTGTTGTGGGCTTTCATCTTGTTTATTTCACTTTCCATTATATTCATAAACTGTTTTGTTATCATATACTTCTTGAGGTTTAAAACAAGAGATTGTGGATAGCAATTGCATAAGCAGTGGTTAACATGAGATGAGATGTAAAATTAATAGAGACCTTTTCGCCAACAGTATTACAATTTTTAAAAAACATTTACTGCAATGTTTTCAGCAAATTAGTAGGACAGAGACAGTAAAGTAAGGAAGAAAAAAACCCAAACATATTTTGAAAAAGCTTAATCGCACCTCTTGAAAACATCACAAAGTACAACACATTCACTGAAGTACTCTCAAGTGCAATGAGAAATGTAAATGTATCAGTCATTTTACAGCAGAGATTCATAAAGAGTAAAATAAATGGCCAGTTAATCCAGTGGCATATTAAGTAACTAGATTTTAATACATATTGTCTCCTTAGTCACCATTATGCCTATCTTTGTAGACTATATAAGAGCTGTAATAATAGTGCTGGCTGTCAGTAGAATAGGACAGAGCAAACAAAATGCAGCTTTAATATAATTGAAATTGGTGTGTCCTAGTGTTGAAGGAATTAAGATTAGTTTGTCTTTGCTAAACACGGATGTACTAAAATTCATAACATAAATGGCATCTGTAATCTTTTAGGTTTTAGTGTAATATATTTTGCAGATCAGGCATACTTCCTGTTTACCCTTTAACTGGTCATTGAATTTCATTAATCTCACTATTACAGTATATTCCCAGCCAGAGGGTTTGTGCTGGTTTTGGTGCTATCGTCTTGAGATACAAATTACTTAATTAGAATGAAATTGTGTCTTTTGGCAAGTGAATGATTTGGCCTATGGTATTACATGCATTATAATTTTTCTTCTTCCTTGCATATATATTTGAATGCAATTTAGAAGTGGGATTTGCAGATGCTATCTCTGAGGTTTCAATGTGCCGATAGTGTACAGCTGCTAAATCTCTAGGTTAAATTGCCAGTAACCTAGTGGGCATAGTTGCTAGGAGAGGGTGAATAATTGTGACTTCACCATCAGCTGTTATGAGTAGTTTTTTTAAATAACAACCTGTGGAGTTCAGTGATTTCCATCTTATCTGTGTTTCCATTCTAAAGGTGATGCGGGTCTACGGTGACAACTCCCAAGTTTTATCTCAGTCTTTTATCTGGATTTGTGAAGATGTTATTCTTTCCTTTGCTAATTCTATGTAGCATTGCGCAGCAAGTTATTAAGTATCTGTTTATATCTTCAGGAGCACAAAAGGGAAATGAGAGTAATGACCCAATTCCAACCAGTCCTGGTCATTGGAATACTTGTGGGCAAACAAGGATTTTTTGGAGAATCTAACAAGCTTAAATGCCTTTTGCGGATCTCTTAATGAACCCTGCGTGTGTTTGTAGTTTTAACGTACATTGAATCTGTGGTGATTGTCTGGTGATCTTGGCACTGCCATACATTCAACAGCACTACTCTCATTCAGAACAATAATGTTAAAGTGCAGACAAAAACTAATCCTGATCCTTAGTTGAAAGAGAAAAAAAATGATTTGGAAGGTAAGTGGCATGAAAGGTGCTATCCTAGAGGGAGATGAGGCAAAATGCAGATTTAAAGTTGCTGAACTTGTCTAAACTGTAGCTGTTTCACCACAGAATTTACACCATGGAGACCACACCCGCAGAAATCAAGGAACTTGGCAACAGCACCCTGGAGTACTTAAAACCTGATAATCCCGAGAAGATGTGGATTCGCTTGCAAGGATTGTAAGTATATTTTTGTGATCAATTTGGACATGAAATGCTTTTCATGTTCCGTTTAACATTTAGTATACACAGAGATTTTTTCTTTCTTGAATTACTTTCCTGTCATGACCTCAAGACATCCTAAGTGCACTTGAAGTGCTCATTAAATATTTTCACAGTTATATTGCTGGATTAATCCACAAAATAAATGCAATTTTTCTGCATAAATGTAAAGCTAAAATCTTACTTTTAGTTGCTGTTTTCACAAATATTATTGAAATGAATTGGTTGAGACAATTTATCTATTCAGCAGTTGCCACGTTGAAGTTCTATCTTTTATGGAACATGTCATTGTACATTTCTTTGTAGGCAGCTCATTATTGGAGATTTGTAAGTACCATTATCACTCAAGAATGCATTTCTTCGAGTGAGTCAACTCTATTTCTGTTAAGCATGGAGTATTCCCATTAATTTATTCCCCATCACACATTTGCAATAACATTTTCAATAGTCTCATCTTCTGTACTGCATTGTAATAAAATCAGAAATCATTAACTTGATTTTTCTGAGAACCTATGTCATTAGATTCAGGATGGCACAGTGGTAAAATTGCTGCTTTAAACAATGCCAGAGACTCGGGTTTAATCCTGACTACGGGCAGTGGCGGAATGGGTCTAAAAATATTGGTTGCCAGGAGACAAAGGGGGCCCACTTGATATAGGGGGCCCACTTGATATAGGGGGCCCACTTGATATAGGGGGCCCACTTGATATAGGGGCCCACTTGCCATTGGGCAAGCTGACACCCTGGCCAGTCCGCCACTGACAACGGGTGCTGGCTGCACAGAGTTTGTACGGTTCCCTCCAGGAGCTCCGTTTTCTTCCCACATGCCAAAGACGTGCAGGTTTATAAGTTAATTGGCTTCTGTAAATTGTCCCCAGTGTGTAGGATAGATCTAGTGTTAGGGGGATCACTGGTCGGTGTGGATTCAGTGGGGCAAAGTGGCTGTTTCTATGCTATATTTCTAAACTAAACTAAAATTTTCTCTCTAAAATAACACAATAGAAAGAGGAAGTCAGGGAGTGAATAATTTTGGCAATGAATTAATTGGAAATAGACTGAATGTTGTGACTGAAAGGTGGTAGTGTGGGGTGGGTATAGATGCAGTGGCGGACTGGGCCTAAAAATATTGGTTGCCTGGAGACAAAGGGGGCCCACTTGATATAGGGGGCCCACTTGATATAGGGGGCCCACTTGATATAGGGGGCCCACTTGATATAGGGGGCCCAATTGCCATCGGGCAAGCTGACACCCTGGCCAGTCCGCCACTGTATAGATGAGTTTTGATGAACAGTGTTTTGTTTTTGTGGTTTGTGCAGAAGCTAGTTGTAAGATTTTTCTTTGCTCTTCTGCTTCTGTAGCCTGTAAAGTGCTGGGAAGAAATTACCAGTGCTTCTTCTGACTTTCTGCCTCCTATGCTGCAGCATCTCTAATGTGGGAAGGCAAGAAGCAACTGTCGATCAATACATTTAAAGCAAATTTTACTATCCTTTGTAAATCACAAATTATTTTCTGCTGTTTTAGAACAGATTGAGTTTTAGAAATATTTCACTTGCTTGTTCTAGTCACCTGTAAAATAAGCTGTCCAGAAATTAATTTGTTTGTCAATAAATTAGATATTATTTAACAGATACCTTTCATAATGGATTGACTCTTTTTCAGTCTTGTTCAGTCCATTATTCCAGTATTTTGAAACTAATTGAGTCCATTGCAGAAATGTTTTGGTTTCAGAATGAAAAATGATCTTGGCCTGATGCCTTTGAAAATTACAAAATTGTCATTTCCATTGCTTGTCTCTGCTATTGAAATAAATAATCCCTCTATTGAAGTTGGTGATTGAACTTTCTATTTGATATAATGTTTTAATGAGAGAGAATTGGAACCAGAGATTGCTGCAGAGACTTAATTTCCTTTTCTATCAGAGGTTATAAGATTCAGGGCAAGCAATAATTCTGCGGTCCTTGACTGCAAATTGATATCATGTTGGGTGCAGTGCCTAAAACAATATGTGAAGAATTATTTCTCTGCAGCTTCTCGTGGGTGTGCAGCACCACAGAATGGAGTCAATTCCTGATTCGAATTAGAAAGCTATTAACAAATTAATATGCCGCATCTCAGCATTAACGTCTTGCAAACACCACTTTGAGATCATCAAGAAGCATTTATTATTTTTTTTAAAGACAATGTATAGTTTTGTTCATTTATTGTAATAAATTATTGAAGCTTCTGATTTCATCACATTACATCAAACAAAAATATCTTTCAGAATAGATTGGGTAAGATCGTGTTTCAAAACTGTCATCTCATGAAATAAAAAATAGGGGAATGCTATAATCAGTATTTTGTCCGTGATACATAAATAATAATTACTCTTCAAAAGATAATATTCAATTAATTAGACAATGGTTGTGAAGAGAGCGTTGCAGAATGAATGTTTCAGGTTGATGATCTTCCATCAGAACAATCATCGCTGCCTTCTTCCACAGATCCTATCTGGCCCTATTGATTATTGAGTCAGAGAGTCATACAACATGGAAAACAGACCTGTCAGCTACCTGACTATGCTGACTAAGATGCCCATCTAAGCTAGTCCCATTTGCCCGCGTTGGTCCTGTATCCCTCGACAACTTTTCATGTACCTGTCCAAATGACGTTTAGATACTGTTAATGTATCTACCGCAAACACTTTGCCTGGCAGCTCATTCCATATATATGTACCACCTTCTGTGTGGAAAAAGTTGTCTCTTAGGTTGCAAATAAATCTTTTCCCTCTCACCTTAAAATTCTTCTTTTTCGTGTCCATCTTGTTACAAATGTTGGCCTCGCTGTCATCGTCCGTCCTAAAAAGGACGCAAGCTTCCGACGACAATCAGTGGAAGCCATCACTTGTCGCAATAGATGATGGTGGTAGCAGAATTAGCTCAGGATACTTCCAGTTTCCAGCCCCGCGACGTGGACGCTTCTGCTATGGGGCCACCTGAAAATTATGCCCTCTGGTTCTTGATCCCCCAACCCTGGGGAGAAAATACTTATTTCAAGTATGTTTGGTTGCTTCCCCGATTGGATTTGATTTCACTTTTGATATTTTCTTCACTGATTTTATCCTTTGCGAGGTTAATCCCTGAAGTTCCAGGGAGGACAGATATTGGATAAATTAAACCACTTTCTGCTCAATCCAGTTTCCTTCATAAATCCTAGAACAGGAAATAATTGTATTGATGAAATTTTAGAAGCAAAATTTACATCATGAAATGATTATCTGCATTTACCGTAGTCTTGGATCAGGCTAATTCACATTCAGAAAACTGATTCAATCTGGTCCACATATTTGGCTATTGGCCACAATAGATCAGGCAGCCATTTTGTGCATAGAGACCTTTTGATAGGGGGTCATGGACAGTACATGTTACCTTCACACCCACTAACTCATTCGCTGAATGTTTCCAGAACTTTTTGTTCATATTGCAAAACTCTTGAATCTGCTGCATTTTTCTCTCAGTTGGGGCTTGGGTGAGAAAGGTAGTTTGTATTCCCAAAATTAGCCTTCAAATTAATGAGATTACCCACTGCTTCTTACCCAGTCAGTGGATTTATGATATTCTGGTGTCAAGTACTTGAAAGGAATGGGATTTCCAATGGGATTGTAAGGAGGATGAACACTACCAAGTCCAGGTTCTATCCCAAATACCAATCCCTTGTTTCTTGACCCCTCTCATCTCAGAGAGGGAGCACTGCCAAATCTGCTTTTGCTAGATCGTTCAACTTTAGGGCTATAATCACTATTTAATATGTTTTGAGCTAAATTATGATACATTTGTCTTCGTTCTAAAGAGAAAATGAGGGCTAATGCAACTTTCCTTTTGCAGACAGAACTACAGAAACACATCACAAAGGTAAGGCAATTTATTTTACACTTACTTTAATGCACTTTGAGTATTGTTTCATTTTATTCATGATATAGACTTTTAATTGTTGGACCACATTATTTCCAGAAGTCTGCAGGCTAAGGTGAAGTTTGAGAAGATGGATTAACTTCACCAAGCGTTTTGTTTAAAGTTACTATATCATAGAATGTATTTTTAGAAATATACCAAGACGTGAGAATTTGGCAAGCATTGCAATTACTGTACATTCTCTGGACATTGAAATATGCTGTACTATCAGGAATACTCATGAGAGTGATATTTATATATCCTACAGATAACAGTATATTTGAGAGATTCATAAAATTCCTTCTATTAAATTCACACTGGGCATTGATTCACTTTAATGAGCTGGGCTGCCGACTTGCTCCATGTAATTGATTTTCAGACAGTTTTGTTCTTCCTTTGAGTTTTAAAATGAGCTTCCTCTTGCTCCACATAAGGGTATTGGCTTTCAGAAAAAGGGGGAGGCAAGGATTTGAAGAAAAAGACAGAGGTGCTACCAGTACTCGGGTTTTTATATAACACTTTGAATGCAGTAAAGAATATCGGAACATGCTTCACAGGTGTGATTGTCGTTGAGCTGCCTTGGGACAGACAAGGGCACAACGGCGAAACCTTGAGCAAAGGTGAGCTGCCAGTACAACATTTTGAAAATGAGGAAAGAATAATAATAATAATAATAATAATAATTTTATTTATAGAGCACTTTAAAAACAATCATAGTTGCAACAAAGTGCTGTAGATCACTAATCATTGACAAAAACGATAATACACACCAATAATAACAATTAAAAGATGGAGTAAGTAAAGATATTCAAAATAAAGAAATATTAAAAAAACATTAAAAACAGGAACAAAGTCTCATGCATGGTCAAAAGCCAGGGAGTATAAATGTGTTTTAACACTGGCTTTGAAGATGGACAGTGAGGGGGCCTGTCTGATGTGCAACGGCAGAGCGTTCCAGAGTGCCGGAGCAGCAACAGAGAAGGCTCTATCCCCTCTGAGCTTCCGCTTAGACCTCGGTACCTCCAGGAGCAGCTGATCAGTGAAGGGACAGTGAAGGGACAGTGAAGGGACAGTGAAGTTTCAAAAGGGAATTCAAAAGCTTTGGTCCTTGCAACTGAAAGCACGGCTCCTGGTGCTGGAGTTCTGAACACTTTCATATCGGTTTTCCGTTGTTAATCCATATTTGGCCAAATAACCTGCAATTATCCCATTGACTGTGGTTTCCAAAAGCATTCCCAACACAAATGTTAACTTGACTGGTCGGTGATTTCCTGATGTGTCCCTTTTTTTGAATAATGATGCATTAATTCTGATCATCCGTACCTCTGGCACAACACATGGTGATGTGGAGAGGATGCTTCCACTGGTGGGAAAGTCTAGGACTAGAGGTTATTGCCTCAGAATTAAAGGACATTCTTTTAGGAAGGAGATGAGGAAAAATTTCTTTAGTGAGAGGGTGGTGAATCTGTGGAATTCTTTGTTACAAAAAGCTGTAGAGGCCAAGTCAATGGATATTTTTAAGGCAGAGCGATATATTATTGATTAGTACAGTTGTCAGAGGTTATGGAGAGAAGGCAGGAGAATGGGCTTAGGAGGGAGAGATAGATCAACCATGATTGAATGGCGGAGTAGACGAGGGGTCAAATTACCCATTTTTATTCCTTTTCCTTATGACATGACAGCCAAGGAAGAATAGAAATTTACCTTTGCATTCTGAGATGTCTTGTGAGTCCAGTCTTGGATCCCAGACCTGCCAATTGAAATGTGTACGGTTAGTTGTACATCAACTGGTGGCGAGAGGGGGAGCGGTGTCTTTTGTCTTTATTTTCTTCTCTCTCTTTTTCTTTACTGTTTCCAAAGTGGAGGTTTACAAGATTGGTTCAGGGGACAATTGGGTTAATGCATGAGGAGCGTTTGATGACTCTGGGCCTGTGCTTGCTGGAGTTTAGAAGGATGAAGGGGTATCTCATTGACATCTACTGAAAAATGAAAAGCCTGGATAGAGTGGGTGTGGAGCGGTTGTTTCTAGTAGTGCGAGAGTCTAGGACCAGAGGGCACAGCCTCATACTATAAGGACATACCTTTAAATGGGGATGAGGATGAATTTCTTTAGCCAGAGGGTGGTGAATCTGTGAAATTCATTGTCACAGACAGGTGTGGAGACCAGGATGTTGGGTGTTTTTTAAAGTAGAGATTGATAGGTTCTTGATTAGTAAGGGTATCAAAGGTTACAGGGAGAAGGCAGGAGAATGGGTTTGAGATGGAAAAGTTGATCTGCCACGATTGAAAGGCAGAGCAGACTAATTGGGCCAAATAGCCTAATTCTGCTCCTATGTTTTATGGTCTCATGAAGCTCTTCTCTTTGAAGCAGGCCATGGCCCGATACAGGACATGACAGCATTGAGGCCGATTACTTGCATCCTGTTTGGGACATTTGTGCCTGTTTCTTAAGATGTTTTCTGGTTGTATGTTGCCTATTATCCAGCCAGGTACATCTCACCATTTGGAAGCCTCTCTCCTCCAGATTGTGGAATGTAATCCCACTGGACATGGTAATCCAGCCACATGTAGATAAAGCTGCCTAAATTTGTGGAAACCTTTCTTGTCTCTCCTGTGCAGAATGATCAGAGAAGCTCCAAATATAGATATCAGGCACCAAAACTGCAAACTGTCTCAGTTCAGCTGCTAGATGACAATCCAACCACAACCACGCATGAGCAAATGTGTCTTGATGAGTCCTGTCCCTGACTACACTGGCCTAGATGGTTCAGAGGATGTTATAATCTAGGGGGCGCTGACCTGTGCGTGGCTGCCCTGCCAGCAGTTGTCTGTCTTTTCACCGTTTTATTTTTATTTTTAGTTAGTTAAAGTGTTTTGTTTGGAGGTCTTGACTTTTTTGTGTGGGGGGTGGGGGGGGGGGGGGGGGGGAAGGGGGAAACTGCCTTTCAGGGTCCCTACCTGGTCGGAGAGGCAGCTTTTCTCCGGGCTGCAGCTTCGACCCGTCCTCGCGGCCTACCAGCGGGCCTGGAGCGGCGTTTCCTGTCGGGCACTGCCCAGAACCTCGAATTCGGCGGCGGCACAGCGCTGGAGCGCTATCGCGGAGCGGGCGATGCCTTGCCCGGGTCGCCGCGCTGGAGCTCCGGTGAGCTGGACCGGCGAAAAAACATCGCGGAGCTGCGGGTCTGAGGAGTGACCAGCTGCGGGCGGCGGCGCTGAACTGTACATCGGGAGCCTGGGATCTCGCGATGAGATTGCCAGTAGTGGAGCTCCAAATGGCGCGGCCTTGTCGGCTTCGGAAGCCGCGGCCTCCAGTACGGAAGCGGCCGTTCCAGGGTTCCCAAGCCGCTGAGAGGACTCTCCCGACGCCGAACCAACATCACCCGGTGAGAACGGCCTGGAACATCGGGCCTCCGTAGAGGCAACTGTTGAGGCCTCAATAGGCCCAACTATGGGTGGACATGGGGATGGGACTGGAATCTGTGCCTTCCCTCATAATGGGAACCATTGTGGGGGGATGTTTTTATGTTTAAATGTCTTTATTACTGTTATGTCTGTATTCTTTCTTTATGTGCTGCATGGCAAGAAGCATTTCACTACACCTAGGTGTATGTGACAATAAAACAACCATTGAACCATTGAACCATAACAATTGTAGAAACCTCCAGATAACTTCTTCCAACCTAGGGAATTTGGTGTGCATTGACTGCACAGTCCTGACAACCTGGGGATTCAGAATTCCAAAGACATGCCGGTTTGTAGATTAATTGGCTTCTGTAAATTGTCCCTAGTGTGTAGGATAGAACTAGCTTATGGGCGATTGTTGGTCAGTGAAGAAGCGATGGGTCAAAGAGCCTGTATCACAAAACTGAACTAAAATTGGTGGTGGCAAAGTCTAGGCATCGAGAGATCTCTGACTTCCTGCAGTATTCATTTTCTTAATCCATCATGGGATCCACTGCCTGGGCCTTTATCTTCGTCGAAACTCAATTTCCTGGCCTGTCTAAAGCTTTATGATAGATCCTTGAGTAACATGTGGATGAGTGAATCCCCACCCAACCTCATCCCGCCAGGCAGCTCCCTATTAAAGACCATTGCCTGTGCACCCTGTTAAGGGGAATTTGATTGTGGGTTTGCAGGTGAATAGACTTGAACCATCTCCTTGTCAAGTCCAACTCCCTCCCTACGACTGAAATTTCCCATGTTCTATTGCCTGAAATTGTGTACAAAAAACAATCTTTTTCTGTCAGAGGTTTGTGAAATCCTGGAATTCTTTGGTCTCTGGAACACTGTCTCTGAGGGTGGTGGAGGCCAAGTCATTGGATATATTTAGGGTGCACATTGATAAATATTTGAAAGATTGAAGGATTGAGGTTATGGGAACTGGCACAGTAGAGGAGTTAAGGCCAGCGTAGATCAGCATAGCCATGATATAATTGAAAGTTTGAACAAGCTGACAGAGTCTAGTACTCTATTCCTGTTCCTATTTTCCTTGATTTCAATTTACTTTGCTCTTCCTCAATTCACTGAAGTTTGACCATTGAAGATTTTTATTCCGGATTGTTTCTTAACCTTCTCTGTAACTATAGCATTCTTTATAGCATTTTGAGCATTATTCCCAACAATTGCTGAGATCGAATAAATTTGGTTCCAACTGCTAGACCATTTACATTTACGATGTGACTCAACACTTTGGTGTTATAATCCATCTGTGCTTGGAGCGCACAAGTACATCTTGCAGAATGCCTGGAAGAAGATGGAAATTGGCTTAAGTCCACAAGTGTTACAGAGGCCGCTTGCTGCTGTGTGGTTCCCTGCTTTGAGTATTTTTTAAAGCGGAGATAGATAGATTCTTGATTGGTACGGGTGTCAGAGGTTATGGAGGGAGAGATAGATCAACCATGATTAAATGGGGAAGTAGACTCGATGGGCCGAATGGCCTAATTCTGCACCTGCGACTTATGAACTTATGATGTCCACCTGAGCACAAAATCAAGTACGGAGACAAGGCATCAGCTCCCATGAACCGCCATGCAGTAACGGACCACTGTTAAACCAAACATACTCATCAGCTTTTACCTTATTCCAGCTATTTTGCAAGATGCACTCATAAGGTCTATCTTTCCCTCTCAACCCCATTCTCCTGTTTTCTCCTAATCACCTTTGACACCATTACGAATGAAGAGCCTGTCGATCTCTGCTTTAAAAATACCCAATGACGGCCTCCACAGCCATCAGTGGCAATGAATGCTACAGATTCACCACACTCTTGACCAAATAAATTCCTCCTCATCTTCTTTCTAAAGGTTAGTCCTTTTATTCTGAATCTGTGCCCTCTGTTTCTAGACTCTCCCACTACTGGAAACATCTTATCCACATTGACTTTATCCAGGTCTTTCTCCATTCAGTAAGTTTCAATGAGGTCTCCCCTCATCCTTCTAACCTCCAGTGAGTACAGGCCCAGAGCCATCAAACAGTCATCGTACGTTAACTCAAACATCCCTGGGATCATTCTCGTAAAGTACCTCTGGATCCTCTCCAATGCCAGCAACATCATTAGGTAAGTCCCACCAATGTGCTTGGACAGTAAATCAGGCTTCCTTCATACTGTGATGCATGAAGTGAAACACATCTTGTTTGAAACGTCCCGAAGAACCACCCGACATTACAGTTTGTCAGAATGGAGCAGTGCTCACACACATTTTCCAATCGCTATTTGAATTTGTTCTTTCAGCTTCCTTTGAACAGAATAGTTTCTGCAATATTAATCATTTGTCAAAGTGGAATACATTGATCTGCATCTGCAGACAGGTGTTGATGTCAGCAGATGGTCACATAGCTCCTCGCCATGCAGTGTGACCTAAACCAATCCTCCTACTGGATGCAAAAAGGTTATGCCCCTGTACGGAAACCTCTGGAGACTTTGCGCCCCACCCAAGGTTTCCGTGTGGTTCCCGGAGGTTGCAGGTGTTTGCCGGAGGTTGCAGGTAGTGGAAGTAGGTAGGGAGACTGACAAATACCTCCGGGAACCACACAGAAACCTTGGGTGGGGCGCAAAGTCTCCAGGGCTTTCAGTTCAGGTTTCCTAAGTGGGACAGGGGCATTACACAAGCTAAAATCAGGGCTGAAGACTGCCTATGCAACCACTCCATAAAGGTATTGAATGAGTCTTCCTCCTAGATCCTGATAGAATAGAATAGAATAGATAGAATAGAATAGAATGCAATTTATTGTCATTCAAACCTAGGTTTGAACGAAATATCATTTCTACAGTTTTTTACATTACAAAACAATCCAAGACCCACACTTAACACAGTTTACATAAACATCCATCAAAGTGAGTCTCCAACATCTCCTCACTGTGATGGAAGGCAAAGTCTTTATCTCTTCCCTTTGTTCCTTCTCCCGTGGTCCAGCAGTCCAACTGCAGTGTCGAGGCGAACTGGGGCTCCGATGTTAAAGCCCCCGGCGGGCGATGGTAAATCCTGAGGCCGTTTAAGCCACGCCGGGCGATGTTAGGCCCCGGCTCCATGTCCTTAAACCCGCGATTCCAGCGGGAGAAGTCGCCGTTGCGGAGCTCGGAAAAGCGGTCTCCCACCAGGGACCTGCGAGCTCCCGATGTTCCCGTCCACCAGGTCTGCGGCCGGTGCCTCCGAACTCCAAAAGTCGGGTCGCAGCCGCGCGCCACCACAGCTCTTCCCGCTCCGAAGTTGGCCAGCTCAGCGATGTCAGTTCCGCAGGCTCTGCAACTGGAGCCCTCAGGTTAGTCCCGGCCGGAGGTCGCCGCCGGCCCCACGATGTTAGGCCCAACGACATCCGAGACCCGGATTTAAAACGGTTTCCCCCACAGCCCCCCCACCACCCCCCACATATACACAGCTAAAAACAATAATAAAAACTAAATCAAGACATACATTTAACAAGACAAAAATAAAAAAAGACAGACGACTGTAGTCGAGCCGCTGCGTTAGGCGCCGCCACTGTACATCCTTAGAATCTTTGAACTTATTGCTGTTTAGTCATAATTATTAAGCAAGCAACATGCCATTCACCCAACACATTCAAGGTGCCATGCTGCCACTGCCATAGAGTTGCTGCCTTACAGTGCCAGAGACCTGGGTTCCATCCTGACTACGGGTGCTGTGTATATGGAGTTTGTACGTGACATGCATGGGTTTTCTCCGGCTGCTCCGGTTTCCTCCCACACTGCAAAGATACACAGGTCTGCAGGCTAATTGGATTGGTAAAATTGTAAAAATAGTCCCTAGTATGTGTAGGACGGTGTTAGTGTGCAGTGATCAATGTTGGCACAGACTCGGTGGGCTGAAGGGCCTGTTTCCGCGCTGTATTTCTAAACTAAACAAAACCGACTGAGTCTAGACTATATCAAGCTTCCATTTATACTTACCCCACTTGATTGTAGTCGCATCCCCAACAGTCCACCCCCTCCCCCTATTCTCCTACTTGGCTCTGTGCCAGGGGTCCGACACTGTACAGTGTCTGATTAACCTACCCACCCACATGGCTGTAGTATGTGTGCAGAAACTGGAGCACCTGTAAATGCACATGATTAGAGAGGGACCGAGTATACCAGCGTTCAGTGTGGGGCAGCTGCTTTACCATCTGTGCCACTGTCCAACTAACACCTACCTTGGTGCAAGCATTCATGATATATTGTCCAAATGTGCTGCAAAATGCTGATTGGCATACGGCTGGTAAGTAATGTGATGTGTAGGAAGGAACATAGAACGAGTGAGAATGGGTGATCAATGGTCGGTGTTGACTCGCTGGGTCGAAGGGCCTGTTTCCACGCTGCACCTCTAAGCTAAACTAACTTACAAATAAAAAATATTTACTTGCACCTAGCCTTACACTTTAGGTTGAAATGCCATCTGACCTCCAGCTCTTTCCTGATTTCTACTTCGCAATGTGCAGGCACAGAAGTAAGAATGTTGGTAGTTTACTCCAGCTCACCAACATTGCTCTCATGAATCACTGGCTGGTCAATAGCACAATCTGGCTCAATAAATAGCTTTGTTTTTAGTTTAGAGATAATGCATGGAAACAGGCCCTTCGGCCCACCTGAGTCCATGCCGACTATCAATCACCTGTTCGCATCAGCTCTATGTTAACTCAGTTTCTCATCCAGTCGCTCGCTTTGGGGGTAATTTTGTTTTTCACAAAGGCCAATTAACCTACAAATTGGCACATTTTAGGGATGTGGGAGGAAACCAGAGCACCCGGAGGGAACCCACCTGGTCACAGGGAGAACATGCAAACTCCGCACAGACAGCAGCGGTGGTCAGGATCACACCCGGGTCCCTGGCGCTGAGAGGCAGCAACTCTACCAGCTGCACCACTGTGTTGCTAACATATTCCTATTCAATGCTCCCTGTATTCCAGTCTTTGGAAATGCACGCCACATGTAAAAGAAACAATCGGTTGATGTTACAGTTCTCTGAGCCAATTTTGTTTATGCCATTTTATGCTGTCAATTGGCATACATCAGAGATTATAAGCACATAAATCAGTGGCAGAGAATATTGCTTTGTACCATCTTTCAACATGTTCTGATAGCCTTACAACAGATTGCCACCAACTAAATGTTTGTTTCAAATTATGGGCAACTGAATCCATCTCTGGGAAATATCTAGTCTGGAAGCAGTTTTGTTTCCTTCTCTGCCTCAAATATTGTACACTGCCATGTAATTTGTATAGATAAACTGCTTCATTTCCATTCTTTCAGATCTGAAATGAGCTAACTATTATCAATTAGCTTCCAGTTGGATGGCTGAACCACTACCAGTAGTCATTTCAAGAAACAGTAGTAATTCAGAAGGGCAATGAACATATTGCACAGGTGAACAGAGGGATCTGGGAATAACTGTGCACAGTTCCCTGAAAGTGGAATCTCATGTAGATAGGGTGGTAAAGCAAGCTTTTGGTGTGCTGGCCTTTATAAATCAGAGCATTGAGTATAGAAGTTGGGATGTAATGTTAAAATTGTACAAGGCATTGGTGAGGCCAATTCTGGAGTATGGTGTACAGTTTTGGTCGCCTAATTATAGGAAGGATGTCAACAAAATAGAGAGAGTACAGAGGAGATTTACTAGAATGTTGCCTGGGTTTCAGCAACTAAGTTACAGAGAAAGGTTGAACAAGTTAGGGCTTTATTCTTTGGAGCGCAGAAGGTTAAGGGGGGACTTGATAGAGGTCTTTAAAATGATGAGAGGGATAGACAGAGTTTTTTTTTTTTTTTAATTATTTTTATTAGAAGTACTGTAAATTACAATAACACACAACACATATATCTTAATACATTTTTTGTACCGCTTCATTTTTTTTTTAAGCTTTAAGAAAAAGATAGAAGTAAGGAAAGTAAAGAAGGTGCGCAAGAGTCGTGAAGTGCAAGAGAGTGTTGGGAAAAGAAAGCCCCTTAGAAAAGAAGTTAGAGAAGGAAGTAAAGTAAGAAAGTATACCCTAGAAAAGAAAGAAAAAGAAAGTAAGGACAATCGCTCTATTATAACATTAAACTCCGCAGAAAGACTACCAACCAAGTCTGTTTTTGTTGTTTTACCTCCCATTGCCAGGTCCTGATACCATTTATTTATTTATTTATTTTTAAAATTACTATTGCACCTCATGCTTGTAATAGGTCCATAAACGTAGACCACGTCTTTTGGAATCGGTTTGCTTTACCTGCTAAGAGGAATCTCATCTCTTCCAGATGTAATGTTTCAAACATATTTGATGTCCACATTTTTATTGTTGGTGTGGGCGCATTTTTCCAGAATTTAAGTATGAGCTTTTTTCCCATTATTAGCCCGTAATTGAGTAAATTCTTCTGATACACGTTTAATTCAGGGATACCTTCCGATATCCCAAAAATGATCCATTCTGGTTTTGGTACCAGTTTTATTTTAGTTAATTTTGAAAAAATATCAAATATTCCATGCCAGAATTTTTGGATTTTTGTACAAAAAACAAAAGAATGCGCTATGGTAGCTTCTTGACACAGACATTTATCACAGATTGGTGAAACATTAGGAAAGATTTTATTTAATTTAGTTTTTGAATAATATAGTCTATGTAATGTTTTGAATTGGATAAGCGTATGTCGTACATTGATCGAGCATTGGGATAGACAGAGTTGACGTGGATAAGCTTTTCCCACTGAGAGTAGGGAAGATTCAAACAAGTGGACATGACTTGAGAATTAAGGGACAGAGGTTTAGGGGTAACATGAGGGGGGACTTCTTTACTCAGAGAGTGGTGGCTGTGTGGAATGAGCTTCCAGTGAAGGTGGTGGAGGCAGGTTCGTTTTTATCATTTAAAAATAAATTGGATAGTTATATGGACGGGAAAGGAATGGAGGGTTATGGTCTGAGCGCAGGTATATGGGACTAGGGGAGAATACGTGTTCGGCACGGACTAGAAGGGTCGAGATGGCCTGTTTCGGTGCTAGAATTGTTATATGGTTATATGGTTATATGGTTGTCTAAAATATCTTCCTGTTTAACATTTGCAAAATACCACAACCCCATCAACCTTCCTCCTTCGTGCATGTTAACATTTAATAAATTCCATCTGCTGCCACTGAGCTTTGTTCACAACTACTTTTACTCTGTGATCGGAGAAGAGAAAGTGTGATATATTTAAAGCTGCGACATATTATTTGAAGAATTGAAACCACCAGCTTAATATCCTTCATGAAGACTCCTGACCACTAACCAAAGTAATGCATGTTTCAGAAAACTGTTGAATAAAATATATATAGCTACAAGTTAAATTTGGTTCTAAATGAAGCTGCCATATGTGTTGTTAATTAGACTAAAACTGATAAGATACCATTTTCGAATTATTGAAGTTGATTACTACCCCCAGGGTAATGCTTTCTCCCTATGTCATGTGATCATTGGTAGGCACCAATTCAATTCAAATCATGTTGTTGCCAGGTTACCACTTTATTATTTTCCTACAAAAAAAATCCTGTTTAACCCTTGAGAAACGGCAGTATTTTGACTATGAAATAAACTGAAGTTGAAGCGTGTAACAATGACTTATTTCAATACAGTAGAATACAGTATTTTTTAAAGGCCATAACTCCTCTTACTCCCTTGAATGGAATTGCCAATGTGAATGATTAACAATACATTTTTGCATAGGTTACAGGAAGACTAAATTCTTATAAAGGGTTAAGTCACTTAATGACTCATTATTGTGCAAAGAAAATATGAAGGACACATTTACAATTAAAATATATTGAAAAATTCTTATATTTTTGGCACCCTTCCCAATAACCCAGGCCCTGGTTCTTCCACTTTATTTGCACTCTCCGAGGCCCCAGTTCCCACACTCCCTTCCCGCTCACTGGGGCCTGGTTCATGCGCTCTCTTTCACCATTGCTCAATCCCTGGAAAATGCATTATAATATTATGTACAGCGTGTTCGGATATTAATAGAAATAACTTACAATAGTTCAGAGAGTCTGCCAGTCCAGCATCACCATAGTTCTAAGCGTGCCTGATTATCAGAGTTTTACTGTGTTACTGTTCTCTATATTATCAGAGAAAAAGTCTCAAAACCTTTCGACAAAAGAGATAAATTTATATAGTGCTTATCGTGAACACAGGTTTTCATACGAGGTTTGAAGTACCATCGAATTGTCACTGTTAAAGATGATGATATTATGATGATGATATTATAATGGTCTGACTTTTCAATAATTAGACTTTTTTTGGACAAAGGAAATAAAGATTAACCATAATCATAATCATACATTATTAGCCAAGTATGTTTTGCAAATACGAGGAATTTGATTTGCTATACATTCATACCAATAAAAAGCAACAAAACACACAAAATATCTTTTAACATAAACATCCACCACAGTTGTAATTATGCTCCTAGAGCTAACCCCCTTAGTCTAGTTCAGTAAAACACTTGAGTCAAGCATTGGACCACTAAACTTTATTTTATGAAACAATAACAATACCTAACCACTGCTGGATCGATCCTTGTCTCTGCTTGTCCAAGCCCTTCAGCCTCGTGCAAGCAGATACCTCCAAAAGGTTACGCAGTCCCAAGCGCCCTTCCAGAAGATTGACAACGATCCTAGTGGGGATCACTTTTTATAGGTCATCGGACCCTGCGGGGCAGAAGTATAATGGTGTGGCAGCCCCTACAAACCAATCACACATATCGATTACATTAAAGTGTTATTGACAGTTCCCCAACCCAATTACAAAGCACCCCATTACAATGTTTCTCCAGAAGCTTCTGGAAGGGAGCGAGTTGACCCAAGTAATCCAACATTTTCCCAGGTACTATAAACAATTTAAACAAGGCTTCACACTTCAGCCAATCATTAAACAGCAACACAAACATTATTTATAATACCGTTTCACACCCCCTTTTATAACCAATCCCCACTATGCATTTGCAGACCTTCTTATCTCCCTCTGCAAACCTTCATACTTATTAACAAAGTTAGGACATCTGGACCTCTCCTTATCATCAACTTCCATCTGGGATCCAGACTCCTTGGAACCGTGACTCCATCTTGCAACTTTCACAGAAAGAGACCAAGCAGGCCCTGCAAATGCAAACATCCTCCATTTTATAATAGCTCTATTTTGGCCAATATTAACATTGTGACTCCTCCACATTCCTCACTGTGATTGAAGGTGGAAAAAAAAGTTCAATCTCTTCCCTTCTTTGTTTTTAAGTACCATTGAATTTTCACTGATGATTAAAATATCAGTGGGCAATATGTGAAAATTTGAATGCAAATTAGTTTTGAAATTATATATATATTTTTTTGTTCAGACATGCAATTGGAGGGAGAAACATTGATTGTAAATTAAAATGCTGATGCAAGTCACCATTTAGCTATGCTTTAGGAATATGTTTTGGGATCTGTGCAGAAGGGAAATTATTGTTGAATTGGAATTCATGGGGAATATTTTTAGAGGTATTTTATTTACTGTTGTTTAGTCATTTTGTATATATATATATATATATATATATATATATATATATATATATATATATATATATAGTCTTCATATTATAGTCATATTTGTTTTCCAGTATTGTTAGTGAGATAATACCAATGTGGTCATCAGCTTGTTTTTAAAAGTTTACTCTTAATATTTACATTTTTGTAACATCATTATAATATGGATTATACATTGTGCAAGTTCTAATTGTCTTCTTTCAAGAGAATTGTGAACCATTTTTGCAAGTGGAATATTCCAATATATTGCAGAAAATTGATTCATTGTTTAGATATAACATAATACGAAGAATAGGGTAGTGTATTTTTCTATCTTTCTTACCAAATTCACAGTGCAAATTGTGCAGCAAAGAATAAATTATAATAATGGCAATTAATTAAAGTTTATTTTCCTCATTGACTAATGAGGGTGAAAAGGAACATTGACATAGAAATGCTCCAGTACATCCAACATGTGGTCTTTTTCTTCTTCATTTGTAAATGGCGCCAAAATATGGCGATGGGTGCAAGAATTTCACCATGCAGCTCACACATTATAATAAAGAACCATTGAACTTTAAGACATTACATTATAATTTTGGTGGAGAACTTTAGGATTTTGCTCCCACAAGAGTAGTTGTGCTTACCCTGGTGGTAGAATTGGGTGAGTGCAGAATTGAACTGAGAGCTTGAAGTGCTCTGAATTGTGTCATTATCGGTTTATTTGTGAATGCCTGATTTGGCACAATTTGGCTTACCTCGGGTTCAAACGTGGCTGACCTGTATATGTGCATGCCATCCCTCTGCACATGTGAGGTGCCATTTTCCATATTCCACCAGCATAGCACACAAGCAAGGATATCAAAATGTCTTCTTCCACCTGCATGGATTGTGTTTCCACCAATCATTCTCCTCACTAGTTTAAATCTAGTGCGGATGATGACAAAACTGCTGTATATGCTTCAAAAATATATTTGTTTCATGAAAGGAGTGTTTTTTATTTTCTGTTGTCAAGTCATTGTATTTGCTTTCCAATATTGTTAGGGAGATAATATCAGCCTGGCCATAAGCCCAATTTTAAAACTATTTTTAATATTTTAACTTTTGTGACATAATTGTTGTATAGACTGTGCATTTTGCAGTGATTAAGTTGGTATGTAAAAGTGATCGAATGATGGTTTCATGGTTCTTATGGTCTATCCAGGTTTGAGAGAACGCACAATATATTTCCATTGGATGTATTTGAATTTGCTTCCATGATCCTTGGATATCCTGGATTTTTTTTTTTAGTTTTAGAGATACAGCGTAGAAACAGGCCCGACCAGCGATCCCCGCACATTAACACTATCCTATACACACGAGGGACAATTTACACTTATACAAAGCCAATTAACCTATTGTCTTTGGAGTGTGGGAGGAAACCGACAATCTTGTAGAAAACCCACACGGTCGCGAGGAGAATATCTTTAGTCAGAGGATGGAGTGTCTGGGGAATTCATTGCCAGAGACGGCTGTGGAGGCCAAGTCAGTGGGTATTTTTAAGTCAGAGATTGATAGATTCTTAATTAGTAAAGTTGTCAAGGGTTATGGGGAGAAGGCAGGAAAATGGGGTTGAGAGTGAAAGATAGATCAGTCATGATTGAAAGGTGGAGTAGATTTGATGGGCTGAATAGTCTGCATCTGCTCCTATAACTTATGAACTCCCCTTCCCCCCCCCCCTCTTCCACCCCCTTTCCCACCCCACTTTGCCCCCCAAATCAATCATCTTTTCCTCACCCCTTTCCCAAATCTAGCACAAAGAACTGTGTTTGGAAGGAATTTGGATCAAAATTCTGAAGTCACAGGTTTTTTGCATTTATAAACCAAGTCCGTGCCACTTTTCAAAACATCAGATTTTTTCAAAGACCTTTATATTCAGTAGAGAATCTATGTTCTCAGGTTCGCTCCGCTCTCAAGTTCTTGTTCTCACTGTTGAGCAGTGCTTCAGTAAAAAAGTAATTTACTACTTTCCGCACAGTGGATATATTTGCTTCTGGAACAATAGGAAACATCTCCCCTTCCTTGATCTCTCTGCCTCCTTCATAGGGGATAGACAAACGACTGACATCTACTACAAGACCGACTGATTCTCAGAGTTATTGGACGACACTTCCTCCCATCCTGCCTCTTGCGAAGACCCTATCCCCTACTCTCAACTCCTCCGTCTCGGACTTTGTCTTATTTTTTGTAAACCAGTATCTGCAGTTTCTTGTTTCTTCATTGGATCTGTATGTGCTGGTTTTACAAAAGAAAAACAGTGCTGGAGTAACTTAGCAGGTTAGGCAGCATCTCTAGAGGACGTTGTTAAGTGACAATAATGATCAGAATCTTTCTTTAGATTGAAACTTTCATGGAGTTGGTAAAGCATTATGGATCTTGAAGAACCAGCTGTTCGTCTGAGTGAATAGCCTTTTTACATAATATATTACTAGGAATTACAAATCCCAGGAGCTTGGTTGGCCATGTAAATCTATATGTATCCCCTTAACATGACAATGGCTTAGTTTGGGTTCATCATGTTGAAGATTTGTTTGATACTGATGATGACACCAGGCCTGAAGTAAAACCAAAGTTGGTAGAAATGCTTAACTAGTGGCACAATGGGGCGGCACAGTGTCGCAGTGGTAGAGTTTCTGCCTTACAGTGGCAAACACCCGGGTTTGATCTTGACTACGGGGGCTGTCTGTACGGAGTTTGTACGTTCTCCCTGTGACCGCGTAGGTTTTCTAGGGGTGCTCTGATCTCCTCCCACACTCCAAAGACGTACAGATTTGTAGGTAATTGTCTTCTGTAACTTGTAAATTGTCCCTAGTGTGTAGGATAGTGCTAGTGTATGGGCCAAATGGGTCCTGTTTCCATGCTGTATGTCTAAAGTCTAAAGGTCAGATTGCCACCTGAGGAGAGAGAAATAGAGTTAACAATCTGCCGAGTCCCTCCAGTATTATGCTTGGGACACTTTTTATTGCCAATGTGGTTTTAGTAATTTCCTTTCCACTAATTCAGCTTGTGCATTTTTCATTTCAGCTGATGAGCTGTAAAGCTTTTTGATTGTGTGCATTTAAAAGTTTTCACTATTCTGTTCTAGATCCGCTTGCAGTTCTTCAACAGTTTAATTTAGTTTAGTTTAGAGATACAGCGCGGAAACAGGCTCTTCGGCTCACCGAGTCCACACCGCTCAGCGATCCCAGCACATCAACACTATCCTACAAATACCAGGGACAATTTACACATACACCAAGGCAATTAACCTGAATGCCTGTAACCGGTATGTAGGTTAATTCTTCCTCGAGGAAACCAAAGATCTCAAAGAAAACCCACGTGGTCACGGGGAGAACATACAAACTCCGTACAGACAGCACCTGTAGTCGGGATGGAACCCAGGTCTCCGGCGCTGTAAGGCAGCGACTCTGCCGCTGTAACACCATGCCATACCGTGTGTTCTAATGTGTTGCGTTTTAATTAGCAAGTAGGAGAACACTAAATTAAAGGCGTATGTCTGTAAGAATACTCCTTAATCACCAATATGTCTGCCATCATACTATTGTTACTCAGCTTCATGGTTCATCCTGCTTTTAAGCATTTACAAGAGCAGCAAAATCTATTATAGCAGGAATTGTGATTCTCACAGCAGTATGAAGGTAAGGGGCTGCATTGTTTCCAGAGGCATTGTGTGAATAGGTCAGTTTTTCCTTCCAAGAAGGTAATCATCCCATGGTAATAAGGGTACGTGAGATAAGGAGGCGAGTCATGCCACTACCTGTTGTACTTGGGAGAGGTGGTGTTCACTTACCGGACTAATGTAATGAAGTTATTAAATGTATTAATTTGCTGGAGGATATGATGACGGTTTTAGACAGGTAGGTGAAGGTCCAGAGGAGTTTTACAAGAATGATCCCAGGAATTAGTAGGTTAACCTATGATGAGTGTCTGTCAGCACTGGGCCTGTACTCGCTGGAGTTTAGAGGAACGGGGGGGGGGGGGGGGAGAGATGCTCATTGAAAGGTACAGAATAGTGAAAGGCTTAGATGTGGAGAGGATGTTTCCACTAGTGGGAGAGTCTAGGTCATAGCCCCAGAATTAAGGACGTCCTTTTAGGAAGGAGATGAGGAGAAATTTCTTTAGCGGAGGGTGGTGAATCTGTGGAATTCTTTGCCACAGAAGGCTGTGGAGGCCAAGCCTGTGGATATTTTCAAGGCAGAGAGAGAGAGATTCTTGATTAGTACGGGTGTCAAAGGTTATGGGGAGAAGGAGGGAGAGATAGATCAGCCATGATTGAATGGCAGAGTAGACTTGATGGATCGAATGGCTTAATTCTACTACTATTACTTATGACCTTAAGAGATTATGTTACAGCTTTTTTTAGTTTCGAGGTACAGTGCCGAAACAGGCCCTTCAGCCCACTGAGTCCACGCCATCCAGCGATCTCCATATACTAGCTCTATCCTTCACACGAAGACCAATTTTCAATTTTACCGAAGTCGATTAACCAAGGATCCTGCATGTCTTTGGAGTGTGGGAGGAAACCGGAGCACCTGAAGAAAACCCACACAGTCATGGGGTGAACGTACAAACTTTGTGCAGACAGCACCCATAGTCAGGATTGAACCTGGTTCTCAGACGCTGTAAGACAGCAACTCTACCGCTGCACCACCGTGCCACTCCATGACTACTTTAGCAATCATTCTCCATAAGATTTGGAGTCAGCTGCGCTCACTTCATAGGTATCTACTTTTGCCACTTTACATTTGTTCATAATATGTCAACAAATGATCCTGGAAATACAAGAGCAGATGCTGGAATCTGGAGCGACAAACAATCTGCAGGAGGAACTCAGTGGGTCAAGCAGCATCTGTGGGGGTGGTGGTGAGGAAAGGAATTGTCAACGTTTGGGGTTGAAACCTTGCATCGGGACTCGAAAACCTGGGAGTCTTTTCTGAAATGAAATCTTACTCACTCAGTCACACTGAAAAGCACCCACGCAAATACACTTCGTTAATCAGTTACAGCATTTTGAGCGCTGCAGCCAAATTCTATTTCCCTCTCTCCCAGTAACAGTAATTTGAGTGAGGTCGTTTTTGCCTGCAATCCTATCCAATATTTTCTTGACAACAGTGAAGGAGGCTATTCAAGCCATTGACTTTATGCCTGTTCAAAGACCAATCCCACTAATCCTGTTTCTCTCTCTTAAATACTTTATTCTCGCTTAAATACTTATTAATTCCTTTCTGTTTCTTCTACCACCAGAGGCAATTCACAATAAACAATTAACCCAGCAGTCAGGGATATGGGAGTTAACTGGAGTGTTGTGTTCAGTTCTGGTCACTATACCACAGAAAAGATGTGGCTATATTACAGAGAGTGCAGTAAAGATTCACTAGAATGTTGAAACAAAGAACTGCAGATGCTAGTTTACAAAAAAAAAGGCACAAAGTACTGGAGTAACTCAGCAAGTCAAGTAGAATGTCTGGAGAACATGATTAGGTGACGTTACGGGTCGCGACTCATCTTCAAACTGTTTGTAGAGGGGAGATAGAAAGAATGGTTAGCGACTGTGAGAAGCTCATGTCTCCCAAGTCAAGTCAAGTCAAGTTTATTCGTCACATACACATACGAGATGTGCAGTGAAATGAAAAGTGGCAATGAAAAGTGGCAATGGTTGCTAACCAGCTTAATTCCTCTTCCCATTCCCATACTGACCTTTATGTCCTGTGCTGTGTCTCCACCATTGCCAGATTGAGGCAACACACAAACTAGAGGAACAACACCGTATATTCCGCTTGGGTAACATATAACATATAACATATAACAATTACAGCACGGAAACACAACACCGTAATATTCCGCGTGGGTACATATAACAATATAACAATTAACAATTACAGCACGGAAACAGGCCATCTCGACCCTTCGAGTCCGTGCCGAACACATAATCCTCCCCTAGTTCCATATACCGGCGCTCAGACCATAACCCTCCATTCCTTTCCCATCCATATAACTATCAATTTATTTTTAAAATGATAAAACACGAACCTGCCTCACCACCTTCACTGGAACAGCAATCATTCACACAGCTACCACTCTCTGAGTAAAGAAGTTCCCCCTCATGTTACCCCTAACACTTCAGTCCCTTAAGTCTCAAGTCATGTTCCCCTTGTTTGAATCTTCCCTACTCTCAGTGGGAAAAGCTTTTCCACGTCAACTCTGTCTATCCCTCTCATCATTTTAAAAACCTCTATCAAGTCCCCCCTTAACCTTCTGCGCTCCAAAGAATAAAGCATTAAAGGTAATGGCACGAACATTGAATTCTCCAATTTTAGGTAACCTCATAACCCTTCTTCCCCCATAAACACCCACTTTCCTCCCCCCTCTTCACTGTATCCCACCTGGACTCACACCTATTCCTCCCCCCCCCCTCCCCTTCCACCTACCATCCCCTCCTCTAGTTTCACAATTCACAACTCTTCAATTATTTTGTCTTACATCTTGCGTCTTTTCACCTCTGGCCTTTGTCCAACCACCTGCCTCACAAACCCTTCCCCTCTATCAACCTATTACCTGCATGGCTTTGTCCTGCCCCTCCTCTCACCCAGCTTCACTCCCCCCCCCCCCCTCAATCGTCCAAAGAAGGGTTTCTGACCATGTCCTATCCATGGTGAATGAGCCACTGATTACTCCACATTTAGTGTGATTTTCACCAGGATGTTGCCTGGAATGGAGCACCTGAGTTATCGGGAGAGTTTGGATAGATTAGGCTTTATTTTTCCCTGCAGCAAAGGAGGCTGAGAGATACCATGATTTGAAGTATGTAAAATAATGAGAGACGTAGGTAGATGGTGTAGATAGGCAACCTCTGTTTTACTTAGTGGGTGTGTTTAAAACCAGTGGGCAACCTTGTGGTGAAGGGAGGAGTTTTAAGATCTAATGACCGTTTTTTTACAAAGATTAGTTGGTGTCTGGAATGAGCTACCGTGGTGGCAGGTGGTGGTGGCAGAAATAATAGGTGCATCCAAGAAATATATCGACAGGTATGGTATCGAGGGATATGGAATTAATGCTAGAATGTGCAATCAGAATTGATAGGCATGGTGGTCAGCATAGATGTGGTGGGATGAAAGGCTTGTTCCTTGTAGTAAGTACAAGCCCATGACTCTATGACATCTGGGGAAACTTGTGGTGTCAGGGAGAACATATGAATTCCATTCAATGAGTACCAGCCATCAAGATCAACCTGGGTCAGTGGAATTGTGAATCAGCTGCAGTACTGTGTCACTTAGTGACACAAATACTTAGCGAGGCCATTATAAAACTTGGTGCAGAGTTCACCTGGTGTCACTCAGGCGAGTGAAGATCTTGCTTCAATTCTGTTTGATTCAAACTTGAGAATCTTCTTACACATTTACACTGTTTAGCATCTTCAATCAACATGTCAGGTGAATGGATGTGGCAGCAATCATTACCAACTGCAAAATATGTGCTGAATTTTCATAAATGTCTCTGTTTTTTACTCGCTTTGGAAACTGGCAAGATTCCTGTTCAATAATGCCGTGTCATTACGACATTTTAGTCTGACCAGCAAAGTTAATTAATGTAACCAAATTCATTTTGTGTGTTTGGATTGAGTAGGATAATAATGCATTGGCCTCTTGAGTTTCAGCATATAAATCGAACTGCTAGTATGCCAGTGGATTGGATTTCATTCTTGGAATAGTCGGCTTTAGGTTCCAGCTCCTTTCAAAAGCTGTGTGATTTGTAGTGTGCAGAGGATAAATTAATGTATATTTTTGGATAAAATCTCAACACAAGTATTTCAAATAAGATTTAGCCAGGAATACATTCTCAAAAATGTTACTTCCATGTTGTTTTGTTTTGCAAGAATGTGACCTTTGGAGCGTAGAATACCTTGGGTGTGCATGTTGTCTGCTAGGGTATATTGCATAGTTAGGCTCTGCTTTAGACTTTGGAGATACAGCGTGGAAACATGGCCCTTTGTCCCACTGAGTCTGCGCTGACCAGCAATCCCCCCAGATTCAAGCACTATCCTACACACTAGGGATAATTTACAATTTTACCGAAGCCAATTAACCTCCAAACTTGTATGTCTTTGGCGTGTGGGAGGAAACTGGAGCGCTTGGAGAAAACCAACATGGTCACAAGGAGAATGTACAAACTCCGTACACACACCAGGCAGGATCGAATTCGGGTCTCTGGCTCTGGAAGGCAGCAACTCAACTGCTGCGCCACTGTGCCACCCCTCGGCTGTGTAAGATAGGCCTAGAACACCGAGGTGTTTTCTTGTATGGAAACAATGGCCTTCACTTTGCTGAAGCAATAATGAAGGCAGGAGAAAAGGGTGGCTGGGCGCAGCTACCTTTAAATAGCCTACAGTTGAGGCTGGTGACGTTGTGACTGCCTGCCATAGCTATCATGTCCACACTCACCCCTTTCCCCAGGACAAAGAACAGTGGTTCTCCAGAGATGCAGCCTGGAGCAGCTCCATGTGAAGCTGTCACAGGGAGGAAAAGAAAACCGGAGATGACATTGACTGTTTACAGAGAACATTGTCATCGACTAAGGTCAAAGTGTTTGTTGCCAGTTTATATTATCCACAAAAATGTAGAATGACATTGTGAAAGCCACATATATTCACACACCTTATACTAAGTACATAACATCTTATGCTATGTACACTGTGGCACAGTAGCACAGCGGTAGAGTTGCTGCCTTACAGCGCCAGAGACCTGGGTTTGATCCTGACTACGGGTGCTGTCTGGATGGATTTTGTACGTTCTCCCTGTCACCGCCTGTTTTCCCCAGGTGCTCCGGTTTCCTTCAACTCTCCAAAGACGTATAGGTTTGTTGGTTAATTAGCTTCAGTAAAATTGTAAATTGTCCCTAGTGTGTAGGATAGTGCTAGCGTGCGGGGATCATAGGTCGGCGCGCACTCGGGGGCGAAAGGGCCGGTTTCCATGCCGTATCTCTAAACTAAAACTAAACCTAACTAAGCTGCCAGAGGAAATCTGGAGCTCAGTCGCACACAGAACATGCAAATTCCACACAGATAGCCCCGAGCTCAAGATTGAATCCAGGTCTCTGGTGCTGTGAGGCAGCAGCTCTACCAGCTGCACCTCTTGATAAATATAAAAGTTAGCTGCTGGTGGGCCAATCCTGGTTTCTCCACTGTTCAATATGACAATGGCTAATCATCCAAATGTTATACCCTGTTCCTGCTTTTGCTCAATTTCTCTTAAGCTCTTTAGGCTCATGACCCGCACATATCACTGATATACAGGGAGCCCAAAATATTAAATATATGTGAACATTAAAAATAGCAATATTCTTGAAGCAGGTTAGACAAGACATTTATGGCACGCGGATAGGACTTGTCTCACACAAGGTGAAAGTATCTTGTTTAAAGATGATGTGAAAAAAAGGAAGAATATTTCAACCCAGAGTTGTTAGAAATTGCTGAAAGCTATAAGTTTAGCTCGAAGTTGTGATGTTTAGGGAGCACAAAAAAAAATAAAAAATCTTATCCTTGCATTGTTTTTTATTTGGACCATGCCTAAGTGGTATGTTTACAAGTTGTTTAGTTGTGTTTAGTTTAGAGATACAGCACAGAAACAGGCCCTTAGACCCATCGAGTCCGTGCCGACCAGCGATCACCCCACACACTAGCACTAGTGACATTTTCCAATTTTACCAAAGCCAATTAACCTACAAACCTGTACATCTTTGGAGTGTGGGAGGAATCTGGCGCACTTGGAGAAAACCCACGTGGTCATGGCGAGAATGTACAAACTCCGTACAGACAGCAAACGTAGTCAGGATTTCCGTGCAGTTCCCGGAGGGTTTTGTCAGTCTCCCTACCTGCTTCCACAATATCTGCAACCTCCGGCAACCACCTGCAACCTCCGGGAACTGCACGGAAACCTTGGGTGGGGCGCAAAGTCTCCAGAGGTTTCCGTTCAGGTTTCCTAAGTGGGACAGGGGCATTAGGCACCAACTCTAACATTGTGCTACTGTGTCACCCAGTTGAACAAATTCTGTCAAAGCTGTTGACAGCTCAACAAACATAACATGAAAAATGCAAGGTTTAGTTCAGCACAAGCTACTGATAGAGCTTAAGACCATAATTGTAAAGTCAAGGCTACAAACACAGGCTGAAAATTTACTGGTGAGATTGGCTGGTGTACAAATTGGCATTGTTGAGGTGGCTGTCACCCACCATGGTCTTCTCAGTGTAGAATATATGTTTCAGTTGCCAAAATGAAACCAACATTACTCAACATGTATAAGGGTTGTCTTATCCTTGCAAATAAAACATTACCTCATCATATATATAGTAATTGAATTGTACAGCATGCAAACATGGCTTTCCACCCAATTCATCCATGCTGACCAAAATCCCCCAGCTAGTCCCATTTAACTTCATATCCCTCTAAATCGTTCCTATCCCGTACCTATCCAAGTGTCTTTTAAACATTGTTATTGTGCTTACCTCAACTAACTCCTTGAGCAGCTTATTCTTCATACCCACTACCCCCTGTGTGAAAAATTGCCTCTCGTGTTCATCTTATATATTCCCTACCTCACCTTAAACCTGTGACCTCTTGTTCTTGATTCCCCAACCCTGGGAAAGAGACTTCTGTGCATTCACCCTATGTTCCTCTCATGATTTTATACACCTCTATAAGATCACCCCTTAGCCTCCTGCACTTCAAGAAGTAAAGTCCTAGCTTGCCCAATTTCTCCCTATAATTTAGGCCTTCAAATCTTGTCAACATTCTCATAAAACTTCTGCGAAGAGGCAGCTGACAACCAGGGAAAGACCTAGTGACGGCCTGGAGAGACGGCTGACCAGAGGGAATAGACCCCACCGGGGCTGGCATGGGCTAGCTCCTCATGCCAGCAGGATCCATCGCTAATCAGCGTTTTGGATCCACCCTTATATTGCTACGGAAGGAATCGACTATGAATAAGAGAACTAGCACAACAATTGACAGAGCAGCAGCCCTGGCAGGACATAAGCTACAAAACTGCATCTGTGGCTGGGAAAAGATAACATCAGAGAAGTGTCTCAAGATCCACCAGGGCAGGAAAAAGTGCCTGAGAGAGCTTGGTGTGGGGCCTCGCATTGATCATTACTTTCTAAGAGGTAGGCCAAATCAGTCGAGTGAAGCCCAGTGGCAGGTTAACCACCACAGCTGTTCCACAGGGTATCAGCACCCCAGGCGAAGCTCAACCAAGTACTGACAAACAACGGACACGAGTCCAGAGCCCAACCAGCCACAGTCAGCGGTAGAGAGGTAGATGGAAGGGGAAAAAAAAAAAGCCGAATGGAGCAGTCACTGGCTGTGGCTAAAGAGAAAAGATGCTGTCTGGGCTGCCACGTGACCATCTAGAGGCTAACCATAAGACACACACCCAGGTCTGATCACCCTGCGGTGGGCCTGCCTCGACTGAGGGTGTCTTGTGATAAAAGGCCGAAACACCCAGTGACGTTGAGGTACACAACTGAAGATGTGTCTGATTGGTAGCAAAATCACCTAGTGGTCATCCCCAAGAATACCAAATGTCAATTGTAGTGGAAAACCCTAGGGATTGTAACATCCAGTCCTACTAATCAATATGTGAAGTCTTTTCAGCCTAATAGTATCTTTCCTATAGCAGGCTGAATAAAACTGGACAAAATGCTCCATTGCATGCTCACCAATGTCTTGTGCAACTGTAAGATAAAGTCTCAGCTTCTATACTTCTTCCTGACTGATGAAGGACAGTGCGCTAGAAGCCTATAGATCTGTTGCGGGAAGGTTACTGGAGAAGATTCTGAAAATAAGATTCATATGCTTTTGGAAAGACATTGGCTGATTAGTGATAATCAGCATGAGCAAGCAACACATGGGTAGTATAGTCTATAGAAGAAATACATTATAAAGGTGCATTGAGAGTTTTGTTAGCTTCAGGGATGCATGCTTCTCAAAATATCACAAGACGTAGGGCAGTAGTTTATACAGCTCACTGATCAGATAAACTCTCCACTTGCCTATATTTAGGAACTGTAGGTGAATCCTGATCTTTTCTTTGCCCAATCCAAATGTTAGCCAAGTGTTATTTTCACCTGTGTAGGAAGGAACTGCAAATGGTGATTTACACTGAAGATCGACTGATATGCTAGAGTAACTCAGCGGGTTATTTTTTCTTGCTCGCATTACTCTGAACCTTGTGTTCTTGTGATTGGTGGCAAAGATGCATGTTTGGAACTGCAAAAACCCTTCTATGTATGTGCAAATTGGAGTCTGCAGGTATCAGTTAAACGCTGCATGGCTGATGTGTAGGAAGGAACTGCAGATGCTGGTTTCGACCGAAGATAGTCACAAAAAGCTGGACTAACTCAGTGGGACAGGCAGCATCTCTGGAGAGAAGGAATGCGTGATGTTTTGGGTCGAGATGACGCTTCTAAGATAAATTTACATTGGGTAAGAAACGACTTAATGCGGGTAGGCATTTAGCTCATCATCGCAAGTTTGACAAGGAAGGAGCCATTTGCTACGGTCTTATAGATTAAAAATTATTGTGGCATCACCGGTCAACGATGATTTGTATTGTTGCAATAGATTTAAGGGAAAGTTGGCATTTTTCAGCTTACAAATTCAGTTTTAAAGTTGCTTGCTCTGGTAATGTATTTAACAAAATTCTACAGTTTACAGAAAGTAGCTGTCAATGCCTATGTCCCACTTTAATTATGTCTTTTATCTACTCACATAACGGTACATTGTACTGACACATTACAGTGGGGCTGTGTGTGGGTGTAACTTATCAGGTAATGCTGAATGCTTGGCCTAGAATCACCAAAGAATGGTGTCGTTCCGCAGTGGTTCATAAATGCAGCTTGTAAAATGCTGATTGTTCTCCTGGCATTGAACAGGATTGAATTTAAAATCTTTTATAACCCTCATGATCCTAAATATATCTTTGTAATAACATTTCTGTCGTAACTTAAGTCGTACAGTTCATTCGCACATGGCACAGTGGCGCAGTGGTAGAGTTGCTGCCTTACAGCGCCAGAGACCCGGGTTCGATCCTGACTATGGGTGCTGTCTGTGCGGAGTTTGCATGTTCTCCTTGTGACCAAGTGAGTTTTCTCCGAGAGCTCTGGTTTCCCCCCACATTTCAGAGACGTTGCAAGGTAGTAATTAGCTTCTGCAAATTGCCCCTATTGTGTAGGATTAGAAAGTGGGACAACATATTATTGGTATGAAAAAGGGTGATCGATTTTTGATGTGGACAGTGGGCTGAAGGGCCTGTTTCCATGCAGTATCCAAACTAAACTAAACTAAACTAAAACATCATAGCTTTCAAGTTGTTGCATTTTCTTCCATATTTGGTCGGTTACATTTTCAAGTCTCCAACATTTTTATGACATATCTGAAAAAGTGGAAGTACTATTCAGGCATATTTCAATGTTCAAGTTTGGAATTTGGATACATTTTCTTGTTTTATGTAATATTTTGAGGTGAGGTTGACGTTTTCTACAGTTGCTGAACTGAGTGTCAAATGGTCAGCATTTAACATTTAATTGTGGAATATCTGGAAACAAGTGAGTAATTGATGGGAGTGTGTGCAAAAGATAATTAAATAAATTATATATGATTCTGCCTCAATTACCTGCTCACTTGATGCTCAGCAAGATTGAATCCTGTCAGCAAGAATTCTTTATGCACCCTTCATCGTTTGTGTTTTAGTGTACTCAATTGATTTTTAATGATTTAGTGTGATGAGTAACAATATGGATAGCTCAAAAGTGATATGCTTTGTATTTAATTACTCCTTGTAGAAGTCAGGAATTTGAGTTTTGTGAAGGCAGCAATATTCTATCAGAGTGAAAATTAGCCAAGCCGTTTTAAACTGTTTCTTTGTACTTTCTGTAGAGAACTGTTGATTTGATTCATCACAGCACCAATGAGTAGAGCCCAGGATGATAGTGAATTTGTCGTAAATGTCACAGTGTTGAAGCAGGATGCTTTTGCTTGAGCAGAGGTGATTCTGGATAGGTTTGCTGGTTTCGCCAAGGTGCAGGCACCCATCACCTTCACTTACATTCTCACCAGTAGAATGGTCCCTTTCCCTCTCATATCGGAGATCACGAGAACAAAAAGCAGACCAACTTCCGAATTAGAAGCCGAAGTAGGCTCCTGGCCTCCTCCAACCCATTCTCCCGTTTAATAAGATTATTACTCATCTGATTGTAACTTCAACTCTGCATCCCCAACCGCACAGGAAGAATTATATAACAGTCGAGAACAGGTTTCCTGTCAGCTCCCATTACTCCTTTACCCCTAGGGAGTCAGCACTACCTCAAACTTTCAATGAACATCACAGGTTAACCTATGATGAGCGACCCCGATCAAACAGGTTTTATCCCAAAATGTTACTCATTCTATAATTTGAGATGATTGTTTAATATAATATACTCAAATATAATAGCTAATGTAGATTTAGCAGTCATCTCGTTAAATGCTGAAAAAGCATTTGATCAGGTAGAATGGCCCTATCTCTTTTCTGTGATGTAAATGTTTCAATTGGGTGAGAAGTTTTGTACATGGGTTAAACGCCTATATACTAACCCATCAGCTAGAATATTGACAAATCAAATGTTATCACCCAAATTCAATCTATCTAGAGGTTGTAGACAAGGATGCCGACTATCTCCGTTACTATTTGCCTTAGCTATTGAACCACTTGCAGAAAGTATCAGAGCCCATCCAGAAATTTATGGGTACAATTCTAAAGATACAGTTAATAACATTTCTTTATATGCAGATGATGTATTATTATACATCACAAATTCAGAAACTAGTATTCCGCATTTATTAAATCTTATAACGCAATTTGGCTCATTCTCGGGATATAGAATTAATTGGAGTAAAAGTGAAATTATGCCAATAACGGAACCAAACCCATATATATTGCAACAATCTGCTTTTAAAATAGTCTACGAAAATTTTAAATACCTTGGAATTTATGTGACTAAGAAATATGCATTTATTTAAATCAAACTTTCCTCCCCTACTCAATAAACTACATAAGAATATTCAATATTGGAAAACACTCCCCATTTCAATGTTTGGTAGAATTAATGCCATAAAAATGATTTTCCTTCCACAATTACTGTACTTATTTCAATCAATCCCGATCTAGCTTCCAACGGCAGACACTTCACAGATGGGGCTGGAGATGCCTGACAGGTGGGTGGGTGGCTGGGTGGTCTGTAGTGGTCTTCTATATAAAATCATCCCCGTCTGTATTGAACAGGTTGAAGATACGACATGGGTGCATGACTTGCATCAAACAATGCCAGCGTACACTGTGATCAAAGTATTTTCATGTTCATCAGTTATAGGAGCAGAATTAGGCCATTCGGCCCATCAAGTCTATTCCGCCATTCAATCATGTCTGATCTATCCTTCCCTCTCAACCCCATTCTCCTGCCTTCTCCCCGTTATACCTGACACCCTTTCTGATTAAATTTGAACGAACGAAGGAAACCGACACCACAGTTACTTCTCGCAATATAAGCAGGGTAGTTAGTCCAGAAAGAAAAATGAGTGGAAAGTAGACCGATATATATCACATGCAGAAAATCAATCAGTTCTTTGCTGCAATCATCTCCATTCTGGCTGGCTAATAACATTGTCACAAATGCAGTTGTTGTTTTGGCTAAGTGGCTGTTGCTTTAAGTTGAAGTATAATGGACAAGCAATTAAGAAAACACACACACATACTATAACTGAGTTGCTATGCTGAGGCTATGTTTTCTAATGAAAGAAGGCAAATTTTACTTTTAATAGTGACCAGATCAATAATACACATTTCAATTCAAGTTAAAATCTAATACTCTATGTTTACTTATAAAGGGCCTGTCGCACTTGGGCGACCTAATCCGCGAGTTCTGGCGAGTTTGCCCTCGACTCATACTCGCAGCATGGTCGACACGAGGTCGTGGGAGGCCTTTGTAACTCTCCTTCATGCTCGAGAGTGGTCTCCGCGTACTCAAGTCCTCAGCTAGGTCGCGGCAATTTTTTTCAATATGTAAAAAAATGTCTGCGAGTAAAAAAAGGTTGCCATGGAAAAAATCGATACTTTTTTTACTCGTAGGTTTAGTCGTAGTAGGTCGGCATGTTAGTCGTAGGTAATCGAGGGTAGTTGAAGTTAGTCGTAGATAGTCTTCATCATAGTCGAAGGGAGGTCGAAGGAGATTAAAGGAGGTCCTCTGCACTCTCCACTATTCGGTGTCCAATTTTCCCGAAGTTAGTTGTAGCTAGTCGAAGCTAGTCTTCAACATAGTCGAAGGAGGTCGAAGGAGGTCTTCAACATGTCATTTTTTTAAACTCTTCTAAACTAGCCAATTAGGTCATCTCTGAAGATCTTTCCTGGTCCGAGAACACTAACGCAATTATCAAGAAAGCTCATCAGCGCCTCTACTTCCTGAGAAGATTATGGAGAGTCGGTTTGTCAAGGAAGACTCTCTCTAACTTCTACAGGTGCACAGTAGGGAGCATGCTGACCGGTTGCATCGTGGCTTGGTTCAGCAATTTGAGCGCCCTGGAGAGGAAAAGACTACAAAAAGTAGTAAACACTGCCCAGTCCATCATCGGCTCTGACCTTCCTTCCATCGAGGGGATTTATCGCAGTCGCTGCCTCAAAAAGGCTGGCAGTATCATCAAAGACCCACACCATCCTGGCCACACACTCATCTCCCTGCTACCTTCAGGTAGAAGGTACAGGAGCCTGAAGACTGCAACAACCAGGTTCAGGAATAGCTACTTCTCCACAGCCATCAGGCTATTAAACGTGGCTTGGACAAAACTCTGATTATTAATAACCCATTTTCTGTTATTTGCACTTTATCAGTTTATTTATTCATGTGTGTATATATTTATATTATGGTATATGGACACACTTATCTGTTTTGTAGTAAATGCCTACTATGTTCTGTGTGCTGAAGCAAAGCAAGAATTTCATTGTCCTATACAGGGACACATGACAATAAATTCACTTGAACTTGAGGTCGCCCAAGTGGGACAGCCCCTTAAGTGTGTCCTTCCGTGCTAGGTATATAAAATATATGAAAGACTGAATCTTTAAATGTTATTGATGGAGAAAATAATGACTTGGCTAGTTCTTGCTCATTGCAAATCCAAAACCATATTTTCAAGTTGTTTCAACTTTTAAAAGGAAACAATGATCAGGTGACAAGTTTGGTGGAGTTGTAGCAGATGGAATTTAATTCAGGCAACGGACAAGTCATGCATTTTATGAGGTTAAATACTGTTAGCACATTTAGAGTAAATTACATATATATTAGGAATATTGATATACAGACATTGGTATACAGGCATTGGGGTGTAAATCCATAGATCCCTGAAAGTGGTGGAACAGTTACATAGGATAAGGAAAAATGGTATTTAGTATGACACGAAAAGCTGGAGTAGCTCAGCAGGACAGGCAGCATCTCTGGAGAGAAGGAAAAGGTGACGTTTCGGGTCGAGATCCTTCTTCAGACTGAAATCCCGACCCACAACATCACCCATTCCTTCTCTCCAGAGATGCTGAGTTACTCCAGCTTTTTGTGTCTATCTTCAGTTTAAACCAGCATCTGCAGTTCCCTCCTATACATGGTGTTTAGTATGTTTGTATGTTTGTATGTTAGCCGAGGCATTGGGTACAAGAGTTGGGATGTCATGAAGCTGTTGTACAAAATATTAGTCAGACAGAGTATTGTATTAAGTTCAGGTCACCACACTACCATTGATGTGGTAACAATAGAGAGGGTGCAGAAGAGGTTCACCAGGATATTGACTGGAATGGAGGGCTGCAGTTATAAGGAGAGATTGGTTAAATAGGATTTATTCTCATTAGTGGCCAAGGGGTGACCTTGGTCAAGTGGAATTGCACCATCCAACAGCTCCATCCAAAACCACAAGAAATTGCAGAGAATTGTGGATGCGGCCCAGACCACCACACAAACCAACCTCCCTTCAATTGATTCCATTTAGCCTTCACGTTGCCTCAGCAAGGCCACCAGCATAATCAACGATCAGTCTCAGCCCGGTCTCTCCCTCTTCTCCCCTCTCGTATCAGGCAAGAGGTACGGAAGTGTGAGAACGCACATCTCCAGATTCAGGGACAGTTTTCTCTCAGCTGTTATCAGGCAACTGAACCACCCTAGCAACAACTAGGGAGCGGTCCTGAGCTGCTATCTACTTCATTGGAGACCCTTGGACTATCTTTAATTAGACTTTACAAGACTTCATTTTGCACTAAACATCTTTCTCTTTATCATGTATCTGTACACTGTGGATGTCTCGATTGTGTATTGTCTTTCCGCTGACCAGTTAGCATGGGACAAAAGTTTTACACTGTACCTCGGAACATGTGACAATAAACTAAACTAAACTAAATCTTATCCTTTTTATTTTCATTGCCAGTTCTTGGGAGTTAAAACTTGCTGAATACAGACAGACCTGTGCTAATTCCTCAGAAACTCACCTGCACTAGTTAAAAGTCTGATAAAACACACTCAACCTTTCTGGATGTAATTATCACTCATTCCAGAACAAAGCAACCCATCTGACTGGCAGCTCATCTAATACATTAAACATCCACTTCCTTCATTAGTACACAATGACAGCAGTATGTATTGTCTACCAGATACACTGCAACCAGTCTCCAGGGCTAGCATGCGTCTAGCGCGACCAAACGTGGTCGCTTGAGGCATGCGGCCTCGCGGGGCCGGTCCCACTTCGATCGGCGGAGGCATATGGAGTTGAGCTGGGCTGGTCCCTACATCGCGCGGGGCTCCAAAAATCTTGCCCTGTCCGCAAATCCCGCGCGACAATGGCCTGTCGGCCCGCAGCCGCATTGAGGCCGTACGCAGCGCCTCGACCGGCGTACGCAGCGTCTTGATGTTGTACGCAGCGTCTTGACTGCGTACGCCTAGCGCGTGGCGTTGCGTGATGACGTCACCGCCCGACGCCGTGCGACATCCAAATTCAGTCGGCCCGCCTCCTGCCCAGCTGATTGGTGAGTATGATGTCGGGACCAGCCCCGCACAACTCCATGCTCCTCCGCGGTTCGAATTGGGACCGGCCCCGAGAGGCCGTACGCCTCAAGTGACCACGTTTGGGCGCACTAGACGCATGCAATCGCATGCTGGTGGGACAGGCCCTTAACTCTCTTTTGAAAGCATCCAGTGAATTGGCCTCCACTGCCTTCTGAGGCAGAGAATTCCACAAATTCACAACTCTCTGGGTGTTTCCTCGTCTCCATTCTAAATGGCCTACCCCTTATTCGTAAACTATGGCCCCTGGTTCTGGACTCCCCCAACATCGGGAACATGTTTCCTGCCTCTAGCGTTCCAATCCCTTAATAATTTTATATGTTTCTATAAGATTCCCTCTCATCCTTGTAAATTCCAGTGAATACAAGCCCAGTTGCTCCATTCTGACAGTCCCGCCATCCCGGGAATTAACCTCGTGAGCCTGCGCTGCACTCCCTCAATAGCAAGAATGACCTTCCTCAAATTAGGAGACAAAAACTGCACACAATACTCCAGGTGTGGTCTCACCAGGGCCCTGAGCAACTGCAGAAGGACCTCTTTGCTTCTGTACTCAACCCCTCTCGGTATGAAGGCCAACATGCCATTAGCTTTCTTCACTGCCTGCTGAACCTGCATGCTTACTTTATTGTCCTACTACAATCAATATTTTCATCTCTAGCCTATATCCAACCTTCTGCCAACAAAACTCACCCCCTCACCTTTATTGGTCTTGTCACGTTTATATAACTTTTGTCAAGAGTGGGAAAAGCCGAACACTTCTTTTGACGAGTTGGCCTGGCCTATTTTGGAATCCAAGTAAAATGGGGGGTTTATTTTCAAATGTTTGTGACACATTAATATCCATGTGTTAGTAAGAGATTTCTCTGCCCTCTCTCTCGATCAGCAACACTAACCATGAAATATCAGCAGAAACTTTAAGACGTTTATATGCAATTTCTGCTATTCCTTGTAGCTATGTTACTTAATCGATAGAACTCTCAAGCAAGTTTAGTTTAGAGATACAGCGCGGAAACAGGCTCTTTGGCCCACTGGGTCCGCGCCGGCCAGCGATCCACCTGCACCCACTATGGACAATTTTTACATTGACACCCAAGCCAATTTACCTACAAACCTGTATGTCTTTGGAGTGTGGGAGGATCTCGGAGAAAACCCACACGGTCATGGGGAGAACGCACAAACTCCATACAGACAGCACCCGTAGTCGGGATCGAACCTGGGTCTCCGGCGCTGCATTCGCTGTAAAGCAGCAACCTTACTGCTGCGCCCATAAAGTGTTAAGTTTTTAATATGAAAGAACATATTGTGACTACTGCGACTGTTGCCATATAAATCTAGTCGAGCCTTTTATTAGTCCTTTTAGTGCGCTCATTAAATCCTTGGAGATGCTTCAAAGCATCAACAAGCTTGATATTGCTCTCACGGGAAATATAAAGGGCAGGTTGCACTTTTATTTGTAATTGCAGAGTCTGGTGGCTCGGGGGAAACTGAGTTCCACCGAACAGTTGATCCCTTTAACTTAAAATAATCATGGATTTTCATTATATCTTTGATTGATTGATTAAATTCCTTTACATTTAAAAACAAATATTTACATTACAGCAACCATTGTCAATAGTGAATATACAGTGGCATAGTTCACCCTATCTAACAGTGCTTCCTATGGTGTGCCCATGTGTCCTATTTGTTGACAGTACCCAGCATAAGCACAATGCCTGACTGCTCTCCTGAGGTAGTCTGTGGAGCAGTCGAATTTTTCCACTCATGCGGATGCCCAGTCAAGATGCCTCCTTGCGAGCTTGTGACAAGGCAGAACCCAACCGTCTCCCTGTATCGCAACTCTTCGGGGAGAGATGTGCTTCAGGAATCCGTCATGCAAATGATAAAGTGAGCACGGCGGGAAATGTCAAGGGGGGACATGGAGCTATGCCTGATGCAGACTGGGAGGTGAAGCGTGCATGCCATCTGTCAGCGTTCAGCTGCTGCTCTGGGTAACGGTGGGATGGAATAGAAATTGGCTTGAAGTACATTGCCAGGAACCAATGACTCACTTCAAAGCTGTCTCTTCTGAATCTGGTGAACAAGACTCACTTTCTGATCCTCATGGGTTTTATTTTCAGCAGAGGGTAGCTGTGGTTCCCACACACAAGAACAGAGATCTTCCTCACTATGGAAACAACCAAAAAATGTCATGCACTTCAGTTGGCCATTCATATATTTCTTTGCCTTGCAGTGCTATTCATTTTCTTTGTCGGACAAGAGAATAATCTAATCAGAACAGGCTGGATATAAATCTTTCACTTATGAAAGATAAAGAGCAGTGTAAAATCGCAGGTGATTTGACAGCTGAAGAAAATTTCTGTTACACTCCTTAAAGATTGCTTTTCAAATTAATTGTCTGTGCCACATAGTGTTGAGGTTGACAACCTTGGAAGCATGAGTTTTTGACCACGGATATGCATTTCAGTGCCCTGCACAGTATTATGCTGATAGGTAGATTTGGTGGAACCTTCCTTCAAAATGATTGTTTGCCTTCGTCCTCCATATGCGTGACCTTTCCACTGATGATTGTGATTGCATTTTCCGTGATTGACACAGGCTGCAATATACTGCACCCGCTAAAGATGACTGGAGTTTGTCTAATTAGAGAAAATCACAACCTGAATATCTCTCCTTGATGCTCCCCAGATTACTCATAGTGTGTGTCAATTTGCCAATTACACCACCAGGTCGAGACTGAAGGAGGAGGAGACAATATTGGCATTCATGGAGTGAAATGGGTTGCAATGTCTCTAAAAACCTATCGATCTCTGTAAGAGAGGCTGTAAGAGAGGTTGTTCTGTGAGTTTTTTATTTTTTGGAGGCAGTGGGATAAAAATACATGCTTGTTCTTTGAGGATTAAAGGTAGAGTTAAATAGATTCATAGAGTCTATCCAAGTAGTTGTTAGTAAAGTTTGTGGGCATCACAGTGGAGCAGCTAGTAGAGTTGATACCTCACAGCGCCAGAGACATGGGTTTGATGCTGACCTCGAGTGCTATCTGTGTGGAGTTTGCGCATTCTCCTTGTGACCGCGCGGGTTTCCTCTGGGTGCTCCGGTTTCCTCCTACATCCATAAGATGTGCGGGTTTGTAGGTTGATTAGCCTCTGCAAATTGCCCCCAGTGTGTAGAGAGTGGATGAAAAAGTGGGATAACATAGAAGTAAGTAGAATGGGTGATCAATGGTCAGTGCGGACTCGCTGGGCCAATGGACGTTTCCATGCTGTATCTCTAAAATGAACTAAAACTAAACTGAACTGTGTAATCATGCATAAACATCCCAAGCCTTTCGTGAAGCAGGTTTAGATACCGCCCAGGTCATTGCCCTGAGGAATCCCTGCTACCATGTCCTGATGCTGAGACAACAAAACCACAACAGCCACAACTATACACCTTTGTGTTGTGTATGAATTCAGTCTGAGAGGTTTCAATAATTCTCATGACTTCAAATTCTATAAGGGATTCTTGATACCAAAAGCTAAAGGAGTCCAGAAGACATAGGTTTAAGGTGAGAGGGCGGGGGGGGGGGGGGGGGGGGGGGGGGGGGGGGGGGGCGAAGAAAGATTTCATAGAAACCTGAGATGTAACTCTTTTAACACAAATGGTGGTGGGTGTAAGCAACGAGCTGCCGGAGGAGATAGTTGAGGCAGGTACTATCACATTGTTTAAGAAACATTAGGACAGGTACGTGGATGGGACAGGTTTAAAGGAATATGGACCAAATGCAGGCAGGTGAGACTGGTGTAGATGGGACATGTTAGTCGTAGTGGGCAAGTTGGGCCGAAGGGCCTGTTTTCAAGCTGTAAGATTCTATGACTCTCTGACTCTCATGCCATCAGCTCTTTTGTTTATTTTTGGGCAGAAAATACAACTGACTCAACTTGAACTGGGTATCAATAAGCAGCCATTTCCTTCTTCACTTATTTATTTTGGCATTTTCACATGATTGAGAAAAAAAATGAAAGGATCAGTAATTGAAAAAAAAAAGTTCTGCTTTCTGTAGCCAGAACATTTACTGGGCAATTTTCCAAATATTTAACTTGATCCTAGCATCGTAACTCCACTGGAACAGCTTGGCTAGAACCACAACAAATTCTGTTGCTGGAATGTTATCAGAGCCCATGGCCTTTGCTGTATACAGTACATGAAGCCATTTTTGTGACTGGATGGAAACTGGCATTGACGTGTGTGGGAACATCAGGAGGAGTAGCGGATGGTTTGGCATTTATGGTTGAAGATCATCACATGTCCATCAGTGTAGTATTTTGCATTAATGCGTTTGGGTCAAATTTCTCTTGTTAGTTTAGTTATCTACCACCATTCATTGCTGAATGTAGTAGTACTGCACAGCTTTCAAATGATCTATTGGGTAAAGGGATGCTTATCTCAGTCAATAATATGTTGGGTTTGTCAGACACGCGTATTCCTGTAATATTTGGTACATCATGTCTAGGGTACAAAAGAACCCACAAGTTGCTGGAGTAACTCAGCAGGGCAGCACAGTGGTGCAGCATTGGAATTGCTGCCTTCTAGCTCCAGAGACCCGCGTTCAATCCTGACCATGGGTGCTGTCTGTACGGAGTTTGTACATTCTCACTGTGACTGTAATTTCTCTCTGACTGGGTGCTGTGGTTTCCCCCCGTCATCCCGAAGACATGCAAGTTTGTAGGTTAATTGGCTTCTGTAAATTGCCACTAGTGTGTAGGACGCAAAACTGGGACAACATAGAACCAATGTACAGGTCGATGCGGACTCCCTGGGCTGAAGGGTCTGGTTCCATGCTATATCTTTAAACTAAACTAAAACATCTCTGGAGAACATGGATAGGTAACGTATTCGGCTGGATCCCATCTATGTTAACTATCCATGTTCTCCAGAGATGCTGGCTGACCCGCTGAGTTACTCCAGCACTTAATGTCTTGTTTTTTGTATAAACCAGCATCTGGAGGGGCCTCACCCAAAGCGCCACCCATCCATGTTCTCCAGTGCTGCCTGACTCACTGAGTTACTCGAAGCACTTTGTGTCTTTTACTGCAGTTCCTTGCATAACTTTGGTATTTCTGGGACTGCTCCTTACATGCTCATTCATCCAGGCTTGGACATCTGGTTTGATAGTACCAGTGGAACAAGGGATATGTCAGTTTATGAGGTTATTGGAGGCATTGCGTACAGTTTTGGTCTCCTAATCTGATGAAAGACATTCTTGCCATAGAGGGAGTACAGAGAAGGTTCACCAGACTGATTCCTGGGATGGCAGGACTTTCATATGAGGAAAGACTGGATAGATTTGGCTTGTACTCGCTAGAATTTAGAAGATTGAGGGGGGATCTTATAGAAACTTACAAAATTCTTAAGGGGTTGGAAAGGCTAGATGCAGGAAGATTGTTCCCGATGTTGGGGAAGTCCAGAACAAGGGGTCACAGTTTAAGGATAAGGGGGAAGTCTTTTAGAACCGAGATGAGAATTTTATTTTTCACACAGAGAGTGGTGAATCTCTGGAATTCTCTGCCACAGAAAGTAGTAGTGGCCGGTTCAAAGGTTATTTTATTGGTCACATACACCTAGGTGTAGTGAAATGCTTCTTGCCAATGCAGCACATAAAGAAAGAATACAGACATAACAGTAATAAAGAAATTTAAACATAAAAACATCCCCCCACAATGGTTCCCATTATGAGGGAAGGTACAATGTCCAGTCCCCATCCCCAGTTCACCCATAGTCGGGCCTATTGAGGCCTCCACAGTTATAACCATATAACCATATAACAATTACAGCACGGAAACAGGCCATCTCGACCCTTCTAGTCCGTGCCGAACACGTATTCTCCCCTAGTCCCATATACCTGCGCTCAGACCATAACCCTCCATTCCTTTCCCGTCCATATAACTATCCAATTTATTTTTAAATGATAAAAACGAACCTGCCTCCACCACCTTCACTGGAAGCTCATTCCACACAGCCACCACTCTCTGAGTAAAGAAGTTCCCCCTCATGTTACCCCTAAACTTCTGTCCCTTAATTCTCAAGTCATGTCCCCTTGTTTGAATCTTCCCTACTCTCAGTGGGAAAAGCTTATCCACGTCAACTCTGTCTATCCCTCTCATCATTTTAAAGACCTCTATCAAGTCCCCCCTTAACCTTCTGCGCTCCAAAGGATAAAGCCCTAACTTGTTCAACCTTTCTCTGTAACTTAGTTGCTGAAACGTTAAAATACATGAAAGTTGCCTCCACGGAGGTCTGATGTTCCAGGCCGTTCTCGCCGGGTGATGGTGCTCCGGCGTCGGGAGAATCCTCACAGCGGCTTGGGACACCTGGAACGGCCGCTTCCGTACTGGAGGCCGCGGCTTCCGAAGCCAACAAGGCCGCGCCGGATTCATTGGCTATATTTAAGAGGGAGTTAGATGTGGCCCTTGTGGCTAAAGGGATCAGGGGGTATGGAGAGAAGGCAGGCACAGGATACTGAGTTGGATGATCAGCCATGATCATATTGAATGGTGGTGCAGGCTCGAAGGGCCGAATGGCCTACTCCTGCACCTATTTTCTATGTTTCTATGTAACTATATCTGTTTTGAATCTATACCAATTGGTGCCATACAACACTTTGGAAATTATCCACAAAGTGAAAATGGAACATTAGCTTCTTGAGGACCTTTTCTAATGCACTTCTAGCAATATTTCCAAGGAATAATGATTTTGTGAGTCAGGGATTAACAGGGATAAAGCCAAATAGGTTTGTCCCCTGTGTTGGTTTTCCTAACCACTGGGTCTGTGCTTCAGCATTTGAATAACATAGAGTACAATGAGTATTGAACCAGTCCTGGAGCTATGCTTTGAAGACCATCTTCCAGATTACATTCTAAGCTCTGGGACAAGGGATAATGTAGTGCCGCTTGAAATGGATTAAACAACTTTCTTTTGATATAGTTGTGAAACTGCATGGAAAAATAATTCCTGTCTATTTACTTAAAGAAAACTCTTTCAATGCTCTTCAAAGACAATAAATTAGGTCTGACATGTTTATTTATTGTTATCATTACGATATTCAACAATGCAATGTTAACATGAGCCCAAAGAATTTCACAATGACGAATGATTTACACATGGATCACTGATCTACTTGGTAATTATGCATTTAAGGAGCAAGTGCAGGAATGAAAAGTAAATTATAGCAACCCTGCTAAATTCAAAATGTGTAGGACGGAACTGCAGATGTTGGTTTATACTGAAGGTAGGCACAAAGTGCTAGAGCAACTCAGCGGGTCAGGCACCATTTGTGGAGTCCGAGCAAGAGTTTCAACCCGAAAATTCACCTGATCCTTTTCGCCGGCGATGTTGCCTGACCTGAATTGCTCCAGTACTTTGTGTCTATATTGCCATTGGATCTAAAATACATGAAAGATCAAAATAAAAGTTAATGACAACTGCTGAAAATTGTTCATTTTATCCTACCACAAATGCTTGTTAAAATTAATTTTCTTCATTCTAAAGAGTCACAGAAATGTTTGATGTGGTTTATGGGCACCAATACAAAATGACAATACCTTTTGCAGATTGTGCTGACTGTTACAGTAAACTGGTAGTGGGATATATATTGTTTCAGATGAATGGGGAAAAATGCTGAGGATGAGTGGTAGTGGTGGAGAGGGGAGGGGGGGGGGGGGGGGGGGTGTGGAGTAGTGTAAAGTTATTCTTACCTGATTTGATTTGGTGGGATATGCACAGAAAAAAACATTTCCATATGCAGACAAGGTCATAAATAGAAAGGCCATTAAGAAATCAGGAGGAATTTCCATGTCTAAAAATATAAGAATTTGAAGCATGCTTCCACAGGGAGTAATTGAAATTAAATGAATTAAATTTAAGGGAAATATATACAATAACAGGGGTAGACAAAGTACATGAGCAGGTTGATACATCTCTTGGAGCTGAGACTTGTTGAGCTGAAGAGTTGCTTGTGTTCTAGACAATGGGAGGTTAACAAGAGGCCATAGACTTTCTGGTAAATTAATCCAAAACTCATCTTCTACTGGTTTCCTTCTCATTACATGACGAGAAACATTTTGTCATTATCGAGGCACCTCAGCGTCCAATATTTCTCAATCAATGTATGTAAGGATAGCCTGTTCTCATTTAAGAAAACATTCCAGATATTGGTCCTGTCAGCCTTCTGAACTGCTTCCAATGTTGTATGATCCTTCAGTAAACAAGGAGCCCAATACGATGGAGATACAAGAAAATGCAGATGCCGGCATCTTGAGCAAAAAGCAAACACGGCATGCCAAGCAGCATCTGTGGAGGGAAATGGACAGATGCTGTTTTGGGTTGGACCCTTCTTCAGAGGGGCTGCTAAAGAGAGGTGAGGGAGAGGGAAGGGTTAAAAGTGATAGGTGGATACAGTTGGGCTGATTGGCAGATGGGTGGAGGTAGTAACCAAGGCTGAGGTGAAATTGAGACAAATGGGTGCCAAGTAAGGAAGGACGAGGAGGTGTGAAATGTGGAGGAGGAGCTATTGGATTGAAAGGGAAGAGCGTGGAGAGAAAGGGGTCGTGGAATGATAGAAAAATGGGAGATTCGGAGCAGGGACAGGTGGAAGATGAACGGAAGGAGGAGGGGTAACGATCTGGGTGACAGGGCAGAGGAGAAAAGGTGGGTGCACGGGGAAGAGACAAAAGAGGGTAGGTGAGATGATCTGGAGGGGAAAGCCTTATCTTGAAGTAGATGCAGTGAAGATAAGGAAACTGCAGGTTAGGGATGACATCCTAGTAAGAAGCAGATTGTGAGGAAGTCCAGTCAAGATAGTTGTGGAGTAGTGGAATAAACTAAACTAACGCAGGCTTGTAGATGTCAATAGCCTGTCTCTTGTCATGGAGGCAGATAAATTAAGAAAGGGGAGAGAGGTGTCAGAGATAGTCAAAGTGAATTTGAGGGCATGGTGGAGGTTTGTGGTGAGTTTTAGGAAGTAAATGAGTTCTGCATGGTATAGGAGGCAGCATCAAAGCAGTCGTCAATAGCAATGCTTTACTCGCTATTCCTGCTGTAGTCTCACCGTTGCCCTTTTTTAACTGAAGTATTACTTTCCTACTTTACAATTCCAGGAGAAATTAAATTATATTTGCTTTCCTAATTATTTGTTGAATCTGTATTGCAGCATTTTGCAGATCATTTGGGAAAAATCCAGAATACTCTGCACCTTAGAATTCTGCAATCTCTCACTATTTAGATAAAATTCCTCTTTTTAAAATATTTTTCCTGTCAAATGGGACAATTTTATATTTTCCCACACTATCAATTTGCCAGATCTTTGCAAAGACAATTAAACTATCAGTATCTTATTGCAGCCTATTTATGTCCTCTTTATACTTTCGGGGGGAATATGGGAGGAAGTGGTAGAGGTGGAGCGTTATGTAGTTTCCTAAAATTGGAAAAACGACAGATATTGGAGCATAAAAGCTCATCGGCTAATGTAAGCTCCTTATAGAGTTGAGCAGCACAGAGAATGACTAAGAGACCTGTAGCTTGTAATAAAGGTGTTCCAATGAACAAGGAAATTCAATTACGTGAAATGTCTCACTTATTTGCAATTTTCCTGCCAAGTGATGCATTAGTATTATTCAGCTGTGTACAGGGTCACATCTGAGACGTGATTAAATACTATATGGAGCACTGGTGTTTTCAACTGTCGACCTATGTTTACAATGAACCAGTAATTGAATTAATGTCAATTGTGCATAACCTCTGACAAGGGATTTAATAAATGACAAGGGACCAGAAGTCCCCAGCTCCTGGTGAAATACTTTTACTTGTGGATGAGAGATTTCAGTCAGCTTAATGTAGTAGCTAACATGACAATTTCCATCCATTTCTCTCTGCCTCTCTACGCTGCAAGCTGAGCCAGTGTGAAGGAGGGCCTTGATCTGAAATGTCACCTGTCCCTTACCCTCCACAGATGTTGCCTGACCTGCTGAGTTACTCCAGCACTTCGTGCTTTGCTAAAAAATTCCCGCATCTGCAGTTCCTTTACTAATCTGACGATGGAACATAGAACTCGAGGACGTCCAACACAGGAACGGGCCCTTTGGCCCACAATGTCTGTGCTGAACCAACTAAATCTGCTTCAACATACTCCATATCCCTCCATTCCTGCATATCTGATAAGACTTCTGACTTCTGACGAATAACCAAATTATAGTTCCCTGAATTCAGATTCTGTCACAGTTGCCCACCAGTTGGCATCTTTTGCTAACTGATCAGCTCACTCATCTTTGTCTACAGTGTCTTGTGGCTGAGAGGTCTCCCTTTTAAGATAAAGCTTCACTTGTCTTTTATATTTGTAGCTTGGAGCTTCGCCTTTGCTCTACCTCTGAGATTCACAATCCCCCCTCTAACCCAATCCTAAACAAACAGGCTTCTATTTCACTTCTCCCTCCTGTGTGGTATCTATGTCAACTGGCTGATACATTTTTTTAATGTGTTATACATTTTCAACTTGGAATTGCAGACATGATTCCAATTTTTACAACAACGTTACAATATACAGTAATGGTTGTCAACTCAAGTGGAAAGACAACGGAATTGCTCATTTGCAGTGAGTTATATTTCGAATGGGATGATGCAAATTTGCTGAAATGACCTAACCACATACTGATATGAAATGCCTACTGGTCCAATTATATATACTCTTAGTTTATGTAGGTGAAGTACACTTCTGATGTTTTGTTTTAAATCAATGTCCTCAGACTACTAGAATGTACAAAGACTTTGAGAATAAGTAAGTGTTTGGCATGGACTAGAAGGTCCGAGATGGCCTGTTTCCGTGCTGTAATTGGTATATGGTTATATGGTTTATATGGTTAATAACTTCATTTGGAGCCTATCATTGGATGTTATAGACTTGTGGGTAGTCAAATAGCAAGGGTGTAAAAGAAGAATAAACATGATTAAACTTAACAAATATGCATCTTCTTTTGTCATTTCTCACTGCTTGTACCTTTACATTGTTTCTCGTGGTATTTTGGGATATTAAACGTTTCGGTTAATTACTGTGTCATAAGGTCACAAGGTCATAAGTGATAGGAGCAGAATTAGGCCTTTTGGCCAATCAAGTCTACTCCACCATTCAATCATGGCTGATCTATCTCTCCATCCTAACCGCATTCTCCTGCCTTCTCTCCATAACCCCTGACACACATACTAATCAAAAGCGGCTGTGAGCCGCAAGCAACCAGTCATCTGGCTTGATTAGGCATGATTAACATGCTTGCTGCAGATGTGACTATTATTTTCTGGGTGGTCCTTCCGTAAGCTAGGGTACTGTCTGATTCACCTCTACCTCATTGTGGTCATTGGATTTATCGATGGAACTGATGCTCTACAACGCTGAGAACTATATTCTACACTCATTCCCTTTCCTTTCCCTGTATCTTTTCCCTGGCTCTACCTATCGTACTTGAGATTGAGTTGATTATATTTGCGTATACTATTGCCTGATCTGATCAGAGAGCCATTCAAAACAAAGCTTTTCACTCTACCCCGGTACATGTGACAATAACAAACCTAAAGCTAAAACTGCAACCAGGAATAAAATGTTTGTAATTTAGGCTTCCTTGCTTGAACAAGAGTGGTTTCTGTGCAAAGTGGGGTGAGTACAGGCATAATATTCCCCTAGTATTTATACAGTGTGAGTGAGAGAGGGGGACACATTATACACCTATCTGGTGGCGATAAACAAGGTATGGCTCTAATCATAAAGATTAAGTTACCTGTTTGCTCCCACTGGCAAATCACTTGACCAATCTACATGAATGTTTTGGCTCAATCTGGGTAGCAGAGGCACTTCATTGAAACATACCAACAAGCTTGATTGGTATTGAATGACTTTATCTTGCCCGGAAATCTGATTATATCTTAAAGTCCACACTGCCCAGTAATCAAACCTACAGGGCCAACTTCACAACCTGGCAGACAAGATTAAACAAAATTGCTGGAGTAACTCAATGGGTCAGGCAACATCTCTGGAGAACATTGGTAGGTGATGTTTCGGGTCAGGATCCGTCTTTCGAGACCTGATGATCATCTATCCATGTTCTCCAGAGATGCTGCCTGACCTGCTGAGTCACTCCAGCACTTTGCATGTTTTTGTGTGTAAACCAGCATCTTCAGATCCTTGTTTGTAAACCATCTTCAGATCCTTGATTCTTTCAGACAAGATCCAAAGCTGCATTTAAAAGGCAGTTCAATCCATAGACACCATTTTAAAAATTGGAATCAGTTTGCTGCATGCCAAAAATAATTCTGAACATCAAATTTGATTTGTATTTCTTTGTTCATCTTTTCATAATTAACTTACAGAATGTGGTCATAACTAGCATGGTCAACATGTAGTTATCCATCTGAAGTAGCCGTTGAGTAAGTGGCAATGAGTTGCCACCTTGACATCTTTAGTACATGTGGTGAAGATGTTCCTACCATGAGGTATCAGGATGTGGAGCCCATGAGAATAAAGGAACAACAATACATTTCAAAGTCCAGATGGAGTTTAAATTGTGGAGAAAGCTTCCATGCATGCCATGCTATTGTGCTCCTTGGTGACAGAGGTCACATGTTGGGGAATGTTTTCAGTGTAGCCAGGGCATAGTGCACAGGGTTTTGCACATGGTAGACTGTGGCCAAACTAAATATCCCATTGACTCCCATTTTTGCCTGCGGTTTTCCTCTATCGGGCAAAGTTTGCATTTAAAACCAACTAGACTTGCAGAGGATCCCCTGACACCTCACACTCCCCCCCCCCCCCCACCCCCCCTTCTCCTCTGTCCCATCAAGCAAAAGGTGTAGAAGTGTGAAAACAGACACCATCAGATTCAGGGACAGTTTCTTCCCAGCTGTTATCAGGCAACTGAAGCATCCTACTAACCACTAGAGAGCAGTCTGAACTACTATCTACCACATTGGAGATCCTCAGACTATCTTTGATCAAACTTTACTGGCTTTATCTTGCACTAAACATTATTCCCGTTATCATGTATCTGTACACTGTGGATGGCTCGATTGTAATTATGTATTGTCTTTCTGCTAACAGATTAGCACGCAACACAAGCTTTTCACTGTACCTCGGTACACATGACAATAAACTAAACTCACTCCACACACCCTCATCACCACTAAAATCTACTGACAGCTGGCCATCTGGGACTTAAATTCTTCCTTTGTTTATCAACCTGGTAACGTTCATCTGCTAATGAGGCATGTCATCCAGTGATTACCAGGTTCATGCTCATCAGCCCATCCGTGCACACGCCATACACGCCAGATCTAATGATACGTGGAAATCCAACGGCTAATTTACAGAGATTTGTGTTCTGCCCCCTTTCTGAAGCTGAATGCAGCCAGTTGCATTTTTGCCCCAAAATGTATAATTGCAAAGAGTTGCACACTGTAATAGTTATAACAAACTATGACAGGTATAAAATGCATCACAGATGAAATAATACCACATGTAGGTTTTAGTCCGACACAGAATGGGCAGTCCTGGTGATTGTTTGTGACTGTTCTGTTTACACATGAACCAAATGCAATTTCTTAATTCAGAATCAGAATAATTTATGTACACTTTAATTTCCAATGCTTGAAGTTCTGGTCCAGTAAAAATGCTCCACAATTTCACAGTTTCAGTGACCTTTCATCTGTATTTATTTTATTCTAGATGTGTTTCATCAGATATAAAATATATATTTACAGCCAGTTCTTGGAAATGCTGTTATTTTCCCACCCATGGTTTTAGTGATGCAATCTATGTTTTAGCCTCCTTCATGGCAAAATTAGGCTGCAGTCATTCAAGTGAACCGATATCTTTTTCCATGCTTTAATGTGGAAACAGCATTAAGACCAAACTTGCCAGACACTTATTAGTGATCACTGCAAATTTCTGTTTACTTCATGTTTTTGCTTTGAGTCATAGAGTGATACAGCGTGGAATCAGGCCCTTTGGCCCAACTTGCCCACACCAGCCAACATGTCCCAGCTACACTAGTCCCACCTGCCCGCATTTGGTCCATATCCCTCCAAACCTTATACTTGCTTCATTACAAAAAATTATTATTCCAGCTTTCACTGAAATTAGAATATTAGCAGTGTATTATTCAGCCTGCAAACATGGCAATGTGTCTATGAAGAAATGTTTTCCTGGATCCTATTTGTAAGTTTTGGTTGATTCTGAGCAAAAAGTTACATTTTTTCTTTCTATATAATTGTTCTATGATACCTGCAATCAAGAACTGCCAATCTGCCAAACATTGAACATAGAACAGTAAAGGACAAAAACAGGCCCTTCGGCCAACAATGTCCATGCTGAGCATGATGCCAAGACCAGCATTTATCTGCCTGCACCTAATCCATATCCCTCCATTCCTTGCATATCCATATGCCTATCCAAAAGTCTTGTAAATGGCACTATTGTATCTGCCTCAACCATCATCCCTCAGAAAGGGCATCCCAGGCACTCATCAACCTGTGTAAACCTGACTTACACTGCACATCTTTAACCTGAAATTCTTAACTGTTTGTTATTATCGTAACAGATAACAGATTTACTAAGTGCCTGTAATGATTATTTTAAATGGCTTTGTTCTTTGTGGAATGTTTTCAAAACCCATTTTGTTCAGTGATCAAAATCAGTAAGCCTCATTTAGAACAATAATGTGTACTTTCATTAATATGACCCTTTATGTAGATTTCCTAAAGTAGTGCATGTCCTTGCAAAATGTGAATACATCTTTCTACACCACTATTCTGCATCCTTGAATTATGTTCATTCTCCCGTTGGGATGGCAACCACAATGGGGGGGAAACCAGCATTTATTATCAATCTTAACTGCATTTCTCTGAGTGTCTTGCTGGCCCACATTAGAAAAGATCCAAGATTTAATCACATTGATGGCCTGCGGTCACAAATATGCTGGACAGGGATGATTGTAGATCTACTCATTATTATCACAACTGATTGTGGCTTTACATTCCAAATTTCTTTAAATGGTTGAACATTCATTCTCCGGCTGCCTTGTAGAATTTGAGCTTTTGTCTCTGATTCTCTAATTTTGCCTCAGGTTCTCATGCAATACCTTACTGTTGATACCTATATTGAGAACTACTTTGGGTGACACAGTGGCACAGCGGTAGAGTTGCTGCCTTACAGCGTCAGAGACCCGGGTTCAATCCTGACATTGGTTGCTATCTGAACGGAGCTTGTACATTCTCCCTGTGACCACGTGAGTTTTCTCCGGGCGCTCCGGTTTCCTCCCACATCCCGAAGACGTGCGGGTTTGTAGGTTTATTGGCTTCTGTAAATTGTCCGTAGAGTGTAGGATAGAACTAGTGTACGGGATGATTGTTAGTCGGATAGTGTGGACTCAGTGAGTACAGTTTCCACACTGTACTCTAAACTAAACTACTGATGGTTTCGGAAAAAAACATTTGACCAAAATCAACATTTTGAACTTCAGTGTGCAAATTTTATGCTTTGGGTGGAATTGGTAATTCCAGCACAACACTCGGCCAATGTTGCATCCTTTTAACCCCCCCCCCCCCCACCCCGAGCCTCTATTCCAGTATGTTTGGATGTTATTTAATGAAAACTCTGCCAGGAACATCATAATCAGATATTTGATATTTGTTTTGAATCATATTCTTTGAATCAATTAGAAGAGGTAACATGATAAAGTTGGAATTATACAACTAAAAAATATTCCAAGAATAATAAATAACATTACACACATCATGTGTTTTAAAATACTTATTTCAAATTCATGAAACTACCTTTTAAACACCAACAATGCCAAAGCTGCTCTAGTCTGGCTGACAGAAGTCAGCTTCTTTGTAAATATAAGAAATTCATTCAAAAATGTTTCCCCAGTGCACCATTAAAAACTGCTCTCAATGCACAGATCCCAGTAGATTTGCAATGTATTTATTCTAAAAGAAGATTCGATATTGTGATTATTAATTCACCCAGAGGGTCTTGCCAGATTAATGCAAAAAAAACATAAGTGTGTTGAAAAGAAAAGCAAATTGCTGAAGTAACTCAACGGGCCAGGCTGTGTCTCTGAAGAACATAGATAGGTGATGTTTTGAGCCAGAGTCAGGCCAGCTTTATGAGTGGGACCTCCAGAAATTAGTGTAAAACATGATGGGAATTCTAGTCACGTTGAATGCAATTTCTGCTTCAACTTCTGTGATCTTTGCCTCTGATTGTGCTGATAAGAGTCTCACTGGCTCTAATTAGTTGGGGAAGAAAGGTTCATGAGGATTATAGGGGTCCCAGTTGGTATTCACAGATTTACAGACGTTGTTGGGGTCTTCCAGAATGACCATCTGCCGCCAAACCTGTGGCAGTAAAATGCCAGAGTGCAAAGTGAAAATGTTCTCTATTCTCTGAGGCCTAATGGTGGAGCTGGCGGCCTCCAACTGCGACCGACCTCGAGGCTCCGGAAGCAGATCCAGCCAGGACTTACAACGCGAGGCTGGCCATCTTCGAGCTGTGGTGGCGTTCCGGCGTTCCAGTGGCAGCGGCACGACTCGGGGCTGAGACGGCCCTCCGGTGAGGGCGGCACGACTCGGGGCTGAGACGGCCCTCCGGTGAGGGCGGCACGACTCGGGGCTGAGACGGCCCTCCGGTGAGGGCGGCACGACTCGGGGCTGAGACGGCCCTCCGGTGAGGGCGGCACGACTCGGGGCTGAGACGGCGCTCCGGTGAGGGCGGCCCGACTCGGGGCAGAGACGGCCCTCCGGTGAGGGCGGCACGACTCGGGGCTGAGACGGCCCTCCGGTGAGGGCGGCCTGGCTCGGGGCTGAGATGGCGCTCCGGTGAGGGTGGCCCGACTCGGGGCTGAGACGGTGCTCTGGTGGCTGAGTCGGCGTTCTGGTGGCGGCGACCTGAATCCGGGGCTCGGCTGCGGGCCAGTGGACGACATCGTCGGGAGCTCACAGGTCACAGGTTGGTGCCTGTTTTCCGGAGCTCCCGTGGCAACAGCTGCGTCCGCTGGACTAGAGGGCGGCAGCTTCGACCACCCCGGGCCGCGGAGCTTGAACCGGCCCATTCGCGGAGCTCGGTTGAGCCGCGGGACTGACTACCATCGCCCGGTGGGGTAACAACATATCGCCTCAGCGCAGAGGGAGAATGAGGAGGGAAGAGACAATAACTTTAAGACTTTTGCCTCCATCACAGTGAGGAGGTGCCTGGTGAACTCACTGTGGTGGATGTTAATTTGTGTTTATTGTGTGTTTTGTTGTTTATTATTATATGTATGGCTGCAGGCAACGACATTTTGTTCAGACCAAAAAGGTCTGAATGACAAAAAAAGGATCTAATCTAATCTAAACTAGTTCCTACTGCTTTAGATTAACAGAGTGACTTTCTGCAATGAATTCCCTTCATCATGCCAACTTAATGGTGAGTTTGTGCAGGAAGTAACTGAAGAACTGAAGAAGGGTTCATCAGTCTGAAGAAGGGTTTCGGCCCGAAACGTCGCCTATTTCCTTCGCTCCATAGATGCTGCTGCACCCGCTGAGTTTCTCCAGCATTTTTGTGCACCAAGTAACTGCAGATGTAGGTTTATACTGAAGATAAACACAAAGTGCTGGAGTAACTCAGCGGGCCAGGCAGCATCTTTGTAGAGAAGGAAATGTTGACATTTGGGATTGGGACCCCTCTTCAAACTGAAGGTAGATGGGGGAGAGGGAGGGGGAATTCGAGGTAGGAAAATGCCTTTTTTTTTGAAGAAGTAATGACAGAAAATGCTGGAAAAACTCAGCAGACCATGCAGCATTTGTAGCTAACTCTTTGTCTTTCATCACGGATGCTGTGTGAATTGGTGAGTGTTTCAGGTATTTTTGTTTTGTTTCTATCACAGGTTTAGAACGCCTGCACTATTCTGATTTTAAACAGAGTGAAACCGCTAATCCAGGAAGCTCGAAACTGAAGTTGCCCAATTGGCACATTTTCTGGAGGATTGGATGTTGTTTTTGTTGATCCCACAGCACATTTTCAAATCACTTTTAAGAAACAATGTCACAAGGTATTATAATACAATTATTTCAGTGAACCCAGAAAGGTTAAAGAGAATGTGTGGAAGTGGTGCTCTGGTAAGGTGGAAGAGAGTGCAGGAGACAGGGCCCTGATGAGCTGAAGGGGGAGTGTGAGAACCGGGGCTCGAGTAAGTGAAAAGGAGGTGCGGGTTGACAGAGAGCGTGGCAAACATCATCTATGTGAGGCAGAGGCCAGACCACCATGATTTGATTGATTAAAAGAGACAGCATGGGGACTGGTTCAACGCCCCACTGAATCCACGCTGATCATTGATCAACCATTCACGTTAGTTCTATATTAGCCCACTTTATCATCAACTCTTCACGCTAGGGGCAATTTAAAGAGGCCAATTAATAGAGTCATACAGCATGGAAACAGGTCCTTCGGCCCAACTTGCCAAAACCAACCAAGGTGCCCCATCTACACTGGTCCCACCTGCTTGCGTTTGGCCCATATCCCTCTAAACCTTTCCTATCCATGTACCTGTTTTAATTTTTTTGTTCTAGTATCTGCCTCAACTACCTCCCTTCTCGCAGCTCATTCCATATACCCATCACCCAATGCATGAAAAGGTTGCCCCTCAGGTTACTATTAAATCTTTCCCCTCTCACCTTAAACTCATTTCCACTGATTCTTCATTCCCCTACTCTGGGTAAAAGACTTTGTGCATCGACCCTATCTATTCCCCTCATAACATTATTTTCCTCAATAAGATCACCTCGTGCGCTCAAAGAAACAAAATCCTGATCTATAAATCCCCATGTTTTTGGGATGTGGGAGAAAACCAGAGAACAGCACCCGAAGGAAACCCATGTGACCACAAAGGAGAACGCGCAAACTCCACACATACAGCACCCGAGGTCGGGATTGAATCTGGGTCTCTGGCGCTGGGAATCAGCAGCTCCACCAGCTGTTCCAGTGTGCAGTCGGATGGTGGATTATCAGCATTTACCATATCTCTTTTTAAAGAATTGTTTGACATTTTTCCCACATACACTGAGATGAGAGAGTCAAAAGCACCCTAACTATTTACTTTTTGAAGCACGAAGAAGAGTAAAATTAGTACTGCTTAAAGTAATCAGTTTGAGTTTGATCAATTAATTTCATGAATGATAAAATCTGCAGCTGCCCACTCTGTGGGGCCAGAGAGTTCATTAATTCCTTTCACATTATGTTCATGAATTACTTATGACTAACTCTCTTAATTGATTTGAGGGTAGTTACAAGAATGATCCCAGGAATGAGTAGGTTAACCTATGATGAGTGTTTGTAGGCACTGGGCCTGTACTCGCTGGAGTTTAGAAGACTGAGGGGGAACCTCATTGAAACATACAGATTAGTGAAAGGTTTGGATAGAGTAAATGTTGGGAGGATGTTTCCACTAGTGGGAGAGTCAAGCACTAGAAGTCATAGCCTCAGAATTATAGGATGTTCTTTTAGGAAGGAGATGAGGAGAAATTACTTTAGTGATTCTGTTGAATTCTTTGTCACAGAAGGCTGTGGAGGCCAAGTCAGTGGATATTTTTAGGGCAGAGATAGATAGATTCTTGATTAGTACAGGTGTCAGAGGTTATGAGGAGAATGGGGTTAGGAGGGAGAGATAGATCAGCCTTGATTGGATGGCAGAGTAGACTTGATGGGCCGAATGGCCTAATTCTACTCCTATCACTTATGTCACAGCTGTGCTTGCAGCAGTTTAGAGTGTTAGCATACTCATTTTCCTTCTGTTGTTACCCTTGCTCTCCCTGCCCTGTTAATTATTGCCATGCTAGAGTTCAACAGGCCCTAGCAGCTGTCTGGCACTTCACCCTGCTAACCGTGGCCGTAGGCAGCAAGAGCCAGTAGCCTATCTAAGTATGGACGTAGCTGCTGTTCATTCTTTAACTAACCCCCTGCACTTTCTCTCCAGCTGGGATTACAGGCAAACAGTGTAGAGAGAGAGAGGATCTGTTGTTACAACAAGATGAGGGCACATGTCTTTGAGGTTTTTCCACAACTATCCTTGAGAAGGTGACATTCCCTTTTGAAGTGCTGTTGCCTTTGTGTAAAAGTAGATGTTGGGTGATGTTGATTGGATTTGCTTAGTTTAAAATAGAGATGAATAGGCTCCTGATTAGTAAGGGTGTCAAAGGTTACGGTGAGAAGGCAGGAGAATGGGGTTGAGAGAGATAAATAGATCAGCCATTATCAAATGGTGGGGCAGACCCGATGGACTTAATGACCCAATCCTGCACCCATGTCTTATGATCTCATGGTCTGAGAGCTCTTTACAGACCCTGAGATGGTGTACTTCCAAGACAAGATATTGATTGATTTGGACGGGAGTTTGTAGGCAGTTTTGTTCCCATGTATTTGCTGTTTTTAATCATTCTAGGTAGCAATAGTTGCTATTTTGGAACGTGGTGTTTATGTAACGTTGGTGAGATGCTACAGTGAATATTTTGCAGATAGACCACCGTGTGCCTGCGTTGGAGGGATTGAATATAGTGTGGAGGATTGAGTACAGAGGAGGTTCACCAGACTGATTCCTGGGATGTCAGGACTTTCATATGAAGAAAGACTGGATAGACTCGGCTTGTACTCGCTAGAATTTAGAAGATTGAGGGGGGATCTTATAGAAACTTACAAAATTCTTAAGGGGTTGGACAGGCTAGATGCAGGAAGATTGTTCCCGATGTTGGGGAAGTTCAGAACAAGGGGTCACAGTTTAAGGATAAAGGGGAAATCCTTTAGGACTGAGATGAGAAAAACATTTTTTACACAGAGAGTGGTGAATCTCTGGAATTCTCTGCCACAGAATGTAGTTGAGGCCAGTTCATTGGCTATATTTAAGAGGGAGTTAGATGTGGCCCTTGTGGCTAAAGGGATCAGGGGGTATGGAGAGAAAGCAGGTACAGGATACTGAGTTGGATGATCAGCCATGATCATATTGAATGGCGGTGCAGGCTCGAAGGGCCGAATGGCCTACTCCTGCACCTATTTTCTATGTTTCTATGTTTCTATGTGCACGTCAACAGGATTCCTTATCCTGGATGTTGCTGCATAACCTTAGTGTTTGTGGACCTTCACTCATCCGCGCAAGTGGAGAGTATTCCACCACAGACTTGTGTGATGTGGGTGGGGAAGGCTTCATGAGGGTCGAGATGCTGCAGGATTCCCAGACTCCATTCTGCCCTGTGTTTCGCTGAACACCTTCGCTCAGTCCATCTGAACCTACTTGATCTCCTGGTTGCTAAACACTTTAATTCCTCTTCCCATTCCAACACAGACCTTTCTGTCCTGGGCCTCCTCCATCGTCAGAGTGAGGCCAAACACAAATTGGAGGAACAGCATCTCATATTTTGCCTGGGCAGCTTACAACCCAGCGGTATGAATATTGATTTCTCTTACTTCAAGTAACCCCTGAATTCCCTCTCTCTCCATCCCGCCCCCACCCAAGTATCTTGTGTTGTGTTTGAGAAAACCTCTGGAAGTGAGGTGATACATTTTACCATACCAAAGGCGCTATAGAAATGCAAGTTAATTTTGATTGCTCATTGCATTTATCCAACTGCACCATCTATTGAACAAACATTTGTATTTTCTGTTTATTATTATGGTCCAAATAGAATGGAGTACAGAACTATAATTTGAACTAATGCATTTGGCGTCGATGTATTTCAAATCATTTGTCTGGTGAGATTTTGTTGGCCAAATCATACTTTTAATTTGGAGTGCTCTGTATACACATCATCAGTGATGAATGGGAATCAGATAATTAAATAATAGCATTTCCCAAAACTGCAGTTCTTATTGGGAAGTAAGCCAGTGTGCAGTGCAGAAATCTTCAACTTCCTCAGCTCGTGACGTGTCCTTGCTTGTTACAAAATCGACATCCTCCCAGGCTCGCCCAAGGAAATATAAAACACTCATTAACAGTTACTTAAGAAAAGTTATCCAGATCGGTCGTGCAAAGCTTTCCTACCTTTCCCCGTTTTCTTCTTTGAGGGACTTATTTTCTCTGCTGCAGTTTAGCTGAGATAAGCATGAAATATTTGTCTAGTTGTAATAATCTGTTAGATTTTATACCTGGATGACAGTTGGCAAAATGTCAGACTTTTCTTATACTTTGCCTAAGAGACTCGTCCCTTGCCATAGTTTGACTCCTTCTGTTTTGTAGAGCGTGTGTTATTTGGTACTGCACAGACATGCCTGTGTGATGTGGCCTCGATGGGCTCATTGCTCAGTTTTAGGAGAGGGTGGTTTCCCCAGCACGAGAGACCAATCTCTCTCTTCTCCACCGTGGATTAGTTGAGAACAACTCTGCAGATTCTTCACGGGCTGCACCAGAACAACTTCCTGTGAGGAGTCCAATTTTCTCCTTTAAATGGATGAATGTGTTACCATCAAGAAAAAGCACCTCCTAAAACCCATATTTAGGTAAGTAATAATACTGGCATTTTACTCAGGCTGCAGAAACCATTCAGTTGCTCAAGTTTCCTTCCTTTCCTTTCTGCTGCAATGATGTTGTGAAAATATTTTATTTCATTTATTCTATGGTTAATTCTGCAAGTTGCAACATTGCAGAACAGATAATTTAACAAACCAGAAATTTTTGTTTTGGTTTCTTCCACATTGCAGTAAAGTAAGTGATTTTATTATACTTTGATCAAGAGTTTAAAAGCACCCGACAGACTTTTCAAACACTTTGTACATGTGGTCTGAAAACAATTTGTTACAGAACATTGCATCTAAGTGCACGGCAAAAGCTGCTTTTTAATAGTTATTGTGTTAAACCAACACAACAGAACAGTCCTTTTTTGCTGATGTGAGCCGAGTACTAAAGTGTAAAATCCTGTTTGTAAAATAAGCATTCTGTTTTTAATGGCAACAGTGGCGCTGATAAGAGATAGATTCTCATAGCTTTGTAAAACCGGAGAAGTATTTAGTTTGAACAAACTCCCAATGTGGAGTTATTTTGTAATTCAAAACATGATGTACGCCAAAGAAAATGAGTATTTTAGAGAAGGGGCTAACTTTTCTCATGTGTAAAGGAACACATTTTTCATCTGTCAGTGTACCTTGAGTTTTTGCTGTTCCCGGGCTATTCTCAATCATTTTGAAATCAGTCTGCAGATATCTAAGCATGGGAATGACTTTCCTTCTGGCACTCATTACAGGGATTCTGTGGTTGGGAAAGGAAATAGCGTTAGTGCTATCTTGTTTATAGCAAGTGACATCTCAAGATCCATTTAGGCTCCCATTGGACCAAAGTTTATGACATCTGTGGTATATCATAGCTATGAGTTTGATAGGATAAATAAGCAAGCTCCTATAAAACATGAACGGGCAGTTTATATTGGCTTTTCTAATTTCAGATGAATATGAGTCCATGTGACAGAAATGAAAAACTTATGTGAAGTTGCACAACTTGTAAAGTGGACTTTAATTGGTAGAAAATTATGACGAAGTTATCAAGTATAATTGCAATCTGGTGTAGATACAAAGATAAATATCTAGATATAAAGCTATGTAGTCATTAGTAGCCGACCCTTATGTCTCCGGCTTTTTTCTCATCTCCAGCTCTCCACCACTCCCCTCCCACCCCGTACTTTCAGTGTGAAGAAAAGCCCCGACCTGAAACGTCACCTATTCCTTTTTCTCCACAGATGCTCCTGACCCACTGAGTTAGCATTTTGTGTCTATCTTTGGTGTAAACCAGCATCTGCAGTTTCTTTATTTCTACTATCTAATATAATGTTCCCTTACTTAGAAGTGGCAATGAACAAAAAGGGAGAACATTTCAAAACAATATTCCAGTGTTTTAATTTGAGACCTGCTCAAAATATATATGAATACCAAACTTGGCAAAGATCAATGCGTTGGAACTTAACTGAGACTCCAAACGTCCCAGCCAGTGTGGTGTTGACTCGGAAAAGGAAGACAAGTTGACAGTAGTGCACCTGGAGCGGTATGTCTACTCCATCTAGGGCATGTGTTCTCCCAAGGAGGAACCCAAGAGCTATCATTCCATTGGACCACTTAGGGAGAGGTGATAGATGTTAAGGTTACACTTAAGATGCAATGCTACAGTGTACCACATTTTATCATTAGTAGATGGCACAGTGGTGCAGAGGTGGAGCTGCTGCCTTAAAGTGCAAGAGAGCCTGGTTTGATCCTGACTAAGGGTGCTGTCTGTGCGGTTTGCATGTTTGCCCTGTGACTGCGGGGGTTTTGTCCGGGTGCTCTGGTTTCCTCCTACATTCCAAAGACGTGCAGGTGTCTAAGTTAATTGTCCTTGGTGCGTAGAACATAAAACTGGTGTACAGGTGACCAAAGTTTATGGCTATCTTGACTATTATGACTATTATTGCCCTACTGACTTTTCTTCACTTTTTATTTTATACTGTATACTATTTTATTTTAATTATACTGTATTTAGTGCTATCTTGTTTATTGCAAATGACATCTTAAGATCCATTTAGGCTCCCATTGGACCAAAGTTTATGCCATCTGTTGTATATCATAGCTGTGAGTTTGATAAGATAAATAAGCAATCATATAAAACATGAACGGGCACTTTATATTGCCTCTCCAAATTTCAGATGAATACAAGTCCGTGTGACAGAAATTAAAAGCTTGCCGATAAAGTGAATTTAATTGGTAGAAAGCTTTGTTGATCATTATGACAAAGGTAGCTAGTATACTTATCTTCTGTAAATTGGCCCAAGTGCGCAGGACATAGAACTAGTGTACAGGTGATCAATGGTTGGCGGGGACTTGGTGGGCCAAAGAGTTGTTTCCATTCTGTATCACTATGTTCCATACACCCACCACCCTTTGTGTGAAAAAGTGACCCCTCAGATTCCTATTAAATCTTTTCCCCTTCACCTTAAACCTATGCCCTCTGGACCTCGATTCTGAGTAAAAAATAAAAAAATTCCTTATCTCTCCTTGAATCATATGGCCAATCACTTTACATCATTACTTAAACATTTCTACTTCCGAACATTCAGTATGCACACTATTTCCCAATGCCCATCTTCGCACAAATGCTGTGAACAGGTAATCTGAAATAGGAAAGGAAGAAGGATACTCTGAATATCAATCCTTCAAAGACTACTGATTGCCACAGATTCAGTGATGCCCTTTCCTACTATGGCCAGCACATGTCTTAAAACATGGAGATGTATGAGGCCAAAACGTCACCCATTCCTTCTCACCAGATATGCTACCTGTCCCGCTGAGTTACTCCAGCTTTTTGTGTCTATCGTCAGTTTAAACCAGCATCAGTATTGGGGATTCAGTATTGATGTGGATAGAGAACTGGCTGGCAGACAGGAAGCAAAGAGTAGGAGTAAACGGGTCCTTTTCAGAATGGCAGACAGTGACTAGTGAGGTACCGCAAGGCTCAGAGCTGGAACCCAGCTATTTACAATATATATTAATGATCTGGATGAGGGAATTGAATGCAACATCTCCAAGTTTGCAGATGACATGAAGCTGGGGGGTAGTGTTAGCTGTGAGGAGGATGCTAGGAGGCTGCAAGGTGACTTGGATAGGTTGGGTGAGTTGGCAAATGCATGGCAGATGCAGTATAATGTGGATAAATATGAGGTTATCCACTTTGGTGGCAAAAACAGGAAAGTAGACTATTATCTGAGTGGTGGCCGATTAGGCAAAGGGGAGATGCAACAAGACCTGGTTGTCATGGTACACCAGTCATTGAAAGTAGGTATGCAGATGCAGCAGGCAGTGAAGAAAGCGAATGGTATGTTAGCATTCATAGCAAAAGGATTTGAGTATAGGAGCAAGGAGGTTCAACTGCAGTTGTACAGGGTCTTGGTGAGACCACACCTGGAGTATTGCGTACAGTTTTGGTCTCCTAATCTGAGGAAAGACATTCTTGCCATAGTACAGAGAAGGTTCACCAGACTGATTCCTGGGATGTCAGGACTTTCATATGAAGAAAGACTGGATAGACTCGACATGTACTCGCTAGAATTTAGAAGATTGAGCGGGGATCTTATAGAAACTTACAAAATTCTTAAGGGGTTGAACAGGCTAGATGCAGGAAGATTGTTCCCGATGTTGGGGAAGTCCAGAACAAGGGGTCACAGTTTAAGGATAAGGTGGAAGTCTTTTAGGACCGAGATGAGAAAAACATTTTTCACACAGAGAGTGGTGAACCTCTGGAATTCTCTGCCACAGAAGGTAGTTGAGGCCAGTTCATTGGCTATATTTAAGAGGGAGTTAGATGTGGCCCTTGTGGCTAAAGGGATCAGGGGGTATGGAGAGAAGGCAGGTACAGGATACTGAGTTGGATGATCAGCCATGATCATATTGAATGGCGGTGCAGGCTCGAAGAGCCAAATGGCCTACTCCTGCACCTATTTTCTATGTTTCTATCTGCAGTTCCTTCCTACACATGTACTGTTCATGACCCCCTATCAAAAGGTCTCTATGCACAAAATGACTGCCTGATCTATTGTGACCAATGGCTATTGTGGCCGTAGTCAAATATGTGGACCAGATTGAATCAATTTTCTGAATGTGAATTAGCCTGATTCTTCCAGGAAGGACTGATTAACAATGATCAGAGTCTGAAAAATGGATACTTTAGCAACAAAATGGAGACTTTTGTAAAGAGACAGGTTGGGGCAAAGAAATTAATGAATGCTAGCTCCAAGTAGAAATAGTTTGAAATGAAGGGCAGTACAATGTACACCAGCACCGTTGCAGTGAATGGGCTGGGTTAACAATGTTTGTTAATGTTTAGTAAGATCACCTCCCAGTCTACTAAACTATTATGTGTAAAGTCCCAATCTATTTAATCTTTCATCATATTACAATTGCACACTGTGATCCACTTGCCTGTTTCAGGATCTAGCCATTCTTATACCTGTAGTGTAACAAGATGTGTATTATTTTGTAAACCTTATATCCATCTTGCCAAAGCATAAAGTGTGGTCTGGATGAATGGAAAACCATTAACCTGAATGAAAGAAACATTGAAGTGGCTGTTTTGCAAGGTTGATTTGCCTTATTAATCAATTATTTTATGTCATGGTGGTCCACAAAATGTTTCTCTCTGAATTACATGTACACATAAACTAACTGCATTGAACATGGAAACTGTTAGAAATATGCAGCAGGCCAGGGCTACCTATCACCCTGTAGTTCCTGAATCTTTTTATTTTCTGCCTCTACATTGCAAGAAAAACTCAAGTATTTAATCATAACATTTGACCTCTCAACTCAACCTCTTCCGACAAGGACAATTGAGTACTTCCCTTAACTTTTAGACTTTAGACTCTAGAGATACAGTGTGAAAATAGGCCCAATGGCAGAACAAGTCCATATCAACCAAAGTATGCTAGCACTGTCCCACACACTGGGGACAATTTACAATTTTTACAGAAGCTAATTAACCTACAAACCTGTTTGTCTTTGGAGTGTGGGAGGAAACCAGAGCACCTGGAGAAAACTCACATGGTTACAGGGAAAACATACAAAGCCAGTACAGCCAGCTCCTGTAGTCAGGATCAAACTTGGGTCTCTGGTGCTGTAAGGCAGTAACTCCAACATGATGCAACATTGCTGCTCTACTGGTTTTCTGTTTTTTATTTCAGATTTCTGATATTTGCAACTTTTTTGCTTTATGAATTTAACACAATTTCAATTATTCTTCCTTTATAAGTTGCCATCAGCTCAAGCCATAAACTAATTGTACAATGGTCCTAGTTACTGAATTCGGCAACAAAAGCATCAGTTTAATAAATGACACAAAACGCACAATCAAACAATAAGAAACACAGTTTAAATAATCAAAGTGATTTTGGTTTTTTAACTGTAGCTGATCATCATTTCAACAACAAAATGTTTATATTATCTTTAATATAGAAAAATGTTTCATGGCGTTTCAGTTCACCATGATCAGACAAAATTAAGAGTTGAGGAAAAGATAAAAACAATAAAAAACTTAGCCACAAGGATTAGTTTTAAGGATAGTCTTAAAGGATGAGTGATTGAGTGATTTCTGTATCATGATCATGTGATAGGAGTAGAAATAGGGTATTCGACCCATCAAGTCTACTCCGTCATTCAATCATGGCTGATCTATCTCACCTTCCTAACCCCATTCTCCTGCCTTCTCCCCATAACCTCTGATACCTGTACTACAAGAATATATCTATCACTGCCTTAAATATATCCACTGACTTTGCCAACACAGCCTTCAGTGGCAAAGAATTCCACAGATTCACCACCCTCGGACTAAAGACATTCCTCCTCATCTCTTTCCTGAAAGAACGTCCTTTAATTCTGAATTCTAATGTATTTATATCTTTGGAAAGAGGATAGTGTGATCAGGTCAGAACATGGTCACTGAGCAGGAGAGCAGCATCGAGAGAGGGTCTCACAGAACTGATTGCAGCCACCAATGTTGAGATGAAGGAAGGACTGATTCACAATGATCAGAGTCAGAGAAATTGAGGCTTTAGCAAAGAAATAGAGACTAACAAAGAGCCAGGTAGGGGCAAGGAAATTAATGAATTCAAACGCTAGAATAAGAATTTAATTTGGAAGTGTGATTCACGATAGGTCAGCAAGTACTAGGATGATGTCCGAGCAGGATGATACAGTATAATGAACTGAAGAAAATAAAAGGTGACGAATACGGAGGGCAATCATCATTTAGAATAGTTGGAACTGCTGATGGAAAAGGGATGGATGGGGATTTCAGTGACTTCTAGTATTAGAGATTGTCTTGATTTCTTCCCCATCTATGGCCCCTTCACTATCTCTTATATTTGGAATGCTTTCATAGAAACATAGAAACATAGAAATTAGGTGCAGGAGTAGGCCATTCGGCCCTTCGAGCCTGCACCGCCATTCAATATGATCATGGCTGATCATCCAACTCAGTATCCCGTACCTGCCTTCTCTCCATACCCTCTGATCCCCTTAGCCACAAGGGCCACATCTAACTCCCTCTTAAATATAGCCAATGAACTGGCCTCGACTACCCTCTGTGGCAGGGAGTTCCAGAGATTCACCACTCTCTGTGTGAAAAAAGTTCTTCTCATCTCGGTTTTAAAGGATTTCCCCCTTATCTTTAAGCTGTGACCCCTTGTCCTGGACTTCCCCAACATCGGGAGCAATCTTCCTGCATCTAGCCTGTCCAACCCCTTAAGAATTTTGTAAGTTTCTATAAGATCCCCTCTCAATCTCCTAAATTCTAGAGAGTATAAACCAAGTCTATCCAGTCTTTCTTCATAAGACAGTCCTGACATCCCAGGAATCAGTCTGGTGAACCTTCTCTGCACTCCCTCTATGGCAATAATGTCCTTCCTCAGATTTGGAGACCAAAACTGTACGGAATACTCCAGGTGTGGTCTCACCAAGACCCTGTACAACTGCAGTAGAACCTCCCTGCTCCTATACTCAAATCCTTTTGCTATGAAAGCTAACATACCATTCGCTTTCTTCACTGCCTGCTGCACCTGCATGCCCACTTTCAATGACTGGTGTACCATGACACCCAGGTCTCGCTGCATCTCCCCTTTTCCTAGTCGGCCACCATTTAGATAATAGTCTGCTTTCCTGTTTTTGCCACCAAAATGGATAACCTCACATTTATCCACATTATACTGCATCTGCCAAACATTTGCCCACTCACCCAGCCTATCCAAGTCACCTTGCAGTCTCCTAGCATCCTCCTCACAGCTAACACTGCCCCCCAGCTTAGTGTCATCCGCAAACTTGGAGATATTGCCTTCAATTCCCTCATCCAGATCATTAATATATATTGTAAATAGCTGGGGTCCCAGCACTGAGCCTTGCGGTACCCCACTAGTCACTGCCTGCCATTGTGAAAAGGACCCGTTTACTCCTACTCTTTGCTTCCTGTTTGCCAGCCAGTTCTCTATCCACATCAATACTGAACCCCCAATGCCGTGTGCTTTAAGTTTGTAAACTAATCTCTTATGTGGGACCTTGTCGAAAGCCTTCTGGAAGTCCAGATACACCACATCCACACGCTACTAGTTACATCCTCGAAAAATTCTATAAGATTCGTCAGACATGATTTACCTTTTGTAAATCCATGCTGACTTTGTCCAATGATTTCACCACTTTCCAAATGTGCTGCTATCCCATCTTTAATAACTGACTCTAGCAGTTTCCCCACTACCGATGTTAGACTAACTGGTCTGTAATTCCCCGTTTTCTCTCTCCCTCCCTTCTTAAAAAGTGGGGTTACGTTTGCTACCCGCCAATCCTCAGGAACTACTCCAGAATCTAAAGAGTTTTGAAAGATTATTACTAATGCATCCACTATTTCTGGAGCTACTTCCTTAAGTACTCTGGGATGCAGCCTATCTGGCCCTGGGGATTTATCGGCCTTTAATCCATTTAATTTACCCAACATCACTTCCCGGCTAACCTGGATTTCCCCTGCTATTTCCGGCAGATTATTTATGTCTTCCTTAGTGAAGACGGAACCAAAGTAGTTATTCAATTGGTCCGCCATATCCTTGTTCCCATGATCAACTCACCTGTTTCTGACTGCAAGGGACCTACATTTATTTTAACTAATCTCTTTCTTTTCACATATCTATAAAAATTTTTGCAGTCAGTTTTTATGTTCCCTGCCAGTTTTCTTTCATAATCTATTTTTCCTTTCCTAATTAAGCCCTTTGTCCGCCTCTGCTGGTCTCTGAATTTATCCCAGTCCTCCGGTATGCTGCTTTTTCTGGCTAATTTGTACGCATCATCCTTCGCTTTGATACTATCCCTGATTTTCTTTGTTATCCACGGATGCACTACCTTCCCTGATTTATTCTTTTGCCAAACTGGGATGAACAATTTTTGTAGTTGATCCATGCAGTCTTTAAATGTCTTCCATTTCAGTGTCTTTCAGTGTCATGTTCACAATGCGCTTTCAGGTTCCGTGAATATCAATCCACAACAATTATTTATAATCAATGTTCTTTCCCTGTTTCCTACTATCAATTCCCCAGGTGCCTCCTTTAGCATTTACTTCAGCTATTCTCTTCTCTTTTACATGACAGAGACCTTTCACTTTGAAAGCACGTCGAGGTAACTTAGAATATCGAGACTGCGAATTGCGTACCGTAGTCTAAGTTAATGAGATGAGGGATGGATGGGTCAGTGACAAGGCACGGGCTTTATGTTGGGAATTGAGTTTTCAATGATTGACTGCAGGAATTTGCACCTCATCTAAGTCAGAATACCTAATGTATAATCATAATCATACTTTATTAGCCATGTTTTGCAACATACGAGGAATTAGATCTGCCATGCAGTTATACCAATAAAAAGCAACAAGACACACAAAATACATTTAAACATAAACATCCATCACGGTGACTCCTCCACATTCCTCACTGTGATGGAAGGTGAAAAACAAAAAAGTTCATTCTCCTCCCTTCTTTGTTCCCCTGTGGTCGGGGGCCATGAGCCTTCTGTTGATGGGGCGATCTTGTCTCCAGTAGCCGGCAGTCGAGCCCTCCGCATCAGGGCGATCAAGCTCCTGCATCGGTGGGATCTCAGCTCCCAACCCCGGGCGATCGGACCCCGGGTCAGGGCAGGTCGAACCTCTTGCGACTTAGGAGGTACGCGATATTAGTCTCTACCCGAGACTGCGAGCTCCTCGATTGTGAAATCTGCAGGCCGCGGTTGAAGCGTCGATCTCAGGCAAGGGATCGCAGGCTCCGATGGTAAGTCCACGGCCCCGCGGTGAGGCTCAAACTCAGTCTCGAGCAAGGCCGCCAGCTCTATGATGATATGTACCATCACCGCTCCCTCCATAACTCCCTGGTCAATTCGTCCCTTCCCACCCGAACCACCACCTCTCCGGGCACTTTCCCTTGCAACCGCAAGAAATGCTACACTTGTCGCTTTACCTCCCCCCTTGACACCATTCAAGGACGCAAGCAGTCTTTCCAGGTGTGGCAGAGGTTCACCTGCACCTCCTCCAACCTCATCTATTGCATCCGCTGCTCTAGATGTCAGTTGCTCTACATCAGTGAGACAAAGCATAGGCTTGGCGATCGCTTCGCCGAACACCTCCACTCGGTTCGCAATAACCAACCTGATCTCCCGGTGGCTCAGCACTTCAACTCCCCCTCCCATTCCAAATCCGACCTTTCTGTCCTGGGCCTCCTCCATGGCCAGAGTGAGGACCACTGTAAATTGGAGGAGCAGCACCTCATAATTCGCTTGGGCAGTTTGCACCCCAGCGGTATGAACATTGACTTCTCTAATTTCAGGTAGTCCTCACTTTCTCCTCCCCTTCTCAGCTCTCCCTCAGCCCTCTGGCTCCACCTCTTCCTTTCTTCCTCCCGCCCCCCAAACCCTCACATCAGTCTGAAGAAGGGTTTCGACCCGAAACGTTGCCTATTTCCTTCACTCCATAGATGCTGCCTCACCCGCTAAGTTTCTCCAGCATTTTTATCTACCTTTGATTTTCCAGCATCTGCAGTTCCTTCTTAAACATACTGTTGGCTAGGCTGCCATCGCTGTCTGAAATATGACTTTGGATCCAACACCAGTAATATACGCGACCAAAAGGAAAGTAAATGGGCCAGGTTGTACATGAGCTTTTGACTTTAAACTTTAGAGATACACCGTGAAAACAGGCCCTTCGGCCCACCGAGTCCGCGCCGACCAGTGATCACCCCGTATACTAGCACTATCCTACACACTAGGGACAATTTACAATTTTCAGAAGGCAATTAACATACAAATCTGTATGTCTTTGGAGCACCCGGAGAGAACCTATCTGGACAGAGGGAGAAAATACAAAATCTGTACAGAATTTGAATTGAATTGAATTGAATTGAATTGAATACTTTATTATTTATATACTTTATATACTTTATTAATTTCAATTCAATTCAATTCAGCCTGCACCCGTAGTCAGGATCAAACACAAGTGTCTGGTCCTGTAAGGCAGCAACTCTCCCACTGCGCCACTGTGCCCCCCTTTCGCTTTGATTCTTAGCACCCTACACACAAATGAACAATCCATTGATTCGATACATTGTCAGCAAAAGATTTGCTGGAGTTCCTTACACAAATTTGTAACTTGCACTGAACTCCCGGCTCAAAACTACATTTGAGCACTTGACATTTTGTGAAATACTCAACGGGAAGCTGCACCACAGGGCTTAGAGAGATGCAGCTGTCAACCTTCAAAAGACTGAGAGAATGGAGTCGTAAATTCAGAATTACTTATCCTGCTTAATCAAAGTCTGCACTCTATAGCATTGTAAAATACCCAATCATTCATTTAATTTTTGATAAATCACAATCAGATGCCGGTGAAAAATTCTGCAGGTTATTATTCAGAGGCAAACATACGTCATCGGCAGAAATCAATTCAAGATTCATTCTTATTATTCATATTAACAATATCCTTCTCAGTCATCAACAGTGATTAGTTTGTAACACTAAACATTGCCACTAAAACTGGAAATCAGACATTAATGATAACACATTAATAGTTCAAATCATTCTGACATTGATGCTACAGAAAAGATAGTTGAGGTTGGGACTATCCCAACATTTAAAAGGTACATGGATAGGACAGGTTTGGAGGGATATGGACCAAACGCAGGCTGATAGCACTAGAGCAGCTGGGACATGTTGGCCGATGTGGGCAAATTGGGCCGAAGGGCCTTTTTCCACGCTGTATCACGATATGACTCTATGACAGAAAGCATTTGGGCCGGGGTGTTGATCCTTTTTTATGTCAGGTCCAGTCGAGTTTATTTTTATGTCCACAAGCATGGAAGGGTATAGGTACAATGAAGACCTTGCTTGCAGCAGCTTCACACACACATGGACTGAGACAACACACTGCAACATAAATGATACATAAATAGTAAGATTAAACGAGAACTTACCAGTTCGAAGTTTGATAGTTATTTTATGAGGAGTACGTTGAGGGAATACGTGAAGAACCCCGCCAGGACGCATGCGTGTCATTCTTCAAAGCAGCAGTGTGAAATCACAGATAACTGTAATGACTGAACATAGTAAGATTAGAGAAGAAATACCAGTTGAGTATATGATCATGGGTGGGAGCGGAGGGCACGTATTCCCTCAACGTACTCCTCATAAAATAACGATCAAACTTCGAACTGGTAAGTTCTCGTTTAATCTTACTATTTTACTTCGGAGTCACGTGAGTGACTACGTGAAGATTTCAAAGCTCTGTGATTTCATGCCGTGGAAACGAGTCCATGCATCACATCTGCCTAAATGACTGTGGGAGGAATTGTGTCAACATAATTTAGACATGAATCCAACATTGAAATCCATGAAAAATTTATTAACACCAAATTATAGCCCCTATTTATGGGGTAAATTAAATTACAGAACTTAAAATTGTTTCTGCAAACGTTCCAGGTTTAATGACTGGTTTATGATAAAATAGTTGGAATGTTTTTTTCCCCTGACCATCCTGCTGTCTTGAGGATTTGGTCCATTGGTACATCCAACTGCATAGCTGCCGATGTAGCTGCAGCTCTGGTGGAATGAGATTAAAAAATATTAGTATCCACCCCAGCCTGTGTTAGAACCTGTTTCAGCCATCTTGAGATGGTCTGGACCGTCACTTTTTTGTGTGGTTGCTAGTGGCTGATTAAAAGTGCCTTCTCATTGCCTCTGATGATTTTCGTGTTCTCCATGTATAACAACAAATGTCTTACTATACAGAGACGATCATCTGTTGGGTAAGACCTAAATTCTATATTGAGGCCTGCTGATCCCTGTCTGTTCTGCTTAACTAATTCATAAATATGAAACGTAATATTTCCAGATGAAGAAGTCATGTTGTCCAGTCTTAATTTATGTAACGACTGTACCCTTTGTGCCGTGACCAAAGCCATTAGCATGACTGTTTTCAGTGTCAGTCTATGTAGGGACAGAGCTGTTGCTGGAGACCAATTCCTTAGCATCGTCAGGACAATACTCACATCCCATATTTGAGAGTACCTGGTTCTTGGGGGATTGGTATTAAAAATTCCCCTCATAAGTTTTGTTACCAGGGGGTGAGTCCCAACAGAATGACGCTCTGTTCCTTGCCATAGATAAGTTGATAGGGCACTTCTGGCACAGTTGATGGCACTATAACTGAGCCCCTCATCATAATGGAGGCCTGCCAGGAATTCCAGAACAGACGGGATGTTCATTGATCTGTAGGTGATGCTGTTTCTGTGACAATACATCTCCCATTTCCTGATATAGACCAGATACTGTTTTTTGGTGGACTGTCTGTGGGCTGCCGAAATTATGTTCACTGTTCGGTCCGTCAGTCCCAGCTGTAGTAGAGGTATTTTTAGACTCTACAAATTAATAAATTCATATAGTTATGACATGGGTGGCTATCCCTTGTTACGGGATGAACCAATAAATCTGGTCTATTCGGGATGGTGATACATGGTTCTAATACCATGTTGAGTATCACAGGGAACCATGGTTGAGTAGGCCAATTGGGTACTACCAAAATACCAGACGCAGAGTCTTGCTGTATTTTCCTTAATACCCGACTGATGAGGCAGAAAGGAGGGAATGCATAAATAAACAATTTCCCTCAATGCAGCGAAAATGCATCTGTCGCCGCTGCCCCAGGGTCTGGTTCCCACGAAACATAGTTTGATAACTGGTGATTAAGTCTGGATGCGAATAGATCGATATCTGGTGTTCCATACCGTGCTGTAATATCAGCAAATACTTTTTTATTCAACATCCATTCGGTGTTTTCATTAAATTTGCATGACCTGGTGTCTGCCACTAAATTTAGTTTACCTGGTAGGTAAGTAGCTGATATCCAAATATGTCTCTGGATACACCATTGCCAAATTGTATTAGCCAGATTGTCACATGATGTCGATTTGTTTCCACCCATGTGGTTGATATATGCTACCACGGTGGTATTGTCAATCTGTAGTCTAACATGCTGGTGATATAACCCAGAACAATATGACTTTAGGCCATGGAATGCACCCAACATTTCCAGGTAGTTTATGCCCAGTGTCTGTAATAATGATGCCTCCTGTGCAGTCCATCTACCTCCACAGCTGGAGATGGAATTGGTGGCACCCCAACCAAGTGCACTGGCATCAGTTTGTAGCACCATAGAAGGGTTGCTGATAATGATTGGATTGAAACAAAGCCGAATGTTATCTTTCCACCATTTTAGTTCCATTATAGCTTTGATTGGTAGCTTCATTGGTCTGTCAAAATGACCAGCATTAATTTTGAGTGCTCGTATTTTTGCTCTCTGTAAATTTTGGTAATGTAAAGGTCCGAATTGTGTGGCTGGAAAAGCAGCCACCATTTTGCCAATTACTTTTGCTACCAATCTGATGGACGGTTTACTGATGTCAATGAGGTTATTGCAAGCCTCTATTAAGTCTATAGCCTTTCCCTTTGGCAAAGTCACCGACATGTGAACTGAGTCAATGGTGAACCCCAAATAGTCCATAGTAGTGGAAGGCGTTAATTTAGATTTAACTGGATGGATAATAAACCCCAGTTTTTCAAATAACTGTTTTGTGGCTGTTACAGTTTGTTTGGCCAATTCCAAAGTTTTGCCCACAATAAGTATGTCATCTAGATATGCCATGACCATGTGTTTTCGTTTCCGTAGAAACGCTAGGGCTGGTTTCAAAATTTTTGTGAACAGCCTGGGGGCTGATGTTAACCCATTTGGCAGCGCTCTATACTGCCAGTGCTGTCCCATCCAGTTGAATTTTAAGTAACATCTGTGGTCACCTCGTATAGGCACTGAATAGTAAGCATCTTTTAAATCGATGCTAGCCATGAAGTAACCTTTGGAAATCAATTGTTTTGCAGTAACAAAGGTTTCCATTTTAAAATGAATATATTGTACAAATGTATTCAATTTGGTCAAATCTCTGATGATGCGACAAGTACCATCTTATTTGTTTTTGGTAAAGATATTGGACACGAATTCTAGCGATTCGTGTTGGGATTTTTCAATTACCCCTTTTGCATAAAGCCGCTCCAGTTCAGCATGCGCTTCTGATTTTTCTTTACCTGAAAGTATGAACATTCGGTTCGGTACATGCTGAACTGGAGAGCTGTATTTGTGTATAAATTCTATGGTATATCCCTGGATGCTGCTTAAAATATAAGTGTCGGTAGTTAACATACTCCATGCATCCAGAAAGAAGTGTAATCTCCCCCCAACCTCCATGCTCCCTGCAATTTGTAGGGAACCAGACTCACCTACCTCCATAGTTACCAGTGGCAGGTTTACTTATTTTTGTAAATCCTTCGTTGATGTTGAGGCGCCGGTGTCTGGGTTTGTGGTTGGGTTGGGTTGGTGTTGGAGGTTTGCGTATCTTCCAAAAAGGCTGGCCTGGGCCATGGCCTAAAAAAGACTCATGTTCGGTGTACCGGACCTTTGAGCTTTCACCAGTTTGTCTTGTTCTACTGGTGGGTGCGTAAGGGTGCTGTTTATGGCCGTAGTAGGTTTTTGATGAAGTCACTTTTATGAGCCCCAGGGTTTTTGCCTCCTCATCGAGCTCCTTGACTTGCTTCGATAGGTTACCTCCAAATAGTAAAATTGGTGGTTTTACGTTTCCAAGTTTGCACAGACCTGCGAATTTCGGGTTTAAAGTAGGTCGGATGGCACTCTTCCTGATGCTGTTTATTTCATATTGTGTATTGCAAAGCAGTGCCAGTGCATTCTGTTGGTCCTGCGACATGTCCTTCTCATCTACTGTGCGGGCGAAAGCTGTTATTCCCGCTGTTAGGAGCTTTAGTACCTTTTGGAGTTTGACATCCATGCCTCTAACTCCTGCTCCGATATGTTTCCATATGCAATTATTTACAACAGGAACATTCAGGGATATACAGTTACCCGGTGCCAAGTGTCTTGCCGTGGTGTCCAATACAGCCTGTTCCTGTAGCTGGTTAAAGGACATATAATCTATACTGGCAGCTAGTTTTTGTTCCAGGTTTTGGCCAGTCTGGTCTGGCTGTATGAAGTTGGACACCATGTCCAGTAGATTTTCACGTTCCTGCACCCCTTGCACACTTGATTTCTCTTCTGCAAACCCCTCTTCAGGATCAGCCCAGAACTGACCCCCAGTACTCCCCTCTGACGAGGGAGATGCACTGTGCAGCCCTACAAGAGGTGCTGCTGTGGGTTTAACATAGTGCCCACAGTGACTCGACTCCATCTCCCGGAGCCTGTGACGTTGGAGCAACTGCTCCACACACCGCTCCATCCGGCTCCAGCGCTCACGGTCGCTGGCCGCTCGCGGCTGCCCTAAGTCAGACTCATCTGAGTCAACGACTTTGTTGGTTTTTTGTTTTGCCTTACCGCCCGGCCGCAGAGTGGATCTGGCTGGTGCGGAGGCGAAGTCGGGCACAGCTGTTCCCATTACGGGTGATTCATGTGCCGCTGGCCGCTGCTGGCTGCCCGCAACTCCGCGGTCCTCCCCCGCCAGCTTTGTCGCAGCCCTTGTTGTTTTCTTGGACTTGTCCATTGACTCCCCACCTGTAAATCAGTATGGGAACAACACAAAAGACCGCAGAGTATCTCTTACCTGCAGGTTCCGGCTTTTAAAAACTGCCGCTGTGGGGGAACGTCGTTCCACCCCGCCTGACTGTTTCGCAACGCGTGTAGCGATATGACACGCATGCGTCCTGGCGGGGTTCTTCACGTAGTCACTCACGTGACTCCGAAGTAAAATGACATATAAATTCTACAAGACAGTGAAATGAAAAAGACGGCAAAAAACAAGACATTAGTGGAAACCACAATTAGAAACCGTAGTGTTATGGGTTGGTCCATAGTGTTCCATTGCTGCAGTAGAACCAACGGAAACAGGCACACGGTCTCCCCACTTCCCCTTTCTGAAGTCATTGCTTAGTTCCTTGGTTTTGTGGATGTTGAGCAAGTGGTTGTTGTGGCACCACTCAACCAGATGCGCGAATGTGTGTGTGTCTCTCTCTCTTTCTCTCAGTCTCTCCCTCTCCCGCATGCTGACTCATCACCACCCATGATACAGCCAACGACAGTGGCTTTTCGGCTTTCAGACTTTGCAGTCACAGTGTGGAAACAGGCCCTTCGGCCCACTGAGTCCACGCCGACCAGCGATCACCCCAGCCACTAGCACTGTCCTACACACTAGGGACAATTTACAACTTTATCAAAGCCAATTAACCTACAAACCTGTACTTCTTTGGAGTGTGGGAGGAAACCACTGGCGAACTCCCATCGATGAACTGTAGACTGCAAGGGCCAGGAAGCAAGTGGATAAGATTATCCCTGACCCCTCTCACTCTGGCCACAAACTCTTTGAATCACTTCCCTCTGAAAGGCGACTCCGGACTGTCAAAGCTACCACAGCCAGACATATAAACAGCTTTTTTCCACGAGTAGTAGCTCAACTAAACAGCCAGAATTCTGTAGCCTCTTTTTGCTCTGGCATTTTATTTCATTCACGTTTAAACTATAATGTTTTATTCTTAATGTTTAAATGTTTTATGTTTTATTCTTAATTGTTTACAGTATGTTGCGTTGTTACTTGCGAGCGGAGCACCAAGGCAAATTCCTTGTATGTGTACATACTTGGCCAATAAACTTAGTAATTAATTCATTCAACCAGAACACTCGGAGAAAAAACACCCAGTCACAGGGAGAACGTACAAACTCCGTACAGATAGCACCCAGAGTCAGGATCGAACATGGGTCTCTGGCATTGTAAGGCAGCAACTCTCTCGCTGCACCACTGTGCTGCCCTGGGGCCGCCTGCAAATTTAAAGATGGTGTTGGTGCCGTGCTAACTGCACAGAAATGGGTGTAAAGAGAGTAGAGCAGTGGGCCGTGCATGTAGCCTTGGGATGCACCAATGTTGAGGGTCAGTGAGGAGGAGATTTTGTTACTCATCTACAACATTGCACAGTTTATTCCTTCAACTATTCAACTCATTATATTCAGGTATTGAATAGTATTGAAAGAATCAGCAGGATACCTTTCCGTTGCTGGATTCCTGCATGCATTTTCTAATTTTCTGCCATCAAAGGCAGCAAAGGCAAGGTAAACCTGTATCAACGTTTTTTTCTATAAAATTATGTTACACTGTAGGAGAGTATTCATTACTCATTGCGGCTCCACATAAAATGTTGAAGATAAAATGTGGCACAAATTGAAAAGAAACCTGCGTATTCTTAATTTATCATAAAGGTTTAAGCTGTCAGCAAGTACGTAGCATAGAATACTGGTGTCACACAATTTTAATTATTTCAAAGCGATGCGTATATTGCTGGTAACACCAGCAAATTTATTAAGCCAGTGTATTAACAACCTATTTTACTCTGATGGCTGCGTAATTGCATTTTTTTCCTTTTTTTTCTGAATTCATAAGTTCAGAAGATATCAGAGACCCTGGGAATCCAGTATAAACCCTGGTCATCCGGCACCTTGGCACTTTGTGGCGCCAGACTGGCAGAGCTTGAGCACTATGGGATGCCTATGTGAAACTCCAGTACACTTTTAATTCACTTTTTTTAAGATACATTTGAATACATTTTCCAGTCAAGCGATTGAGTTTAAAAAGATCACTGATTAGCCTTAGAAAAAAAAGGTAAGAAACAGGAGCTTAAAGAGGCCAAGAAACAGGACTCCATTGAGTTTAAAGGGAGTATTGTAAATGGGGCCCCTGTGAGTTTATAGTGAGCATAGAAAACAAGGCCCCAGAGAGTTTAAAGGGAGATTGAAAAACAGGGTTCTGGTGAGTTTAAGAGTGTGAGAAAGATTCCAGTGGGTTTAAAAGGAGGCACTGTTGTTTATAAAAAGAGTCTGGAAAAGGGGCCTCGGTGAGTTTAAGGGGATTGCAGGAAACAGACCCAGGTGAACTAATCCATTGGATTTCCCATCAAATTGGATAGCAGATCATCAACGTTTTACTGTAGTCAGTGGTGTACAGTTGCAGGGCTGGTATTCAGAGTATTGGAATAATGATATGGAGGCATGAGTTCAAACTAATTGACAAAATAATATAGAATAACATAATGTTGATGTCAGATCGTCATAAAATGCCATCTGGCTTGTTGATGTTCCTGAGGGAAGAAATGGTGTTACTTTTTTAATCAAACCTGGCTTTGTGGACAACTCCAGCTCCACAACAATGTCATTTACTCTCCATTATCCAGTGCCGTGGCCTCACAAACCAATCAGTACAAAGTCAGTTTAACAAACGGTTAATGAATGCCAGCATTGCTCTCATGTACCTTGAACAAATAATAACAAAAATTGTAGTCACATTGTGGAGTTGCATGTGAACATTGGCTGACAGCTTAAATGTGAATGGTAACACTGATTGGCCTGAACAGATAAATCAGTGCGCTGCTCAATGCTTCTCGCATTGCCCGCAATTTTATTTAAATTATAAATTTTCTGCTGCCGTGAAAGAATAATGCATTATTAATAAACCAACTATTGTAGCAGATCTATCTTGAGTGCAGCAAATTACATGCTCAAAAGCCACGGCGGGTTTGTTAAATGGAATGCCCAGGTCAGCAGGAGTTAAATAATGCAAGGAACATTATTGTCCTTGACCAGAATCAGAACGTGAAATTGCTTTTTTTCATTCCTTATTCCGAAAGGTTCATAAGTTCCAAAGTTAAAAGGGGCCCTGGCAATAGTAGCATTGAAATACAGTTACTAGATTAGTGCGATGACAATAGTATTACACATACTTCAGGCAACCAAATAATTCAGCTGTTGTGCATTTCCTAATATATTAACCAATTGTGCAATGGATTGTTAAAGTCCAACCAGTGTTGGACATTCTGGTAGCTGGTATATAGGACATAGAACATAAAACATAGAACATAGAATGGTACAGTACAGGAACTGGCCCTTTGGCCCACAATATTTGTGCCGAACAAATTAAACTGTTCTCATCTGCTTGAACATGATCCATATCCCTCTATTCCCGGTACTTCCTTGTGGCTATCTAAAAGTCTCTTAAACGCCACTAATGTATCTGTCTCCACAACCACCCCTGGCAATGCCTTCCAGGCCTCGACTACTCTGTGTAAAAAAACTTGCTTTGCACATCCCCATGAAACTTATCCCCTCTCACCTTATAGCTATGTCCTCTTGTGTTGGTCATGGGGAAAAGGGTTCTTCATGGCTACCCTATAATAATTTTATATACTTCTATCAAGTCTCCCGTCAACCTCCGACGCTCCAGAGAAACCAATCTAAGTCAATTCAACCTCTCCCTGTTGCTGAAACCCTTTAATCCAAGCAGCATTCTGGGAAATCTCTGCACCCTCTCCAAAGCCTCCACACCTTTCCTTGGCATCATGTTTGGTACAGATATTGGGGCTGAAGGGCATGTTCATGTACTACACAATATTCCAGACGTTGAATTCATGGATGGGTGACTAAATATCTTAATAACTCTTATAGGAACATTTGCCTCTCTAAAGGGAGGTTTGAATCCTGGACTTGTATAGCAGTTGTTTGACAATTCAAACAGAGTGAATGAGAGCAGACAAAAGCACTGATCTATTGTCTTGTGTCTACTGTAGGTTCTATGTCAAATGTAACCTATTGGTGAAATATACAAAACCTAATACGATTGCAGAATGTATTTGATTTAAGTTGGACTTTTTCTTGGTTCATTATCTGGAGAGTACTTGTAATTGACAAGGTTGAAAAGAAAAAGGATGATGGTTGGGAATGCATAAGATAAAGTACCTTTAGATGCAGGGAGGTGATTCCTTTTTTTGGTGCTCTGTGCTTTATAATGGAGTGCACTCCATCACCAGAGATACCAGTGTTTAGTTTAGTTTAGTTTAATTTAGATACAATGCAGAAACAGGCCCTTCGGCTAACCGAGTCTGCATCGACCAGTGATCCCCGCACACTAGCACTAGCCGACACACACTGGGAACAATTTACACTTATACCAACCCAAGCCAATTAACATGCAAACCTGTACATCTTTGGAGTGTAGGAGGGAACAGAAGATCTCGGAGAAAACCCACGTGGTCACGGGGAGAACGTACAAACTCCATACAGACAGCACACGTAGTCGGGATTGAACCCGGGTCTCTGGCGTTGCTAGTGCCATAAGGCAGCAACTTTACCGCTGTGCCACCGTGCTGCCAAGTCGTCAGGAAAGTCAAAGTCTCTAGATGGCAAGGTTAACAGCTCTGTTTGCTGTTACTACACTCCATTATTTCTGCACTGAGACCATTTAAAAGTTGATATCTGTGATCCGTATGTTCTCTGTGGCCAAATACAGGCAGGTGGGACTAGTTTAGATGGGCATGTTGGTCGGCGTCAGCAAGTTTGGCCGTAGGGCCTGTTTCCATGCTTTACGTCTCTATGACTATTTTTGCTGGCTCCTTTGCCCATATCCATCGAACAAGAGTCAGAAAACGTGGAGGCTCACTTCCAGTAACTCTGATCCCCCTCTCATTTGTTCACCAAGGAGTCAGAAAGAAATGCAAGCGCAAGTTGTTTAACAGGAGAAATTGCCTCCTTAAATGAACCGCCCGACTGATAGAGAAAAGCGGTGTTGTCAAAGTGAGCAGCTTTCCCATTACTTAAGTCTGTCTAGTCCGGAGACTGCCAGATGAGTTCGCAAGGAGATCTGGGATTTAAAGCACTCCAGGCCTCTTTTTTTGCAGCAAATTCTCACACCTGCCCTAAAGCTGTTGAATATATAAAGATGAAACCAGAGTAAAACATTCAGCCCTGTATCCCAGCTTTGTCAATAAAATCATGGTTGATCTAGGGGTAAGCCATTTAGAATGGAAATGAGGAAACACTTTTTAGTTGTGAGTCTGTGGAATTCTCTGGCTCAGAGGGCGCTGGAGGCCGGTTCTCTGGATACTTTCAAAAGAGAGCTAGATAGGGCTCTTAAAGATAGCGGAGTCAGGACATATGGGGAGAAGGCGGGAACGGGGTACTGCTTGGGGATGATCAGCCATGATCACATTGAATAGCGGTGCTGGCTCGAATTGCCGAATGGCCTACTCCTGCACCTATTGTCTATTGTCTATTGATCTCTTACCAGTGCTAATTACCCGACACCCCTTGATTTTCTTTAACATCTAAAACACAGCCATAAAAGGTAATAGATTGCAAAGATTCACCACCCTCTGGGTGAAAATATTCTTGCCATTTTTGTTCGGTAAGGCAGACCTCTTATTATAAGTCTGTGACCTTTAATTCCAGCCAGGAGAAAAATAAACTCCATCTTATCAACCCCCTTAGGAATTGCAATGATATCACCAAAATTCTCGAGAGTGTAGGATGCTCCGGATTAATCATTTCTCGTAGACTAACTCTCCATTCTAGGAATCTGTTGAACCTTTGCTGCACTCCTCATCACAAGCAGGCATTCCGTTCTCACAAGGAGACCACACGTGGGCACAATTTTCCAGCTGTGGTCTTTGCGGTGCCTAGATAATTGGAACAAGACATGTTTTGTATGCACATCATTTTGCAATAAAGGCCCATCTATATGTTAACTTCCAAAGATTTGTGACAAAGGGCAGCGGATCCATCTGTATTCAATCTCTCTCCACTTCAAAACAATATTCTGTATTACTATTAAATGGTTCAATCGCATTTGTCACACATACAACTGTACAGTGAAACTCTTTTTGAATATTACACATGCAGGCGCCGCCAAGTTTTGTCACCATTAACAAAGTCCAAAGTCGGGTTGGTCATCACTCTCAGGCTACTGGAGCAGTTCCGGCGCACCAACGTCTCTCTCCTCGTCTGGCCATCTTTGTGTCCTGGGGGCAACTCCTTGTTTCCTACCAAAGTTGTTGATCTCTGATTTTTCCACATTATATTCCATCTGGTGTATCCTTGTCCATTTCCTAGTCTGTCAGTACAGCTCAGCACTGTGTCTGCATTCTCCCAACAGAGTGCACGATGGCACTTAGCATTGCATCATAATGCCCCTGTCCCACTTAGGAAACCTGAACGGAAACCTCTGGAGACTTTGCGCCCCATCCAAGGTTTCCGTGCGGTTCCCGGAGGTTGCCGGAGGTTGCAGGTAGTGGAAGCAGGTAGGGAGACTGACAAAAACCTCCGGGAACCGCATGGAAACCTTGGGTGGGGCACAAAGTCTCCAGAGGTTTCCGTTCAGGTTTCCTAAGTGGGACAGGAGCATTAGGAAACTTGGATGTATCGATGCAAGATCCACTCATCAAAGTTATTGACATAGATTGTGAGTAGCTGGGACCCCTGACACTGACCTCTGCACCCAAATAACTGTTTACCCTATTCTCTCTTTTCTATCCATTAACTAATTGTCAATCTATATTACTCCTAAACCGAAGTGCTCAAATTTTGTTCAGTAACATCCAAAATAACATGTCAACTGGTTTGCGTTTATCAATTCTACTGGTCACAACTCCAAAGATTCCATCCGTTGTCAAACACTTTTCTCCTTTCATTAGCCTATAGTTGCTGTCCCCAATTCCATTATTATTTCCTATGTGCCCTGGTACCACTTTCTTGATAATAGATTCCATCTTTTTTCCTGTCTCTTTACTGCCCAGCTTTACTGTACTCAATTTAAGGGATTATTTCAACAATACTGGGAGATCAGAGTATAATCGGATATTTAACTGTGGTTTCATCCAAAGTTAAATGGAAGGTGCTTTTATTCTGAAATCCATTCATTGTTTTTCCATTAGTAATTTAATTTCAGCGTTTCATTTTAGGTAAAAAATAAAATGCCAAATCTGGTGTTCTATTTTAGTTATCCGTCAAAATCCTTCTTGAGTACAGTAGTTAACTAGTGAAAATCTCCAATTACAACTGCAAAAAACAGTAGATTTTATTAATGGTCAGGTAGAAAATGCATATATGCTGATGAACTACTTCCCCAAGCCATTTTTTAAAATCATTAATCACAAACTGAAAAATTGGCTGACCGTATGCCTTCACTTTTCCTGCCAAATTTCATCCACTATCTCCTATTTCCTAACAGTGCTAATTAACTTGTTTTACTTGGTTTCTTGGAAGCTGGGTCATGGTTGCATTTGCAACACCCAAATAAGATAATGAGCTTCCACGTTCTAAGAGATAATTTCATAGACTGCCAGATATTGTCATTTTCAAATGTGTTAACATTTTCTCTCTCGCAATTGAACAATTCTTATCACTAGGGAAGAGGCTGGAAAATCTAGCCGTTTCTCAGCAAAACTAAATAAGGAACATAATATTTAGTTCAGTGTATGGCAGATAATTTTCTCACTTGTCTAGAAAAAATGTTATGGCTTGTTCAAGAAGCAAATGTGTAATTATTTGTGTAGGGAGGAACTGCAGGCTGGTTTAAACTGAAGATAGACACAAAATGCTGGTGTAACTCAGCGGGACAGGCAGCATCTCTGAAGAGAAGGAATGGGCGATGTTTCGGGTCGAGATCCTTCTTCATTTGATTTGTGCCTTGCCCTTGAAGTCTTTTGTTTAAATATGTCTATATGTTTCTGGCTTTTTCTGTGATTTTTAATGACTTGGTTATGACATTTAGGTGAAGATATGAATATTTGAATATTTGAATGACTGAAATTCCAAGTGAGATAATATATGTCTGTATCTGGTGTATTTTGGAAGCAGCTGTGTTGAATTGTTGTTTAATTTTCTCTGAAGATATTTGATGACACATAAACCTAAAAAACCTGAAAGGGCCGAGTTGGCAGGATAAGCTATGTCTTGAGTTACTTTAGTTGGAAAATTCCACTTCCTTTCAAAACGTAAAGAAAACGAGATATATCCTGATAATGAAATAGCCTGAAGAAAGAAAACTGTTACAAATTCAAGAAGATATAAATCATATTAAATACCCTTGGGGCCAAATATTATTATGTTATAAAACTCATGAATTGGCTTTTAGTTTCCAATATCCCTGAAAACATAATTTGGTAGAAGTATAGTTCAGAATAATTTTTAACCCCTTATACCCATATGCATCAAAGCATGTGAGAGGTGCATGCTTTGCACCTCTGCATCATTGCACCTCTGCACCATTGGCACTGATAACCCCATGATATCTTGAGAGATTTTGCTCGACATTTGAGATCCATTATCCAGGGTATTCTTCCCAATTTGAGTTGGGGTCTGATCTTCCTCAGTGCTTGGGGTCCATGTGCTTGCTCTCCAATTCCTTTTGTTTGAGGATGCAATGGGCATGTTGAACTCCATCCTGAACACTGATCTTTGCTGTACCATTCCAGAGTAAGTTACACTATTATATCTGGATTCACAATTTAGTTTAGTTTAGTTTAGAGTTACAGCGCGGAAACAGGGCCTTCCGCCCACCGAGTCCATGCCAACCAACGATCCCCTTACACTAGCACTATCCAACAATGAGGAACAATTTACAATCTTTACCAAAGCCAATTAAACTGCACACCTGTACGTCTTTGGAGTGTCGGAGGAAACCGGAGCACAAGTGGAAAACCGGGAACCGCAGTCACGGGGAGAAAGTACAAATTCCAGACTGACAGCAGCTGTAGTCAGGATCGAACCCATGTCTCTTGCGCTGTAAGGCAGCAACTCTACCACTGCGCCACATATTGGACATGGATGGCAGATTGCCTTTTCTGGATCTTCTCAACAATCCAGTAGTTTTACTTTGATCAATATTTATGTCACGCTTTTATGGAGGCACAAGAAACTGTCTCTGGTGGGAGGGAGTGGGAGGTGCTTATTCAGTGAAGAAAACGTTACCTGTCCATTCTCTTCCCAGATGCTGTCTAACCCGTTGAGTTCATCCAGAACATTGTGTTTTGCCTAGATTTTATATCGGATTTATCTGATTACTTGAATTTAAGTTCTCCAGTTGTTTTGATGGGATTCAAATTGATGCCTGTAGATCAATAGCCAAATCGACTGGCTATTAGTCCATTAATTTAACACTTATGTTAATGTATCTATGTTTGGTTGGGAGATAAGGTTAGAGTACTTCCTTAAAGCCTGCATGTTAAATGGCCAACGGATTTGAGCTAAGCCTGCTGCTATTCAATGTGGATAAAGGAGCCCTAGTGACCTGATGTTAGTATTACATTACTGTGCAAACACAGGGTTCAAGGGCTAGGATAGCACCTGACAGATTCATGGTTACAAAATGTTTAGAGAAATATGGGCCAAAAGCAGACAAATGGGACTGGATCAAGTCGGCATAGGTGCATTGGATTGCAGGGTCTGTATCTAGGGGCCTCAATGTGTCTAAATAGAATTTTGCATTCTGTAAAATTACATTTGTATTTTCTAGCTGGTTGAGAAATATTTCACGTAAGTACCTTCTACTAGTGTGGGAAGGAACTGCAGATGCTGGTTTAAACCGAAGATAGGCACAAAAAGCTGGAGTAACTCAGTGGGACAGGCAGCATCTCTGGAGAAAAGGAATAGGTGATGTTTTGGGTCGAGACCCTTCTTCAGACTGGTCGTTTTACTAGTAGTTTTCTCCACTGATTATCTCTACTGTTATATTTCTTTCTTCATGTGGTTCTGATATACAACAGAATGACATCAGCACAAAGTCACGTGTTTAACCACATCTTCATTATCATTGCAAGCTTTATGTGTCCAGCTTGATTACATGAAAAAAATAGTGGTTAACTGGCCTGCCATATTTCTGTATTTTATGATTAGGTTCCTTAGTGCAGAGTGAAACGCTGATATCATCAACAAATATTCATGACATTCATTTCCATTTTGATTGATTCTAACTTTGCAGACAAATTAGCCAAACAAAATTGGTCCCTGTGTTTTGATGAACTGAAATTATGCAGCACTATCAACATGCAGAAATATCTCTCAAGTATCAATTATTCTTGAAATATTTTATAACGTAGACATTAAACTGAAATTAACTGATGAGAAATAACAATTTTATGGAGCTCTGGGAGTATTATTGCATTGTACGCAACGCCTTGTCTACAACCCCATCCTAATCTTGCAGTTGCTCTTATTTTTAGTGGCTGCATTGCCCACAGTGTCTCAGAGATACACCACAAGAGATATCTTGCAGCCTAGCCCATCACGCAAACCAATCTTCCTTCCATTGACTCTGTCAACACTTCAAGCTGCCTCGGCAAGGCCACCACAACAATCAAAGACTAGTCTCACCCCGCTCGCTCCCTCTTCTCCACACTCCCATCAGGCAAGAGGTACAGAAGTGTGAAAACGCACATCTCAAGATTCAGAGACAGTTTCTTTCCAGCTGTTAACAGGCAACTGAACCACTGTGTCACCATCTAGAGTGCAGTCAGTGGAAACCTTCTGACTGTCTTTAATCAGACCTTATGGGACTTTATCTTTCACTAAACCTTATTCTCTTTCTCCTGTATCTCTACAATGTGCACAGCTTGATTGCAATCATGTCGTTCTGCTGACTGGCTAGCACGCAACAAAAAAGATTTTCACTGTATCTTGGTACACGTGACAATACAGTAAACTGAATTAGTGATGTGGATAATGACCACCCTCCTAGCCCTCTGACACATGCCAACTGAGCAACCTGGAAGAGATTGTATCCGATTCAATGAGTGGGGAGGCTGGGTGGATTTGGTCAGTGAATCACACAAGGGAGATGTTTTGATTAATAAAGCAATCTTGGCAATCTTCATTAAACAGCAAGGATGAGCAATTTTCAATTAAAATTGTGATCCTGCTGACATTTGTTGAGTTCATTCTTTCCCAGGTATCTTGTGCATTATTTAATCAATCAAACAAATTGATGTCGTCAACATATATACAATTCCAGCCTTCCCATGTTGTTAAATGCCATAGGTGTTCTTTAGTGATGTTGTATTGCTATGAGCTTGTGTCTAAAGAGAGACTTTGGTCTTGCTCCGGCAGAACATACGCACTGACATTGGAGCGCTGGAAAGAAGATTAGCATGCCCCTGTGCAAGGAAGACATGCAAATTCGTAAAGCATTTTTCAATCATTCAATCAATTTGTCTTTGATCTGAGGTCCATTAGTTTCCTCATAATTTATGAAAAGACGGTGGTGCAGCTGGTAGAGCTACTGCCTCACAGCACCAGAGACCCATGTGCGATCCTGACCTCAGGTGCTGTCTGTGTGGAGTTTCCACATTCTCCCTGCGATCACATGGGCTTCCTCCTGGTGCTCCGGTTTCCTCCCACATCCCAAAGACCTGTGGATTTGTAGGATCATTTGCCTCTGCAGATTGTCCAAAATGTGTAGGGATTGGATGAGAGGGATAACGGGTGATCGATGATTGACTCGGTAGGCTGAAGATCCTGTTTCTACACAATATATTTTAATCAATCAAATGCCACTATCTTCTAATGCTGCAATTTAAACCTTTACCCCATTAACTTGTTTGTTTTCTGCAATAATCATGCAAGTTTATTCCAGTGAGAAACATTTTGTATTGAAGAATATGTAGCTTAGTGCATTCTTCAATGATGACCAGTCCGATGATCTCAACCTCTGCAGATGTTTGGCTCAGTCAGTGTGTTTCTAAACTTATGACAGAGAAGGAAGCCACATCTCGAACAACTAGTGAGAAGTAGGGAAAATTAATTTTTATTGCTTTCTCCAGGCTTTCAGCGAAAGTTGTGGTGAAAGATCAGGATCTGCACTGCACTTGGAGGAACAGCATCTCATATTTCACTTGGGCCGTTTACAGCCCAGTGCTATGAATGTTGATTTCTCTAACTTCAAGTAACTCCGGCATTTCCTCTCTCGCTATCACTCCCTCACCCAAGTCACCCCAGCTTCTCTCTACATCATTGTCTATATCTCTCATTTCCCTTTTCCCTAACTAGTCTGAAGAAGGGTCTCGATCCGAAACGTCACCCATTCATTCTCTCCAGAGATCCTGCCTATCCTGCTGAGTTACTCCAGCTTTTTGTGTCTATCTGCACTGGAATGGTGTCCTCATGTGTCCTCGTGTTGTGGGATTAGAATCCCATGCAGACCATGTGAGGTTGCCTTGACCACTCTCTTTGTTGTCCTCCAAGATTAAGCAAAACTTCTACTAGCAACTCTGGATATTTATTGAACATATTCACAACAGTATTTCTTGATTTCTTGATAACGCACAAGAGAACTATTTTTTTGTCTTTCTAAGAACATAGGAAGTAGAAGCAGGAGAAGAAGATTCCAGCTTGCTCCACCATTCATCAAGATCATGGTTGACCTCCTACTTCCTTGTCATTTTCCTGCATTTTGCACACATTCTTTGATTCCTTTAGTATCTAACCTATCAGTCTCTGTTTGAGTGATCTCGGACTAACTGCACAGCACTCCGGGAAAGAAAATTCCAAAGATTCACCACCCTCACTTCTTCTCATCTCAAAGCTTACCAGTGAAAAGATTGTTGTAAACTGTTCTGGAATTTCCCAACTACATCGTTTTTGGAGACTTTGGAAATGTAGGAAGTTTTTGGATGATATCTCTAAATCACATTTATCATATAAATGACAGCTATTTTACTATTCGATATGTTTATGCTCTGCAGTCAGCCACGCATGACTTCAACATTTACCTTTTTCTCCCAGCAGGAAGACTTGCCACCTATTGCTTACAATTGTGCAATCATGTATTTAATTCAACAGGGAACTCTGGCCAATGAACACTGGAATCTCCAATATCCACTCTGAGCAAGAAGGTTAAAAGTTAGAAAGTTAACCCTTTGTGGAGGTTTGCTTTCTGCTCCTCGTGTCCTTATCCCTTTCATCTGCTTTGCTTTCTCTATCACTGTGAAACTATTTTATAATGACAAGGTAGGATGTTAGAGGAAGGAGTAGGCCATTGGGCCCTTTGAACATGCTCTGCGGTCCATCAGGAATACAATACATTTTCTACCTCAGCAACAAGCATAATTTTAATTGTGTAGGGAGGAACTACAGATGCTGGTTTAAACCGAAGATAGACACAAAAAGCTAGAGTTACTCAGTGGGACAGGCAGCATCACTGGAAAGAAGGAATGGGTGATGTTTTGGGTCGAGACCCTTCTTCAGACTGAATGTCACATCATTCCCTTTCCCGTGACTTTCAGTCTGAAGAGGGGTCTCAACCCGAAACATCATCCATCATTTTAATTGATTCTCTTAATGTCCAGCAATCAAGTCATCCATGTTTTGGATGAACTACATAATTGAGACTGTGGCCTCTCTGATCGAGATTTCTATGCTCTGTACCAGTTCCTCACCTGTGCTGTCTGCAGAGGTAAAGGGAATGAGGGCGTACAGGTGGGAGTGCTGTGAAGGACAAAGGAAATGTCAGTATTGTGGTCATCACATCCTCCATTTCTTCCATCTTATGTCAGTATGCTTGGATTTAGAGAGATATAAGTCATGCTCTGCAGTTTTAGAACTTGACTATTTTATGAAGTAAACTAATGATTTCATATTTGTTCTAGTAATTATGCACTAGAAGGAATTATTATTTCATTCTTTCAACACTAAGAAGCCAACTAGGAATAACGGAAACTAAAATGCCAAACTAAAGTAACTAATGTTTATTTTACTTTTCTATAATGCGAATGATTATTGGTTTCCTCAAACCACAAAATATGTTCATTATAAAGTAAAAGGACACAAAGTGCTGGAGTTATTCAGCGGGTCAGGCAGCATCTCTGGTGAACATGGATAGGTGACGTCTCGGGTTGGGACCCTACCCCAGAATGAATTAGCTTAGGGAAGGTTTTCTTACCCGAGACATCACATGTCCATATTCTCCACAGATGCTACCTGACCCGCTGAGTTACTCCAGCACTTTGCATACGTTTATATCAACCGTCATCTGGTAGTGTTGCTGCCTTACAAGGCTTAGAGTGCCAGAGACCTGAGTTTAATTTTGGACTAGATGTATAAAAATGTGATGTGAAAATTTGTAGGCAGAACCAAAATAGAAGCAAAGTCAATAGTTTGTATGACCAAAAGGGTGGCCCGGTGGCACAGCAGTATAGTTACTGCCTTACAGCGCCAGAGACCCGGGTTTGATCCTGACTACGGGTGCTGTCTGTACAGAGTTTGTATGTTCTCCCCGTGACCTGTGTGGGTTTTCTCTGTGAACTTCGGTTTCTTCCCAAACTCCAAATTAAATTAAATGTCTTTATTTATATAGCACATTTTTAGTCAACTTGCATTGACCCCAAAGTGCTTCACATAATTACATTCACACACACAGGCAAAGATGGGTGAAGTGTCTTGCCCAAGGACACACACAGGCAAAGGTGGGTGAAGTGTCTTGCCCAAGGACACAACGACGGTATGCACTCCAAGCGGGATTCGAACCAGCTACCTTCCGGTTGCCAGCCGAACACTTAGCCCATTGTGCCATCAGACGGTTAATTGGCTTGGTATAAGTGTAAATTGTCCCTAGTGTGTATAGGATAGTGTTAGTGTGCTGTAATCGCTGGTCGGTGCAGAGTCGGTGGGCGGCCGAAGGGCCTGTTTCCATGCTGTGTCTCTAAACTAAACTAACAAAAATGTCAGTTCAGAGTTTCCTCCCACATTCCCAAGACGTGCAGGTTTGTAGTTTAATTAGCTTCTGTAAATTGCCTCTAGTGTGTAGGATGGGAAATGGGATAACATGGAACTAGTGTGCGTGCAGGGGATCATTGGTGGGTGAAGGCTCTGTGGGCCAAAGGGCCTGTTTCCACCCTGAATCTGTAAAACTAACTTAATACTAAATTTGTCAGCAATGCCTGTCCAGCATTAGAATGATATTAACAACCTCCATAAAAATGCCAAAAACAAAGTGCACAGTTCATGGAGGCTCTTTCAAAAAACGCACTGTGTGACTGCTCAGTGCAGTACTACTGTTTAAGAGACCATTTTGTTACAATCCTGAAATCAACGAGTGAATGTCGGAGTCACACTGTGCAAGCAAGGCGAGGTTTCGGGTCAGGACTTCTTCAGACTGATTGTGGTGTTGGGGGGGGTAGGAGAAAGCTGAAATGTGGGGGCAAATGATAGGCACCATACAGGTGGAATGAGGGGGTTGATAGGTAGATGGTTGGATTAAAATGGAAGGGGACTGGGGGAGGGGAGAGGGAGAAATGGGTGGAAGTCCAGGTGGGGCAATGCGAAGAGAGACAGGAGCAAAGGGATTGGGCAAGTGGGGGGCGGTTTGTTAGTACGTTAGTTACCTGAAATTGTAGAATTCAATATTCATACAGTTGGGTTGTAAGCCACCCGTGGAATATGAGGTGCTGTTCCTCCAGTTTGTGTGTGGTCTCACGCTAGCAATGGAAGAGACTCAGGATGGAAAAGTCAGTATGGGAATGGGAAGAGGAGTTAAAATGATTCACAACCAGTAGATCCAGCTGGCCTTGATGGACAGAGTGTAAATGCTAGGTGAAACTAGTCTACAGTCTACACTACAATCAGCCTAGTCTACACTTGGTCTCGCTGATGTAAAGCCTGCATTCTGCTATGTGGGGACTACTTGATAGAGCCCAATCAGAAACTCCCAGCAGCTGTAAAGACTTGAGTCTGAAGAAGGGTCTCGACCCGAAACGTCACTCATTCTTTCTCTACAGAGATGCTGCCTGTCCTGCTGAGTTACTTCAGCATTTTGTGTCTACCTTAGGCGTAAAGGCTTTGCATTGCACAACCTTGCAAATAGAAGGCAGCAGCTTAGCAAAGGAAAGGGTGGTGCCATTGAGATTAGAGGGACCACTAGGAGCAGGTGAATGCTTCCAGGGAATGCCCCCCCCACCCCCCCAACATCATATTTCAGCTGCACAGAGGAGGGAGATGATGATGGGAGAGGCAAGGAGCGATTCACTTAGAGGGACAGCTTGCAAAGTCATTGCCCCCCAATGTAAAGCAAGTAACCCTCTCCACCCTCCTGCACACTACACCAACATTCACCAGTGAGAGCCTGATAATGCATGATATTTCTGCACATCCTGCATTGCAAGTCTAACTGCACGATTAATATCCGATCAATAAATTAATCCTGTATTCAATTACATAAATGGTCCGCTGCAGTACTTTTGCTGCTTCGCATGAATGGACCTCACTTGGAAGGCTTTGACCTCTGCACGACAATTATTTTCCACAAGGGATCTTAACTCGGCATGATGCAAACTGTGGTTCAGAACTTGAACACTTTGGAGTGCTGTTCACATGATGGCAGATATTTAGCACTGCGGCCGGTGAGCGTAATACACATCACGAAGCACTGATTAGGTTGACGTTCATTGGTGGGAGGGTGAATTGTGGGGCCGACATTTAACGCCAATGAATTCCACGCTCAATCTGTGATGAGAAATTTGTGTAACCTGAGATGACGTTCATTTCAGGCCATGTACCAAATGAGCATTTGAAAGTACAGAATGAGATGGAGTTGACAATGTCTCAGTGGTGGATGCACTATCCTTCACTCTACTCATAACAATTGGATGTGATTTGTAGAGTTTCACAATATATTGCTCAGGCAATTGCTTCTGACAAGCAGTGTCTCACAGATTACTCTGCCTTCAATCCTCTGCATAAACGTGGGCAACTCATAAAGAGTGGGCAACCGAGCAGCTGTTTCATCTCACTATTCCACCTTGCTCATTTTCCAGCCTCTTGTGGCAATCTCTGCCTCGCCGTTTGCTATTAAGAGTAGTAGATGAACATGCCAAGCATGACAGAATAAATCACAAGAAAATAATCACCTTCATATTGGATGTCATGCTCTAATATTGAAAGAATAATGTGGTGAACGAGACACTAAATTATTTCACGTCTTGTGTTCGGGTGGAGCGGGCTGGTAGTTTGTATTTGAAAAGCACCCCTCACAGTCTAGAAACCATTGTTTCTCCTTGAGTACCTTGATTTAAACGATGTGTCCTTAGCAAACTGTTCAGATAATATATCGCATGGGGTGCATTAATCACACCAGTATAACGTAACCATCCACGATGGAAGATGTTATGAGATCTAAAGAAGAATGACACCAGGATTGCTGTATCTACTGTATCCGGTGTCCGGTGTGGACTCCTATATATTGGCGTGACCAAGCGTAGACTTGCTGATCGTTTCGCTGAACACCTATGCTCAGTCCGCCTTGGCTTACACGAGCTCCCGGTTCTCAAACATTATAAATCCCATTCGTATTTCCCTTCCCAGTTCTCCAACCAGTCCTATTGTCCCCAACTACATTTGATCTCTCTTTGCTTTGTTGTTACCTTGTCCCAGCTAACAATGATCTATTCTACATTTTCCTTGATCTACATTCCCTTTGCCCTATTTACACACCTTCAAACCTCCTTATCTATCTATCTCCCTCCCCCCTGACGTCAGTCTGAAGAAGGTTCTCGACCCCAAACGTCACCCATTCCTTCTCTCCAGAGATGCTGCCTGTCCCGCCGAGTTACTGCAGCATTTTGTGTCTATCTTTGGTTTAAACCAGCATCTGCAGGTCCTTCATATACATTTCGTACTGTCCTTTCTGTCCTGGGTCTCCTCCGCTGTCAGAGTTAGGCCACCCACAAATTGGAGGAACTGCACCTCATATTTTGCTTGGGCAGCTTACAACCCAATGGTATGAGCGTAACTCCCGCATTCCCTGCCCTCTTCTCTCCCTCATCCTAGTTGCCCTCCCAGTTCCACTGTTCGCATCTTTGAATCCCTCATGTTATCACATCTTCCCCAGGCAGCAATGGGCCATTATGGTCTCCAGTTTATCCCCCCCACCTCCACTTTCAGTCTGAAGAAGGGTTCCGACCCAAAATGTCACCCATTCCTTCTCTCCAGAGATGCTGCCTGACCCGTTGAGTTACTCCAGCATTTTATGTCTATCTACTGTTGAAAAGTTATCTTGCTAGTTCTTTGCTTTTCTTTGGATGGCACATGTTTGGCATAAGATTGAATTGAACTGGCAGGGGGCTTTAATTTAGCACCCAATCATAAACATAGCACCTGCTTGGCACAATATTTTTTCAGTGTTGAACAGAAGTATCAGCTTCGATTATACGCTTGACTTCCACAACAGGATTTAAAGAACCCACCATGGTGAGAGAGAGCTAACTAATGAGCAAAACTGACACTTAGTCTGAAGGTCAGATAAACTGAAATACCGAGAAGCCCTGTTTCACCCAATTCCAAAGTTTTAGAACTTTAATTAATGGTAATAAAGTAAGGTGTGTGTGCTGATATATGTGTGTGTGTGTGTTTGTGTGTGTGTGTGTGTGTGTGTGTGTGTTTGTGAGTGTGTGTGTGTGTGTGTGTGTTTGTGTTTGTGTGCGTGGATATATGTGTGCGTGGATATATGTGTGCGTGTGTGTTGGATCTATGTGGTGTGGGATATATATGTGTTGTGTGCATATGTGGTGGTGTGTGTTGGGATATGTGTGGGTGTGTGTGTGGATATGATGTGTGTGGTGTGTGTTTGGGTGTGTGGTGTGTGTGTGAGGTGTGGTGTGAGGATATATGTTTGTTTTTGTGGTGTGATGTGTGTGTGGCTATGGTGTGTGGTATAATGTGTGTGCGGTTGTGTTGTGTGTGGAAGGTTGTGATTGTGTGTGTGCGTGTGTGGATATATGTGTGTGTGAATATGTGTGTTTGTGTGGGGATATGTGTGTGCGTGATGGATGGTGTTGGTGTGTGTGTGATATATGTGGTGTGTGTGTGTGTGTGTGTGTGTGTGTGTGTGTGTGTGTGTGTGCCGTGAGTAATTACTCGAGGTAGGCAGTCAGTCGGCTTTTTAAAACAGTTTTAAACCGCGCATGCGCAGATTGTTCCTTCCGTAACATAGAAATATAGAAAATAGGTGCTGGAGGAGGCCACTCGGCCCTTCGAGCCAGCACCGCCATTCATTGTGATCATGGCTGATCATCCCCATCAATAACCCGTGCCTGTCTTCTCCCCATATCCCTTGACTCCACTAGCCCCTAGAGCTCTATCTAACTCTCTCTTAAATCCATCCAGTGACTTGGCCTCCACTGCCCTCCGTGGCAGGGAATTCCATAAATTCACAACTCTCTGGGAGAAAAAGATTTTTCTCACCTCAGTCTTAAATGACCTCCCCTTTATTCTAAGACTGTGTCCCAAATAAAAATAAAAAATAAAAATAAGTAACAATTCAATTTGCCCAAGGCTTCCAAATCTCCTTCATTTTTTATTTACTGAATGGGTGGGGGATGCAGGATGAAGGCAGGTGGAGAGATGGTGGGGAAAACGTGAGCACACCGAAACAAGTTGAATCTGTTGTCATCTTATTGAATGACAATACTAATTCAAAGGACCAATTGGAGGGAGAGTTCCTTTCACAGCGTGTGGAGAGTCTGTGCCAGGGGTTAAAGATGCGGGGAGGGCAGGAGTGTTGAGAAGGAGGGGGTCGGAGATCATGTCAGTATCTCACTCACCGCTGCTGCAGCGCCCCGGGCACAGACAGCAGAACTGGCCGCCACTTCTGGGGAAGGAAGCAGCTCGGGTGACTGCGAGCGGCCGCCAGGACCCGACAGCAGAACCGGCCGCCACCTCAGTGCCTTCTGCCGGCCCGCTTACCTCTGGCAGTGCTCTCTGTCTGAACATCTCTCACCTGCCGCTCGCCGGCTCCACTCAAGTCAGCCGCTTCCCGCAAATCCTTATATTCCGACAGCCTTGGACCCTTGAGCGCGCTGTCGGAATTTAGGGATTTGCGGGAAGCGGCTGACATGAGTGAGGCCGGCGAGCGGTAGGAGAGAGGTTTTCAGATGGAGAGCACTGCCAGAGGTGTGCAGGGACCAGCAGAAGGGGCTGTCCGGTCCTGGCGGCCACTCGTAGCCACCCAAGCTAATTCACTCCCCGGCCACAATGCGGTGGCTCCGTGCCCGGAGCGTTGCAAGTGGGTTACTGGCCCCGATCCCCTCCTTCACATTGCTCCTGCCCTCCCCGCAACTTTACCCCGGGCCAGAAACCCCAAACACTGTGAAAGGAGCTCTCCCCCCACCCCGGGAAATACGGTATTTAAAAACATATAGCACCAAGAATTATACTTACCACGTTATTGGTACACAAACTCCATTCTTCTCTCTTTGTTTCCTAAGATACTCTTAAAATAATGACAATCCATATTTGAAAAACCCGCCAAGAAACTAGCGCTGCGCATGCACAGTAGGCTGCTGCGCATGGTCAGTACTGCAAAGGCAGAATTTCAGCTGCCTTCAGCCCCGCTTGTCATTGACGGCTTGAAGCAGCGCTGACGGCACGTGGACTGCACAGACCTTTGCGTGTTACAAGTGCTGTGGTTGAAAGGCACGGAGAATTATGCCTACCTAGGAGATCGATCTCTTAGATAGGCATAATTCTCCCATGCCTTTACTATTTATATTTAATAATTACCATTTCATAATTTTAGTCAGGGTAGGCAGTGCCTACCTTGCCCACCCTGACGGCACGTGCCTGGTGTGTGTAGATATATGCGTATGTGTGCAGATATAAGTGTGTGTGTGTGTAGATACAGTGTGTGTGTGTGTGTGTGTGTGGATATATATATGTGTGTGTAGATACAGTGTGTGTGTGTGTGTGTGTGTGTGTGTGTGTGGATATATATATGTGTGTGTAGATACAGTGTGTGTGTGTGGATATATCAATGTCAAAGTAGTCAAAGTAGCCTTTATTGTGTGTGTGTGGGTGTGTAACGATGCGTAGAACTTTAATCAGACGAATATTTTACAATTTATTACAATAAAAGTTAGGCACAATGGAACTGAAACACCTTCAGCTGTGGGTTAAAATGGTAATTGTAAATCGACTGCTTGTAATACAGTTTTGATTTCATTATAGAACAACATTAGCCCGTCTATTAAAAGGTGCTGCTGAATTCCAGTGCCCATTTTTGCAGGGCTGCCCACACTCATTTACAGCCCAAGTTACCGTGCTGAAATGACGAGATCTTGATCCCCTGCAATTGCCTGTGGGTCTCTGCCGGGACCCCATGACCATATAAATTAAATGACTCATAAGAATGAATACATTCTGATTATTTTTAATATTGTGTTAAATTGTAGAGAGCTGTGTGTTTGAGGGTGTAATGACTCCAAAGCCTTGAAAATGAATAATTTACCATGCACACTTTCTATGTGAATCACTGCAAAATTGAATGAGGCATTTCTGAGCTGTTCACATCGGTGAGTCTGGTGTTAATTTGAGGTTGTACACACTTTGCTGATGTCCAGATTTGTGCAATGGCCATTTTCTCCCTTACCACCACTAGCCACATTTCAAAGGTACAATCAGTGGCCAACTTGGATCAGTCACAATCTTCAATGTTCATTCAGTGAAGCACTAAAATGTGACGGACATTTTCACAGCTCATTGCAGGCTGCCAAAACATCTTTCAAAGTCCGCAACATATGCTTAAACTAACACTGGTTATTTTCTCCAATGTTTAGCTGCTGAGATGCCTATTAAGTTGGTGTCTCAAAGGCGATTTTGTTGGCAGACAAATGGCTGACCATTCGAGTGGGTCAAGGACTTGGGACAAGCCATAGAGCCAACACACATGGAGTCTTCACATGGATCTCTGCCTAGATCTCTTTGATGAAACAAAGTGTTCTTGATTCACGTATCATTCAGCAGCCTTGCTCTTAAGGTTTAGTTTAGAGACACAGCACGGAAACAGGTCCTTTGGCCCACTGGGTCCGCGCCGTCCAGCGATCCCCGGATCACACTTAACACTATCCTACACACTTGGGACGATTCATCTTTTTTTTTTACCAAAGCCAATTAACCTACAAACCGCATGGAAACAGGCCCCTCTGCCCCCATTTGGCCCCTACACTAGAACTATCCTGCACACTAGGGACAATTTACAAGTTATAGAAGCCAATGAATTACAAACCTGTACGTCTTTGGTGGGTGGGCACCCGGAGAAAGCCCACGCAAGTCACGGGGTGAACGTACAAACTCCGTACAGACAGCGCCCGTAGTCAGGATCATACCTGGGTCTCTGGCGCTGTAAGGCAGCAACTCTGTCGCTGCACCACCATGCCCCTCGTAACGTTGATCCTGCCCACAGGATCTTTCCAAGCAGCTACAGAATGTCTTTGCCATGTCCCCCCAGTTTGTAGATGACTGCTTCCTCAGTGAAGAACAGATGGCCTTTCAGGGACTGGCATTTGCTACAATGCAGACAGCATCTCCTTAATCACCTACAACTTAATTCCTCTGCTCAATGTTCAGGTGTTAGTGGGCCATCAGACCCATTTCTTCATGGTGAATGCCATGGTTCTGCCAAATACATGATACATTCATCCTTGGGCAGGTTACAATGCTAGGTATGAACTGAGGGAACGTTAACATTCCCTGCAGCCTCTCTGTTGTCCACGGCAGCTGCAGTCTGTGTTGCTACTGTTCGCTGCCCTGGGGGGCGAGTCTTAAGAGCAACACCCGTCTCAGCCTGAACCTCCAAAATATATGTGAAGCTGTGCTAAATTGTGTGTGGTCCCAGGGGGGCTAGTCCCCCATTCATGCATATTTCTAGATAGAAATCACTCTTACATGTTTACATCAATTTGGAGGGGACTCGTTTTTATAGTAATTATTTAAAAAAAATTATTGTTGGTTTAATACTTTCATGTGTACCAAGACACAGTGAAAAAGTGTTTGCATGCTATCAAGGCAAAACATACCACACACAAGTACAAACAAACCATACATGTATACATTTGTTCGTGCAAGAAAATAAATGAAACCGAGTGTAGAATATAATGTAGGATGAATCTGCAGTTGCCGGTTTACACCAAAGATAGACACAATCTGCTGGTGTAACTCAGCGGGTCAGGCAGCATCTCTGGAGAAAAGGTATAGGTGACGTTTCAGGTTGAAACCCTTCTTCAGACTGAGAGTGAATAGAGAGTTCCTGCTTCAGGGAAAGTGCAGGTAAAAAGGTGCAACATACTACGAGGTAGATTAGAAGATCGGGAACACATTCTTAGTTTATGTTAGGACTGTTCAAGAGTGTGATAATAATGGGGAAGAAGATGTTCTTGAATCTGGTGGTATGCACTTTCAAGCTATTGTATCTTCTGTTCAGTGGGAGAGGGATGATGAAGGTATAACTGGGATGTAAGTGGTCTTTGATTATGGACACAAAATGCTGGAGTCACTTCTCTGGAGTTAGCTTCTCTGGAGAGAAGGAATGGGTGAGATTTTGGGTCGAGACCCTTCTTCAGACCCTTCTTTGATTATGTTGGCTGCTTTGCTGAGGGAGCATGAAGTGTACAGTGCATTCAGAAAGTATTCAGACCCCTTCACTTTTTCCACATTTTGTTATGTTACAGCCTTATTCTAAAATGGATTAAATTCATGTTTTTTTATCATCAATCTACACACAATACCCAATAATAAAAAAGTGAAAACAGGTGTTTAGAAAAGTTAGCAAAGTAATTAAAAAGAAATAACTGAAATATCACGTTTAGTTAAGTATTCAGACCTTTTACTCAGCACTTTGTTGAGGCACCTTTGGCAACGATTACAGCCTCAAGTCTTCTTGGGTATGACTTTACAAGCTTGGCACACCTGTATTTGGGTAATTTCTCCAATTCTTCTCTGCAGATCCTCTCAAGCTCTGTCAGATTGGAAGGGGAGTGTCGATGCACAGCTATTTTCAGATCCCCCCAGAGATGTTCGATTGGGTTCAAGTCCGGGCTCTGGCTGGGCCACTCAAGGACATTCACAGACTTGTCACAAAGCCACTCCTGCATTGTCTTGGCTGTGTGCTTAGGGTCATTGTCCTGTTGGAAGGTGAACCTCCGCCCCAGTCCAGAACCTCTGGTCCAGAATGCTCTGGAGCATGTTATCATCAAGGATCTCTCTGAACTTTGCTTCGTTCATCTTTCCCTTGATCCTGACTAGTCCTCCCAGTTCCTGCCACTGAAAAACATCCCCACAGCATGATGCCGCCACCACCATGCTTCACTGTAGGTATAGTATTAGCCAGGTGATGAGCGGTGTCTGGTTTCCTCCAGATGTGACGCTTGGCATTCAGGCCAAGAGAGTTCAATCTTGGTTTCATCAGACCAGAGAATCTTGTTTCTCATGGTCTGAGAGTCCTTTTGGCAAACTCCAAGTGGGCTGTCATGTGCCTTTTACTTCCGTCTGGCCACTCTAACATAAAGGCCTGATTGGTGGAATGCTGCAGATATAGTTGTCCTTCTGGAAGGTTCTCCCATCTCCACAGAGGATCTCTGGAGCTCTGTCAGGTTCTTGGTCACCTCCCTGACCAAGGCCCTTCTCCCCCGATTGCTTAGTTTGGATGGGCGGCCAGCTCTATGAAGAGTCCTAGTGGTTCAAAGTTCTTCCATTTAAGAATGTCAGAGGCCACTGTAGTCTTTGGGACCTGCAATGCTGCAGACATTGTTTTATACCCTTCCCCAGATCTGTGTCTCGACACAATCCTGTCTCTGAGGCCTACGGACAATTTCTTCTTCTTCATGGCTTGGTTTTGCACTGACATGCACTGTCAACTGTGGTACATTATATAGACAGGTGTGTGCCTTTCCAAAGCATGTACAATCAATTTAATTTACCACTGGTGGACTCCAATCAAGTTGTAGAAACATCTCAAGGATAATCAATGGAAACAGGATGAACCTAAGCTCAGTTTTGGGTGTCATAGCAAGGGGTCTGAATACTTATGTGGATGTGATATTTCAGTTTTTTTTTAATTACTTTGCAAAAATTTCTAAACACGTGTTTTCACTTCTTCATTCTGGGGTATTGTGTGTAGATTGATGATATAAAAAATGAATTTAATCCATTTAAATATAAGGCTGTATCGTAACAAAATGTGGAAAAAGTGAAGGGGTCAGAATACGTTCTGAATGCACTGTAGATGGAGTTGATGAGGAGGAAGCTGATCTGTGTGATGGATTGGGGCATCTTCGTTGACATGGACATGTCAGGCTATATTTCCGTGTCTTATGACTATGGTACAACTGTCTGCAATTTCTTGCTGCGATAAAAGTTAGACAACAGTTATATAACATGTTTACAAAGTTACACACTAAAAAAAGTTCAGTTTATATGCTGAGAACATGGTCTCTTTTGGCTTTGATGTCTCTGGTGAGTGCCTGCTGATGTATGGGACCTGAAGGATATTCAGCTATTTCTCTATCCAGTCACTGGCGTGATCCCTCACCTCTTGCTTTGGAAATGAAGCAGCATGTTTCAAGAAATACAAAGTATGTATTATTATAAATATGTCTGCGTAAAACTGAAACAATTATTCTCCCTTAATACTAGAAAATATAATGCAATACAAAAATCCCCATTTTCCAGCCCAACAATAACTTTATTGTTATTTGTTTTGCCAGTCGCAAGTGAAATATGATGGAATCGTTGCGAAATTTGCATTAGTATTCATGAGTATAGATAATTAAAAAATGTGATAGAATGATTACATTTTGAGATAAGATTCAAAACCAGGGTGTTTTGACAGCTGAATGCTAGGATTCATCAGACTTGTCTACGCAGAGCTCATTATCTTGACCTTGTACAATGACGCCAGTGACGGGAGTAAATCATGCACCCCAAGCAAAGGCATCAGACCTCAAAGGACAGTGCAAATCGATTAGCATAACTAATCGGCGCTCCCTTAGCAGGGAGTATGTAGCCCTTGCAGGCTTGTTGTGTGGTGCAGGAGCAGATTTAAAGAACTCCTGTCATGGCTAGAACTGCACACTCACCACAGCTGCTTCAGGTAATTAGCACATCATCTAAACTAGCTTTTACCTTGGCTGTCAGCACATGAATTTCACTTGGAAATCTCATACCTTGCGCCACGCGATTACAAGCCTGTCCAATGTCCATGCATGGCACCCCTTCCAGATGCCAAGGAAATCATTAACTAGGAGGCACATTTATCGGAATGCTTATGCCAATTAATAGCGCTTTCATCAGTGGTTATTCACACACTCCGTATTGCACGGCCCTGCAAATTGGACCCTTTTGATTGTCATTTGCAAAGCTGTTTGTGCTCTTCACACATCAAGTAGCACTGATTTGCATCTACTTGCAGTTAAAAATAGCTTCATGATAGGGAGAACCAACAAGCACTGGGTACCTCCATCCCCAATCAATTAGTTTGCTTTGCAGAAATAATGAGTCACTTAATTGGGCCGATTCATCTGAAAAAACTGGAGCATCAAGTAAACAGAGGAAGGCACTTTCTACTGAGAAAGTTTAATTTAGTATTGTTTATTGTCATAAGGTAGCAGCGAAAAACTTTTGTTGTGTGCTAACCAGTCAGCGCAAAGACCATACATGATTACAATCGATCCATCCGCAATAAAAGAAGTGCAAGTGTTGTAATGAGGTAGGTTGGGTGATCGGACTGCACTCATGGCAGACGTCCCGACCCAAAATAAATATTATCTATCCATGTTCTCCTGTTTTGCTGCCTGACGTGCTGAGTTACTCCAGCACTTTGTGTCCTTTTGTGTAAACCAGCATGTGCAGTTCCTTGTTTCTAGCCTATGAGAGATCCATTCAGTTGTCTAATAAGTGTGGGAAAGAACGTAGTCCTCAACCTGGTGCTACATAGATACAAGCTTTTGTATGTTCTACCTGATGGGTGAAGTGCAGTTGAGGTCAATTGGGTTGTTGGGGTGGAGGGTATTATGTGTAATTGACTCGGCGGCATTGGCAATTAACCTATGATGTGCATTTGACGGCACTAGGCCTCAACTTGCTAGAGTTTAGAAGGATGAGGGCGGACCTCATTGAAGCTTACTGAATAGTAAGAGGCCTGGAGCGAGTGAATGTGGAGAGGATGTCTCCACTAATGGGAGAGTCTAGAACTAGAGGTCATAGCCTCAGAATTAAAGGACGTTCCTTAAGGAATGAGATGAGGAGGAATTTCTTTAGTCAGAGGGTGGTGAATCTGTGCAATTCATTGCCACAGAAGGCTATGGAGGCCAAGTCAATGGATATTTTTAAGATAGAGATAGATAGATTCTTGATTAATACGGGTGTCAGAGGTTCTGCAGTTGTATAGGGCCCTAGTGAGACCACACCTGGAGTATTGTGTGCAGTTTTGGTCCCCTAATTTGAGGAAGGACATTCTCGCTATTGAGGGAGTGCAGCGAAGGTTTACAAGGTAAATTTCTTGGATGGCGGGACTATCATATGCTGAGAGAATGGAGCAGCTGGGCTTGTATACTCTGGAGTTTAGAAGGATAGGAGGGGATCTTATTGAAACATATAAGATTATTAAGGGTTTGGACACACTAGAGGCAGGAAACATGTTCCCGACTGAAGAAGGGTCTCGACCGGAAATGTCACCCATTCCTTCACTCCAGATATGCTGCCTGTCCTGCTGAGTTACTCCAGCATTTTGAGTTACGAAGCCAACTCTGTGATACATCCTACTTCAATGGTTCATTTGTAGAAATTATTATGGGTCATTGGTGATGTGCCAAATATCTAGCCATGACAGCAGCTCTGGAAGGGGGCGAGTTAGGGTTAGGGTTTGGCATTTTCCTGTCAGTGGAAGATGCCTTAGCCTTCCGCCAGTCTGGCACTGCCCCAGTCCCACTATGGCCGTGACTCCCATTGCACACTGGCAGTCAGTGGGGTTCAGTAAACGGGGGAACCCAGAGGAACTGCTCTTACCCATTATTTAGGCTGGTTCAGGAGCCGGACTTCTGTGGCAGTCTCTTTCAAAAAACACATTCACAATTATATTCATTATTATTTTTATATAATATAATTATGCATAATTATATATGATTACAGTCATATTCACAAGTCATATATATATATGGTATAATAATATATGGTTTAAATAGACTGCAACACGGTAATAGGTTCCCCATGGTGTAATACGGGCATTGGACTCTAGATGGCGCTTACTTTTTCGATCTCATTTTCTAATTAGTTTAATTAATTAATGTGCAACTTTTGGCTCTGACGAGTTATGACTTCCTTCTCAATTATAATTCATCCAAATCTGTGCAAAATTTCATGTAGTTCCGAGACATGGGTCACGAAAGTTGATTTCTGGACACATTTTTGATGCTCGGCCACAGCCTAGTGGCAATGCTGGAGATGAAAAAAGGTTTTATCTGAAGCAGATTCCATTCATGATTAAAGCGAAGCAGAATGTTCCAAAGCACATTTCTCACTCTCTGAAGCACATTTAAAAGGAGGGTTGCATCACTCCCCACCCACATGACAAAGCAGTTCCAATAAAAGTCTAGTTTGCAAAGGCGTTACTGTTGGTAATAGTTGGTGAGTGGAATCTTATGCATGATAGATGGAAAATACGCAGTTTGTGTTATATTGGTCACATACTCCTTTAAGAGGTGAAGTACGTGACAAAGTTCCAACATGAATCTCTGATCCCTTTCTAGTTTTTTGTGGTCCAGTTGTACATATGAGTATGTTTTAGCATTTCATGGAAATATGTTGCACTGGATTTGGCCAAAGGCTAGTTTCTGGCTGCAGTGCAACAGAAGCAGCTAAGGCTGCCCTCACCTTCCTCAACCCACTTTCCCTCTGCTACTTCAAGTTCAAGTTCAAGTGAGTTTATTGTCATGTGTCCCTGTATAGGACAATAAAATTCTTGCTTTGCTTCAGCACACAGAACATAGTAGGCATTTACTACAAAACAGATAAGTGTGTCCATATACCATAATATAAATATATACACACATGAATAAATAAACTGATAAAGTGCAAATAACAGAAAATGGGTTATTAATAATCAGAGTTTTGTCCGAGCCAGGTTTAATAGCCTGATGGCTGTGGGGAAGTAGCTATTCCTGAACCTGGTTGTTGCAGTCTTCAGGGCTCCTGTACCTTCTACCTGAAGGTAGCAGGGAGATGAGTGTGTGGCCAGGGTGGTGTGGGTCTTTGATGATACTGCCAGCCTTTTTGAGGCAGCGACTGCGATAAATCCCCTCGATGGAAGGAAGGTCAGAGCCGATGATGGACTGGGCAGTGTTTACTACTTTTTGTAGTCTTTTCCTCACCAGGGCGCTCAAATTGCCGAACCAAGCCATGATGCAACCGGTCAGCATGCTCTCTACTGTGCACCTGTAGAAGTTAGAGAGAGTCTTCCTTGACAAACCGATTCTCCGTAATCTTCTCGGGAAGTAGAGGCGCTGATGAGCTTTCTTGATAATTGCATTAGTGTTCTTGGACCAGGAAAGATCTTCAGAGATGTGCACGCCCAGGAATTTGAAGCTCTTGACCCTTTCAACCATCGACCCGTTGATATAGATGGGGCTGTAGGTCCCCCTCCTACTCCTTCCAAAGTCCACAATCAGTTCCTTGGTTTTGCTGGTGTTGAGGGCCAGGTTATTGCGCTGGCACCATATGGACAGTTGCTCGATCTCTCTTCTGTACTCTGACTCATCCCCATCAGTGATACATCCCACAACAGTGGTGTCGTCAGCGAACTTGATGATGGAGTTCGCACTGTGAACGGCAACGCAGTCATGGGTATAGAGTGAGTACAGCAGGGGGCTGCGCACGCAGGCTTGAGGTGCTCCCGTGCTGATTGTTATCGAGGCTGACACATTTCCACCAATACGAACAGACTGTGGTCTGTGAATGAGGAAGTCGAGGATCCAATTGCAGAGGGATGCGCAGAGACCCAGTTCTGCGAGTTTGGTAACCAGCTTGGAGGGGATGATTGTGTTAAATGCCGAGCTGTAATCGATGAATAACAGCCTAACATATGAGTTTTTGTTGTCCAAGTGGTCCAGAGCGGAGTGGAGGGCCAGCGAGATCGCATCCACCGTTGATCTGTTGTGGCGGTAAGCGAACTGCAGCGGGTCCAGGTTTTTGTCGAGGTAGGAGTTGATTTGCTCCATGATCAACCTCTCAAAGCACTTCATCACCACCGGCGTTAGTGCCACTGCCACTACTTCTATGAGACTATGACACATTCTCAGACAAATGGGCATCTTTATACATCAGAGTTTCCAAAATAAATAGTCGGCTGCTGCAATGTTTTATTCTATTAAATATATAAACATGACAAAACCCTTACGGGCAACCAGTCAATGATTCCATGACTAATTATCAGCAACAAACAATTCTTACAAATTTCTGGAAAATTGAAGCCCCAATCGTTTATTTTTACGATTGAATGAGGTTCTCACTCGGTAATCTGTTGGAAGGAATTTTAAAAGAACAGCTTGGTAATGGCTTCTCTGCGTATTGTTACCAAAACGAATGTAAAGTTATTTAGCATTTTGATACAGTTGCCTTTATTGAGAATGAATAACATGGCAATAAACCGTACACAACATTTAGACATAGACATAGAAACATAGAAAATAGATGCAGGAGGAGGCCATTCGGCCCTTTGAGTCAGCACCGCCATTCATTGTGATCATGGCTGATCGTCCCCTATCAATAACCCATGCCTGCCTTCTCCCCATATCCCTTGACTCCTCCAGACCCTAGAGCTCTATCTAACTCTCTCGTAAATCCATCTAGTGACTTGACCTCCACTGCCCTCTGTGGCAGGTAATTCCATAAATTCACAACTCTCTGGGTGAAAAAGTTTTTTCTCACCTCAGTCTTAAATGACCTCCCCTTTATCCTATGACTGTGGCCCCTGGTTCTGGATTCACCCAACATTGGGAATTTTTTTCCTGCATCTAGCTTGTCCAGTCCTTTTATAATTTTATATGTTTCTATAAGATCCCCCCTCATCATTCTAAACTCCAGTGAATACAAACCTAGTCTTTTCAATCTTTCCTCATATGACAGTCCCACCATCCCAGGGATCAATCTCGTGAACTTACGCTGCACTGTTTCAATCACAAGGATGTCCTTCCTCAAATTAGGAGACCAAAACTGTACACTTGGCGGATAAAAACGGAATCATGCCCAATGATTTGTGAGTTAAACAGTACTGGATGGAGTGCATGCATGTACGTCAAATAGGGTCATTATAGCACTATTATAACCACATGTGAAAACAAAACTTAGGTCTGAGAAAGAATGTGACTATTTCAGCTTTATGGAAAATGGAATGAGATTTTCCAAAAATACTTTGTTAATGTAGTTAGCCATAATAACAGTGACGTATATTAGCTGGTTTACATCAAAATATTTCCATTTCGTTAATAACGAGGGTGCATGTTCTAATGCTGAACCATGCGAGCCAAGACGATCCTGGGTTCGATTTCTGATTTCATGTTCCATTAGCAGACCTCAGTCGAGGTGATTGATGAACCATGACAACCAGCCTGTGCGTGGAAACGTGTTAGTTGAGTAAATTGTATGAATTGTCTGATTCAGTCCACAGCACTGGACTGAAAGCAAGTCATTCCCGATCTAAATGGACCACTTAATGTAAAAGAAGATTGCCCTGCCATACACCATTCAGTGATCAGCAGATGTGATTGCTCAATTACAGGAAGGATGTGAGGGTTTGGAGAAGATGAAGAAGGGGTTTATCAGAATGTGGCCCGAATTTGCCGGCAACACAGTGGTGCAGCGGTAGAGTTGCTGCTTTACAGCGACAGAAACCCGGGTTTGATCCTGACTATGGGTGCTGTCTGTACGGAGTTTGAATGTTCTTCATTTGACTGCGTGGGTTTTGTCCGGATGCTCTGGTTTCCTCCCACACTCCAAAGGCGTACAGATTTGTAGTTTAATTGGTTTTGGTAAAATTGTAAAAATGTTGCTAGTGTGTAGAATTTTGCTAGTGTACGGGGTGATCGCTGGTCAGAGTGGACTTGGTGGGCCAAAGGGCCTGTTTCCATGCTGTGCCTCTAAAGTCCAACTACGAGTATTAGCTACAAGGAGAGTTTGGACAAACTTGGATTGTTTTTTCTGGAGTACAGGAGGCTGGGTTGGGAGAAGGCATAAATCCCATTTTTCTTTTAAAAAGGGCACAGAACATGAGTTGAGACCTAGCGCTACCAGGTGTCAGTACCGTTTATTGTGAATCTTTCAGTTCTAGTTCCAAGTTTGTTATTTGTCGCCTGGTTAAGAACTGATTAGCAGCAGTGAGACTACAAGGAACTCCATGAACCTACGGCAGATTGTTACACTGGTTGCTCCTTGCCTGTGCCATCAATCAAAGGCAAATTGTTTCAGTCCAGCTGGGAGGTGCTGACATGGCCTTCCATATGTTGGTCTATGAACATGCAAACAACCTCATTCCTAAAGTTGTGAATGGTGCTCGCAGTTTTAAACTGTGGAGGGGGAGGCGGAGAGATACCGAAGGTTTCTTCCCTGCCAAATCTAGCTGGAAGTTGGAGACCACTGAAGCTGGATGTAGTTAATTTCAAAGTGTGCGGAGAACGTAGTTCCTATGCACTGATGAGGAGTTAAGGCTGTCTCAAGATAACAATATTAAATGTAGCACTGGATGAAGGAGTTCAACATTTGATAAAATATTTCAAAATTGGCTGCAGACATACCTGAGAAACTTGCTGGGTGGGAAACTGCGTGGATAATGTACTGGAGATGATTGAATACACACCTATTAATTCAACATATATAAAATATCATAAGTAAGTGAAATATTGATGCAGTCATCTTCATTATCTTCATTACAATCAACATTTGATTCATAAACAATTTGAAAGGACATTAGTATGAAAATCAATATTTTTCAAGGTCAGGATAATGGAAGGAATTGGAGTTCAGAGATCAGCCCTTTGGCTCACAGAGCCCGTGCTAACCAGCGATCACTAGTACACTAACACCTACACCTACACACGAGGGAAAATTTACAATTTAACCAAAACCAATTAACCTACAAACCTGTACATCATTGCAGTGGGAATAAACCAGAGCACCTGGAGAAAACCCATGCAGTCATAGGGAGAACGTACAAACTCTGTACAGACAGCACCCATAGTCTGGATCGAACCCGGGTCTCTGATGCTGTAAAGCAGCAGTTCTACCACTGCACCACTGTGCCACTCTGGAGAAAGGGGTTTTATTCTTGTGATTAATAACTTCCATAGAAAATGTGAAGAATATCCTTCCTTAACAACATGGTCTTTCTGGAATAGTGAGGCTCTGAAATTTCAGAGTTGATCGCGGTTTCTAGAGATTATTTCTAGTAGTAAATGTCAACTTGATTGCAATGCACACTCGGCATTGCAATCAAGTCTGGTATTTATTTGATTCTCAGAGAATCAAGCCTTCCTGTTTGTATATGATCTAATATGCAAGTCATTGCAAGTAAATGGAGTTCTGCTCCCTATATCTGTGGAGTAATGATGTGGCATGCACAGTAACAAATGCAATTTGCTGATCTTGAAGTTCCTGCCCAAAAGAATCTCGGTCAATTCATCAGTCAAGTACCTTGAATGAACTTGTCTCTCAGCTCTCCATCAGTACCGTTGTTAAATGTCAATAGACAATAGACAATAGGTGCAGGAGTAGGTCATTCAATGTGATCATGGCTGATCATCCACAATCAGTACCCCGTTCCTGCCTTCTCCCCATATCCCCTAACTCCGCTATCTTTAAGAGCCCTATCAAGCTCTCGCTTGAAAGTATCCAGAGAACTGGCCTCCACCACCCTCTGAGGCAGATAATTCCACAGACTCACAACTCTCTGTGTGAAAAAGTGTTTCCTCATCACCATTCTAAATGCCTTACCCCTTATTCTTAAACTGTGGTCCCTGGTTCTGGACTCCCCCCAACATCAGGAACATGTTTCCTGCCTCTGGCGTGTCCAAACCTTAATAATCTTATATGTTTCAATAAGATATCCTCTCATCCTTCTAAATTCCAGAGTATACAAGCCCAGCCGCTCCATTCTCTCAGCATATGACAGACTCGCCATCCTGGGAATTAACCTAGTGAACCTCCGCTGCACTCCCTCAATAGCAAGAATGTCCTTCCTCAAATTAGGGGACCAAAACTGTACACAATACTCCAGGTGTGGTTTCACTAGGGCTCTATACAACTGCAGAAGGATCTCTTTGCTCCTATACTCAACTCCTCTTGTTATGAAGGCCAACATGCCATACATAACATGCCATGTCACAAAAAAAAAGACAGAATCATTGTCTGTCCCTATAGTCCACATTCAGAGATATTGGGACTGATGGTAAGCAAGTGCTTGGTCATGCAGTGAGGACTAAAAAGAAGATAGAAATGGTGAGATGGAATTTCAGATGTGAAAACCAGGGAGAGATTAAAACATGTGATCCACTTGGGGAAAAGGTAGGATTTGAAGCACTTTAAGATCATTTTACCACCTTTTTTTAGATTGATTGTCAGAGTGAAGAAGCAAAGCTGTCAAAGCGTCCGTGTTGTATGACTCAATGACTCTATCTTAATGGGGCATCTTGCTCAGCATGGATAAGTTGTGCTGAAGGGTTTGTTCCATGCAGTTTGACTCTCTGTGACTGTAAATGAAATACCCATGGTAACTTTCCTGATGCAGAAGGAAAAGCAAACAGCACAGTTAGCAAGAAGCCTTCACATCCCTGGTCCCTGAAACAACTCAGTTGCGTAAAGGTTAGAAATATGGCCACTTCCTCTTTCAGAATCAAAACTACATTGCATTGGGAAGCATCTCGAGGTCTATAGTGTTCATCTGTCCTGAGGCTGGATGACAGAACATGAATCTCCAAGGATGCAGCTAATGAGGGAGAATTGGGATTGAAATTTAGAATTCCCCAGAGAGATCTGGCTATTTGGTTAGCCATTACCATATCCTGCTGCTCCTTTCCCACTTCTTCCAACATGCATATACTATTTTTCTGAAGAAAGGTGCCGTTAAAATGTTGTCTGACCATGTTCTCCACAGGTGCTGCCTGACCTGTTGAGTTACTCCAGCACTTTGTGTTCTATCATATACATTGTTGGATTCCAGTTGAGAGCTATATTACAATTTCAATCTCTGTGTAATTCCTCTTCAACCGCCAAATAATATGAATGTGATTTTTGGCTTGCCAAGTAATGTAGTGTAAAACAAAAGCATCAATAAAATGCCATTGATCTGATAACGTAACTTCATCCCAGAAGTCTTCTTGATGCAGTAGTCATGCCTCCAGTGTAATGTTATATAATTGGAAGGGTGGATAAGGAGCCAGAAGAAACATTATACGTTATACATGATGTTGTTACATCATTTACTTGTGGCCAGTTGGAAAGTGGGTGCTTCATCAACAATTTCCCACACAAATTAGCTAGAATTAAGAATGCACTGGCGTAGTGATTAAGACACTGGGCTAGTGTTTGGAGTCCTGGGCTACCAATCCAGATTGCACGTTTGAATCTCATCAGAGCAGCTGGGGTAGTAAAATTAAACAAATTTGGAATTAAGACTTAACATCAGAGTCTGAAGAAGGGTTTCGGCCCGAATCGTTGCCTATTTCCTTCGCTTCATAGATGCTGCTGCACCCGCTGAGTTTCTCCAGCATTTTTGTCTACCTTCGATTTTCCAGCATCTGCAGTTCCTTCTTAAACACTTAACATCATTAATGTGAACATGAAGCTGCTGAACACTTACCTGGTTCTCTAATGTTGATGGAAATCTGCATCCTTCCTTCAGAAGATGGACACAAAGTGCTGGACTACACCTCACTGTTGATTCATAATCATGCAACTGGACTGAAAAAAATCCAGCAAGCCACTCAATTCAAAGGGAAATGTAAGGATGGGCTGCAATTGCTCGCCTTAACCATGACGTTCACATCCCATGAACATAAGATCAAAAATGTACCCCTTCTGGAGGGAAACCTAAAAAGCAGGTTCATCTCAAGTTTTTAATCCCATGCAAGCAATAGTGTGCTGAAATACACACACCCTAGTGAAGGGTGTTTCGGATATAAGCATTTATCAATGCCTCAGATCATTGTGCTACATTTTGCTCTATGTTGTTCATTGCTACATAATTGAAGAAAGTTGTAGACCACACAGTCTTTCTTGTCCTGGCCTAAGAGAGTCCAGTCACACCCCATGGTGTCAACGTTTTCCTCTGTTCTTGCATCATCCATGTTTCTCTAGCTTGTCTTTAAATGTACTAATCAGATTACTTAACTACTCCCTGCAATAGGACAATCCAGCCTTTTGCTTCCAAGTGACTTCATATGAATGCTGTGCCTTTTATGTAATACTGGTGGTTTATTGACCTTTAATTCGTTTAAGAAGAACAAAGGAATAGGACAGGACTTCACCGTGTTGTTTGGGCCTTAATTGTTTATGTTAATTCTCACAACACAAGGTACTCTTCATGCTTGAAACTTGAGCAACATTAAAGTCCTGGGGGAACACAGCATCTGTGGAGGGAAATAGTCAGATGAGGCTTTAGGGTTGGAACCCTTCATCAGACTGAGTTGTCTGTCCATTTCCCACCACAGATGCTGCTTGACCTGCTGAGTTCTTCCAGCATTTTGCTCTTTTGCTTATGTTAATTCATTTTGTGCTGTAGGAGACGAGATTCTCAGAGTTTTCATTTTGTCAGATTTCACCATGAGATGATTATTGGAAATCTTCGGCAGATTTCCCAGTTACATAATTTTAGGGGATTTTGGAACCAAGTGGGAAGTTTTGGAACATTTTTAATTGACATTTATCATATGAATTAAGTGTAATGAGCTAGTGTACTATTCAATATGTTTATGGTGTACGGAATGAGCTGCCAGAGGATACTAAGGCATATACTATAATAATATTTAAAATACATTTAGACAGGTACATGGACAGGAAAGATGTAGAGGTATATGGGGCCAAAAGTGGACAGGTGGCACTAGTGTACATGGGGCATCTTGGTCAGCATGGACGAGTTGGGTTAAAGGGCCTGTTTCCGTGCTGTATGAGTCTATGATTCTATGACAAATTGGAATAATACTCAATAGTTTGGAGAATCCACCAGGGGGGCACCACCAAATTCCTGAACGTCGGATTATTGGAATTTACTGTAAAATAGTTAGGGCCCAAGCACCTGGCCACATGGTGGCCTACTCAACACAGCCTTGCTTATTGAAAAGAACAGACCTTAAGATCAGTGCAGTTACTCAGGCTGTTCGATGGCCAACTGGTGTAAAGGACTTGTTTTTTATCTGGTTTTGGATTCCGAGTCTGCCATTAAGGATAGATTTGAATTAACAATTCCTAATACAAAATCCTAACCACAGCTGCATTCTCATATCTCCCCACGGCACAGAAAATTAGATCTAGTAAAACTATTTCCCAGCCACATGCCGTACGCTTCTTTCTGCGGCTTCTTTCTGCAATGTGTAAACTGGATTATTTTCAGTGAGGAAACTGAATGGCAGAAGATAGACACAAAAATCAGGAGTAACTCAGCAGGACAGACAGCATCTCTGGAGAGAAGGAATGGGTGACGTTTCGGGTCGAGGTCCTTCTTCAGACTGGTTAGGGATAAGGGAAACAAGAGATATAGATGTTGATGTTGAGAGATAAAGAACAATGAATGAAATATATGCAAAAAAGTAATGATGATAAAGGAAACAGGCCATTGTTAGCTGTTTGTTGGGTGAAGACGAGAAGCTCGGCGACTTGGGTGGGGGAGGGATAGAGAGAGAGGGATCGCCGGGGTTACCTGATGTTAGAAAAATCAATATTCATACCACTGGTCTGTAAACTGAGTGGCAGGTTTTAATTAGAATATTCATTTATTTTGTAAGATTTGATGTCTTTTACATTGAGCTAACAATTATGCATTTTTCTTTGAGTAGAAAGCGGGCCAAATGGGACTGGCTTAGATGGGGCATCTTGATCACCATGGTCGAGTTGACCCGAAGGGCCCCCTTTGTCGTAGACAGTGACGCAGCCTGTCATATCTTGCCGTATTTTGTGTCCAGGGTGAACGTATGTTGACTTCGGCTGTTGCTGTTTGACGTCTGTGCGGTTGCAGGATGTCGTATGTTGTCACTGTTGAGGTCCTGGAAATTGTGACTTCAGCTGATGCAGATTGTCGCAGCTTGACGTCAACTGTGTCGTAGCCTGTCATAGATTGTCGTACAACTTGACGGTTTTTCGGCGACTGCTGACACCCGCAGTCGCCGAAAAAAATCGCAAAGTGGAACAGACTGTTTACAATCACCTGTAAAATCATGTTTTCCAGATATACTGCCTGACCCAGTGAGGTACTCCAGCACTTTGTGTCTTTTAAAAAAATAAACCAGCATCTGCAGTTCCTTGTTTCTGAAAAAGCATGAATATTGCCTTCAAAGAACCAGCAGCATTTTTGCAAGAATGTACTTCAATTAATTCTATTGTGTGTTGGGAAGATTTCTGCCCATTAAGATGCATTGTATCTTTAAGCTAAATTCCCAATGGCAAAGTATCGAGATATGGTTGCAACTGAAAATCACTGCCATATTTTACGTGGCACATGGGATATAATGGCACATAGCGTGGCGCAGCGGTAGAATTGCTGCCTTACAGCGCTTGCAGTGCCGGAGACTCGGGCCCAATCCTGAATACGAGTGCTGTCTGTACGGAGTCTGTACGTCTCTCCGTTACCATGTGGGTTTTCTCCGAGGTCTTCGGTTTCACCCACACTCCAAAGACATGCAGGTTTGTAGGTTAATTGGCTTGGTGTAGGTGTAAATTGTCCCTCGTGTGTGTAGGTAAGACAGTGTTAATTGGCAGGAAGCACTGGTAGGTGTGGGCTGAAGGACCTGTTGCCACTCTGTATCTCTAAATAAACTAAACAAGGCTGTTAACAGACAAATGTATCAAATGCATCTGATAGGGAACAAACAGATTTTTCATTTTTCCTATTTCAAATCAGCAGCAAAACTAAAAACGAAACTGTTCAAGAATACATTTCTAAAGTCCAATGTGAGGCCAGAACTCTAAATAAACTAGGTTCCATAATGACAAACCCCACTCACCCACTCCATGCCCTGAAGGTGATCAAGAGCAGCATCTTCAGCCAGAGGCTGATTGCACCAATGTGCAAAACGGAGAGATACAGGAAGTCCTGTTTACCAGCTGCTATAAGACTTTATAATGAGCATAAATAACTGCACTTTTTTTAAATTAATTGTATTTTAACTTGTATTTTAACGTATTTTAACTTGTTATGTATGAAAGCGTGGTGTTATGTTTGTCTTGAAGCTGTCGTGGCACTGTAATTTCCTGAAAAGGATTATTAAAGGAATAATCTAATCTAATCTAACCATCATCCAAAGATATTCAGAGATATTTTATTGCTTACTAAAGCTATAATATTAGAAATCAGTGCTAACATTCTTGGTATGATGTGGCTATGTTAGAATTTTGAGATGGGAAAACAGCTCTGTGAGTGTAAAGGGCACCAGATACCCACGGGAAAATAGTTCTCATAACCTTTGCTTGATATCTTTTCGGGCTGTTATATGGAGTTCAGTCTGCTTTCTGCACATGGTTTAAATTGAACGTGCATTAAAATGTTGTTATCTGTGGTAGGGAATTTGTTTATAAGGGATGAAATTTTCATTTCCTACTTTAGATTCGCATTGGTGTTTAGCCATTATCCTGATCCCAACATAAGTTTGAGGCTAGTTCAATTATAATTTTATTCCAGACCTCCAGCAAGATATTCGCAACCCAAGAAAACTGCACAGGGAACTGATGGTAGCAAGCATGCGTCCACATCAATTCCCACAGACTTCAACATACTGAATAATCTCAGCATTCGGCACAGGAATATTATCGAACAAACCTTTGCACTGAAACGTAGAAGATATTGCCGTGGATCATCCATTGTCCCACAACTGCTGGGTGTCTGCCCCCAAGCAAGCGTTACCCTGGGACTCTGATCCCAACACTTTGGTGAGGCCGGGCTGTTTCATTGCAAGCAGCCTGCTAAACTCTCAGAGAACCAGTTGATAGCATGCGACACCTTTCCCTCAGGCTCACCAGCTGTCAAAGCAAATATATATACAGTAGTAGCACAATAAACTATTTTTACAGTGCTCAGATTTTCTTGCTTACTCGTTCACACAAGACACAGACAGACACACACACACACACACACACACACACACACACACACACACACACACACACACACACACACACACACACACACACACACACACACGTATTCAAATTGACAATTACATATAAGAAACCTCCACAGATCCTTCTCCCAACATCCAGCCAATCTCTCCCTTTGAATGGGATGGCCATGCTGTCACCAGCACTAATGTGGTGCAGGCCCAGTGGGCAACTTTCCTATTTGCAGAAGTGTGTGGCTACTGCCAATTTAGGCCTGTGCTTGTGCTAGGCGCCTGGTGATTTGTGTAAAGGTGTTGATATTAACACTGACACCTAGTCAGACGTGTTGGGGCATTTTGTCAGGAAGCCAAAAGTCAAGTGTGAATGTTGCACTTTGGGAGGTCGAAAAGTAAAGGGAATATATGCATTTAATGCCAAGACTCTTAACAACACTGATGCACAGAGAGGGATCTTGGGGGAAAATGTTTATAATAGCCTGAGAGAGGCAAGACAGATAGAAAGAGTTGTGAAGAAGGTGCATGGAATGCTTGCCTTCATTGGTCGGGGCATTGAGTAGAAGAATCAAAAAGTCATGATGCGGCTCTATAGGACTTTGGTTCGGCCCCATTTGGAGTACTGCATGTAGTTCTAGTCGCCCCAATACAAGAAAGATGGGGAGGTTTTGGTAAGGGTGCAGAGGAGGTTCACCAAGATGATGCGTGGATCAGGGAGCATTAGCTGCAAGGAGAGGTCGAACTTTAATTGTTTTCTCCAGAATGCCAGAGGTTAATGGGAGACCTGATAGAAATATATAAAATTATGAATCATAAATAGAGTAGACTGTCAGAACCTTTTTCCCCAGCTTAAAAATATTAAATAATAGAGAGCATAGGTTTAAGGGGAGAGAGGAGCAAAGTTTAAAAGGGGCAAGTTTTTTTTACACAGATGGTGGAGAGCGACTGGAATGCACAGTGGGGTGCTAGTGGAGGCAGACACAATGGGGGGTTTAAGAGACTTTAGGCGAGGCACATGTATAATGTGCAGGCAGATATGAGTTGATCTTGACATCATGTTTGGCACAGACATTGTGGGCTGAAGGACATGTTCCTGTGCTGTGCTGTTTTATCTTCTATAACTGGACAAAGTAGTATGTTTTGAAGCAGCCTATTCAGGATAAAAGAAATAAGTGAGGCGGAGAGGTCAAGGAAGAGAACATTAGGTCAGTGGCAGCTGAAGACACAGTCATTAATACTGGAGCGAATACAATTGGCGTGGTCAATGGGCTGGAATTTGAGAGCAGCAGTTATCTCAGGAGATTGTAGAGCTCATGGAAGTCTAATTCAGAAATACAGCATATAAACAGCAGGCCCTTTGGCCCACTTAGTCCATGCCGACCAACAATCACCCATTTAAAAAATGCCACAAAGTAATGGAGTAACTCTGCGGGTCAGGCACAATTCTGGAGGACATGGATAGGTGATGTTTCTGGCTGGGAACCTCATTCAGCCTGATTGTGGGTGGGGGGGGGGGGGGAGGAAGTTGGAAGAGAGGAGGGATAGGGTAAAGCCTGGCAGGCAGGTAATAGGTTGAAACAGATGAGGAGGGTGTAGATTGGTTTATGCATGCAACCAATCATATATAGGTTAGCATCGCTAACCCCGCCTTACTGTATCTTGGCAGGACAAATCAAAATAGGACGTACATGGTAAATGGTAGGGAATTGAAGAATGTAGGTGAACAGAGGGATCTGGGAATAACTGTGCACAGTTCCCTGAAAGTGGAATCTCATGTAGATAGGGTGGTAAAGAAAGCTTTTGGTGTGCTGGCCTTTATAAATCAGAGCATTGAGTATAGAAGTTGGGATGTAATGTTAAAATTGTACAAGGCATTGGTGAGGCCAATTCTGGAGTATGGTGTACAATTTTGGTCGCCTAATTATAGGAAGGATGTCAACAAAATAGAGAGAGTACAGAGGAGATTTACTAGAATGTTGCCTGGGTTTCAGCAACTAAGTTACAGAGAAAGGTTGAACAAGTTAGGGCTTTATTCTTTGGAGCGCAGAAGGTTAAGGGGGGTCTTGATAGAGGTTTTTAAAATGATGAGAGGGATAGACAGAGTTGACGTGGAAAAGCTTTTCCCACTGAGAGTAGGGAAGATTCAAACAAGGGGACATGACTTGAGAATTAAGGGACTGAAGTTCAGGGGTAACATGAGGGGGAACTTCTTTACTCAGAGAGTGGTAGCTGTGTGGAATGAGCTTCCAGTGAAGGTGGTGGAGGCAGGTTCGTTTTTATCATTTAAAAATAAATTGGATAGTTATATGGATGGGAAAGGAATGGAGGGTTATGGTCTGAGCGCAGGTATATGGGACTAGGGGAGATTATGTGTTCGGCACGGACTAGAAGGGTTGAGATGGCCTGTTTCCGTGCTGTAATTTTTATATGGTTATATGGTTATATGTATCATATATATTAACACCTACTTCCTATGCTACGCTGTTCGGTAGCAGACAGGAGTCAGTGACTACTAACAAGTCTGTATGTGGATTAAAGATGATCTTATGTTACGTGTGTAGATGTCATATTTACATGGTGTCAGAAGTGGGATAGTGGGGGCGCTTGATGGCATGGTTCAAGTCTTTTGGATTGATGCACACACGGATTTCATTTTAATCCTTTTTGTTAGTAGCAACCATGGTGGACACCCAATCGCCCATGGAGACCATATTATTTAACATGGACTCAACCCTGTCACTCATGGCGTGTGACACACGGTGTGGTGAACGAACAACAGGTACCACCTTGGGGTCGGTGGATATCTTGTAGGTCACAGGCATCTTGCCTAGTTTGTTATCAAACAGATCAGGGTATTCTTTTATCGGGTCCATTGATATCAGCAGCTTGTGGACCGTTTTGTCAAACGAAATCTGTCCTAAATCTTGGCATGCGTGGTTGCTCAACAGAGTCACAGAGTTAGAGTTCAAGACATAGAAGGTCAAATCCCTTGTGGTTTTTTTCAGCACACATTTAAAAGTGGCTCTTCCCTGTGGTACCGGCACTTCACCCCCATAAGCATGCACCGCTTCAGTTCCAGCTGTTCGCTGCCGAACCTTCTCCCGATCCCCGCATGCCCCACACCCCTCGCATGTTCCATACTCCTCCACAAGGCGCGGCTGTGGCTAACCGCGGGGTTACCCCTCCTGCACACTTCCTCTTTCAGTCACCACAAGCATCTTCCGCGGCTTTCTCGCCTCTGGGTTCACCACCTCCCTCTAATCTTTCCGGTGAAGGAGGGGAGGACTTGGTCCGTACACGTTCGGGCCGCATCAGTAGACCGCCTGATAGATATGGCGAATTTGTTTAACTTTAATGACATGGATGCTCACTATACTCACTCTTTAAGGGGGAAGAATGTAGATTGGTTTAGGCATGCAACCAATCATATATAGGTTAGCATCACTAACCCCGCCTTACTGTATCATTTATATTAACACCTACTTCCTATGCTACGCAGTTCGGTAGCAGGCAGGAGTCAGTGACTACTAACATGCCGTTAAGTCTGTATGTGGATTAAAGATGATCTTAAGTTACGTGTTGTGTAGATGTCATATTTTTTGATAGGCATATGGTTGGACAAAAATTAGAGATAAAAAGAGAGAAGGTCTGAGACAAAAGGATTAAAGTGCTGCAAATTGTGCAGCTGAAGGAGGGAATGTAGGTGCAACCAGTGGCGGACTGGGTCTAAAAGTATTGGTTGCCAGGAGACAAAGGGGGCCCACTTCATCAGGGGCCCACTTGATATAGGGGGCCCACTTCATCAGGGGCCCACTTGATATAGGGGGCCCACTTCATTAGGGGCCCACTTGCCATCGGGCAAGCTGACACCCTGACCAGTCCGCCACTGGGTGTAATGAGAAGAAAGAAATAGGTGTGATTCTAGGTGGGGCAGAGGATGAGGTGGGTTATATGAGGAAAGAATGGAGAGAAGGAGGGCTGTGTAGTTATCTAAAATAGTAAGATTAAACGAGAACTTACCAGTTTGAAGTTTGATCTGTATTTTATGAGGAGTTACGATGAGGGATTACGTGAAGAACCCGCTCAGTGCGCAGGCGCGGCATACTTCCAAGCAGCGGTGTGGAATCACAGATAGACACAGTTATTTTGAAGTAAACATAGTAAAGATAAGGAGACATCAATTTATTAGTTTGATCCATATAATGAGGGTGGGAGCGGAGGGCACGTAATCCCTCATCGTAACTCCTCATAAAATACAGATCAAACTTCAAACTGGTAAGTTCTCGTTTAATCTTACTATTTTACTTCGGAGTCACGTGAGTGACTACGTGAAGATTTCAAAGCTCTGTGATTTCAAACCGTGTAACAGTTTCATTTCACTCACTGCCGAAGTTCTTGAGGGAGGAAGTGTTATCGTAATGAACCAATGAGTCTATTTGTAGAAAAACACAATGGTATTTTTTAAACAATAACAACAAAGAATTAAGTTGCTCCCCTGGGCTTAAATTAAATATTTGCAGTTCGTAAATCTTTACTGCAAATAAACCAGGTTTTGCCAACGGCTTATTATAACATTTCTGAACGGTCTTTTCCCTTCCCACCATCCTGCTGTAGCCAGGATGTGGTGTATAGGCATGTCCATTCTTTAGCCGTCGACATGGATGCTGCCCTGGTGGAATAAAATTTGTACATGTTAGTGTTTATTCCAGCAGTTTCTAGCACCTGCTCGAGCCATCTCGCAATGGTTTGGCTCGTACCCCACCATAAGGTTTTTGTGACTGACCCACAAGGCTTTTCATCTCCCTCGAATATTCTGGTTGTGTCTATGTAGGATAGTAGGTAGGTCATGGCACATAACCGTGGTTCTGGTGGGTAAGCCACGACTGGATTAGGTGTTCCTGGTCTGCTCTGTTTGACCAGTCGCTGGATAACGACAGATCTGGTCTGGAGCTGTGATCATGTTGTCCAGTCGCAATAGGTGTAGTGACTGGACCCTCTGAGCGGATACAAGTGCCATCAACCTAAGCGTCTTTAGTGTAGCTTGCTCGAGGCCGGGGGATCTGGCTGGTGGCCATTCCCTGAGATATGTCAGGACCACACTGATATCCCAAATATGGGTATACCTGGGCTTAGGGCTTGATATTGTAAATGCCCTTCATCAGTTTTACCACCAGTGGATGGGATCCCATCGCCTGTTGTCCTGCCGCTGGTTTGAGATAAGCAGAAAGAGCACTGCGCTGTGTTGATGGCACTGTAGCTGATCCCTACATCGTGGTGTAGATGGCCAGGAACTCCAGTATGTTGGTGGCTGTAGCTGTTGCGTATGTTGTCCATGTTTCCTGGCAGTACTTCTCCCTTTTTTGATGCTGGTTAAGTACTGCCTCTTGGTGGATGTTCGAAGGGATGCCGACATGGTGGTGATGGTTTGTTTAGACAATCCCAGTTCCAGGTAAGGTCTGTTCAAACTTGCAACCCAGACGTTTAATTTTCTCATGGCATGGGTGTTTAACTTACCTGGTAGGTAAGTAGCTGATAGCCAAATATGTCTTTCGACATACCATTGCCAAATCATGTTGACCAATTTGTCGCATGATAATGATTTTATGCCACCCATATGGTTAATATAAGCCATCACCGTAGTATTTATCAATTTGTAACCGAACATGCAAGTGCTGCATATTAGATACATATGCTTTTAAACCATAAAAGGCGCCCAACATCTCTAGATAGTTAATGCCCAGTGTAAGTAGTAATGATGACTCTAGTTTAGTCCATCTACCACTTGTGCTGGATATGGAGTTAGTCGCTCCCCAGCCTTGAGCACTGGCATCTGTTTGAATAACTAAAGTAGGGTTAGTGATAAAGATAGGGCTGAAACTATGCCAAACGTTTTCTGCCCACCACTGTAGCTCTGATATTGCTTCAGTGGGTAAGTTCATGACACGATCATAGTGACCTGTATGTCGTTTTATTGCCCATATCTTTGCTCTCTGTAAATTTTTTGATAGTGCAAAGGTCCGAATTGTGTAGCCGGAAATGCTGCTACCATTTCCCCAATTACTCTTGCTACTTGTCGAATAGTTGGTCGCTCGTTGACCATTAATTTGTTGCATGATAGTGCTAATTCAACCATTTTTGCCTTTGGCAAGGTAACAGTCATATGGACTGAGTTAATTGTGAAGCCCAGGTAGTCCATGATAGTGGATGGCTTCAACTTAGATTTATCTGGATGTAGGACGAACCCCAGAGTTTCGAGGAGCTGTTTTGTAGCTGATACTGCTGCCACAGCCAATTCCATCGTTTTACCTACTATGAGAATATCCTCCAGATATGCCATGACAATATGTTTTTGTTTTCTTAGTATTGCCATGGCTGGGTTCAATATTTTGGTGAATAATCTTGGGCTGAAGTTCGCCCATAGGGCAATGCTTTGTACCATCCAGATAAATTTTAGGTATCTGCGATGATCCTTGTATATGGGTACTAGATAGTAAGCATCTTTAAGATAAATGCTTGCCATGAAGTGTCCTTTGGAATTCAGTTGTTTGGCAGTAACATATGTCTCCATTTTGAAATGTATATACTTAACAAATTTGTTTAGTGATGTTAAGTCAATGATGATGCGACAGACACCATCTTTTTTGGTTTTAGTGAATATATTCGATACAAATTCCAAAGGTTCATGTTTGGTCTTTTCGATGACCCCCTTTGTGATAAGTCTCACCAGTTCAGCTTGCCCCTCACGTTTCTCTTTGACGGAGGGAGAAATACCCTTTGGGGCCATTGTTGAACTGGCGGCGTTTTTTCTGACTTGAATTGTATTTTATATCCTGTAATGTTGTTGAGTATATACTTGTCACTCGTGACCATACCCCATGCTTCTTTAAACAAGTGTAATCTCCCCCCTGTTAATAAAGCACCCTTATTCTCTATATGCTGGTAGCGACCAGACCCACCTACCTCCATGGTTATTGGCGATTCTGTTTCTTCATTTTCCTGAAGATTTTGTTCTGACGTGCTGGCGATGTTGGGGGGAGGCGCATTTTCCAGAGGGTCCGCTGCGGGCCCTGATCTGAAAGATCTTTGGGGATAATGTGCGGACCCCAAGCGTTCACCAGTCCCATATTGCGGACGTCGACTGGTGGATGCCGTGGGGTGCTGCCACTTGGGTATCGGAGGTCTTGGTTTGCTCGTCCCGGGGCCTGCCCTCATTAGGCCAAAGGTTTTTGATGCTTCCTGCATCTCCTTCAGTTTTTATTGAAATCTTTCCCAAATAGCAGCGCGTCCGTCTCCGCAGCTGGGGCTTTACACAAGCCAGCAAATTTGGGATTGAGGGCAGGTCTTATGTTTCCCTCCGTAGATTGTTGATCTCAAATTGTGTGGTACACATTAATGCCAGCACATCCTGCTGGCAGGTATCCATCTCCGTGGTCTCCACGGAACGAGCAAAGGCTGTGATGGCTGACGTCAGGAGCCTTAGGATCCGCTGTAGCTTGAGTTCTTGGGTCTGGATGTGTGACCCACATGCCCCCAGATTTGGCTGTTGACACTTTTTACTTTGAGGGCCTCACCGTTTTCTGGTGCTGTGTTGTTTCAGCACCTCATCGAGCACCTTTTCCAGTAATGGTTGATGCTGGCCGCCATTCTTGGTTCCAGCGGTGCTCCAGCCCGTGGGGTTGCTACAAGCGGTCCATCACACCCAACAGCTCTTCATGTCCCTGCACCCCTGGCATATCCCGAATTCGTCCGCCTGCCCCTGTTCCAGACCAGCCCAGCCCTGGTCACCAATGCTAGCCTCCAGTAATGAGGGAGCAGAGGGCAGTGCATGAGGCACTGTGGAGGGGGTGCCTGACCTCCCTCCGCGAGAGCGCTCTTTCTGCGCATCTCGCTGGAGCTGCTCCAATTGCTGTTGAATGCAGCTCAGGCGGCTGTCTCTCCTCCATTTAGGTTGAGACATGTCCCCGTCCGACGAATCGGACGCCACCGGCCGGATGCCTGTTCGGATGGCTAGACATCCAGCCCGCAGTTCAGGCACTAGCGGGACTGGGCTCGGCGCGGTGATGGGGATAGCGTGGCGACCGGTAATTGTTCCTACCGCCTGTTGCTGCCCCCCCTGCAATGGAACGCTCCTCCGCTGGAGTCGAGCGGGGGACAGGTTATTCTGGAGCTTTTGTGCCTTGTAGTAGCGAGAGCGCCCCTCAAGCAGCGCGTCTCGCAGGCACCTGCTCCATGAGCCGCTCCAGCGGCTCAGGCGGCTCTCTCTCCCCCCGTGCGGGTGGAGAGACGTCCCGTCCGACATCGGGAAACACCTGCCGGATGCCTCTCGAGTGGCTACTCGTCCAGCCCGCTGCTTCAGGTACTAGCGGGCTGGCCTCGGCACGGTGTCGGTGAATTACGGAACACCGGGTCGCTCCTACCGCCTGTTGCTGCCCCCCTCCCCAACGGGAAAACGGGGGACAGTTTTATCCAGAGCCTTTTTCTCTGCCTGTAAAACACAAGCAGAAAAAGGCTCACCTGTAAAAGAAAACCCGACCTCAGGGTACTCACCTGACGGTCCGGTTCATCCTGTAACGGGACAGCCTAGCTCCCGTGGCAGCCGCTGTTGCACTGCTGGCGTAATGCCGCGCCTGCGCACTGAGCGGGTTCTTCACGTAGTCACTCACGTGACTCCGAAGTAAAATTAAAGAATTCAGTGGTTCATACTGTTGGGTTGTAAGCTACCCAAACGGATCATGCGGTGTTATGCACCCAGCATGTGGCCTCACTGTGACAATAGAGGAGGCCCATGACAGAAAGGCCTGTGTGGGAATGGAAAGGGGAGTTAAAATAGTTAGCAGGCGGGGAATCCAGTAGGCCTCTGGTGGAGTGCCTGGATGAAGGTGAGGCGGGAGGTATGGGGACACGTGTTGCATCTCCTGCAGTCGCAAGGGAAGGTACCTGGGGAGAAAGTGGTTTTGGTGGGAAAGGATGAGTGAAACCAGAGTTGTGGAGGGAGCAGTCTCTGCGGAAGGTGGAAAGGAATGGGGATGGAAAGATGTGACTAGTGGAGGAATCATGTTGGAGGTGACGGAAATGTAAGAGGATGATGTGCTGGAAGCAGAGGCTGGTGGGGAGAAGAGTGAGAACCAGGAAACTCTATCCTTGTTCCATTGGGGGGAAGAGAGAGCAAGAACAAAACAACAGGACAGAGAGGAGATGCGGTGGGGGGGGGGGGGGGGGGGGGTAGGGTAATCCACGTTTACTAAAGAAAATATTCTCAATCCTGCATTTCAATGTTGCTACCTTGTCAAATGTCATTAGTGATGCATTTCCTCCTTCGTGCAATTGACGCTATAGCTTGAGAACTCATGAAGACCTTGTAAGTCTTACACACTCCTGAGACCATACCGGAAGTTTTTACTAAGAAGCCCAGTATTTGGCTCATTTTAATTTTAATGATTCCCAAATGTTCTGCTGTGACAAGTTCATCATCCTGCTGCCAAGATAATTGTCAGTAAAATAAACAAGGACAGGATTAAAGTAGAATATTCAAACTATTCATCATCATTTGCAGAGGCATCATCCTGAGTAACTTGGACACTCAGTTTAAGGATCAGGAGTACAAGACAAGGGAGACCTCTGCCCCTCTTTACTTTCCCCATCTGTCCTTGCTGACACCCTGAACTTCTAAGGCAATGCTGAGTGTGCCCAGCAGTTTAAAGTAAGGACAGGAAGCCCCTCCATGGCCCCAGAAAACATTAGGAAGAGCTGAGGGAGAATATTTAGGTTAAGTTTAGTTCAGTTTAGTTTGGAGATACAGAGCGGAAACAGGCCCTTCGGCCCACCGAGTCCGCACCGACCAGCGATCCCCGCACAGTAACACTATCCTACACACACTAGGGACAATTTACACTTATACCAAGCCAATTAACCTACAAACCTGTACTTCTTTGGAGTGTGGGAGGAAACCGAAGACTTCGGAGAAAACCCACGCGGTCACGGGGAGACGCACAAACTCCATACAGACAGCACCTGCAGTCGGGATCGAACCCGGGTCTCCGGTGCTGCAAGCGCTGTAATGCCCCTGTCCCACTTAGGAAACCTGAACGGAAACCTCTGGGGACTTTGCGCCCCAACCATGGTTTCCGTGCGGTTCCCGGAGGTTCCCGGAGGTTTTTGTCAGTCTCCCTACCTGCTTCCACTACCTGCAACCTCCGGCAACCACCTGCAACCTCCGGGAACCGCACGGAAACCTTGGGTGGGGCGCAAAGTCTCCAGAGGTTTCCGTTCAGGTTTCCTAAGTGGGACAGGGGCATAAATGCCCCTGGTTGCCGGAGGTTGCAGGTTGTGGAAGCAGGTAGGGAGACTGACATAAACCGCACGGAAACCTTGTTGGTGTTCTCCTGTTTACGATACACATCAACTGGGAGTCTCTGTTTAGCTGCAACCATATCTATGTACATGACTGACATCGTTACAGGAACTGAGGGAACAATTATATTTTTAATGTCATTACAGAATAATGAAAGGCATAGATAGAGTGGATGTGGAAAGGATGTTTCCACTGGTGGGAGAATCTAGGACCAGAGGTCATAGCCTCAGAATTAAAAGGTGCTCTTTTAGAAAGGAGGTGAGGAGGAACTTCTTTAGACAGAGGGTAGTTAATCTGTGGAATCATTGCCACACAGGGCTGTGGAGGTCATCAGTGGATATTTTTAAGGCAGAGATGGACAAATTCTTGATTAGAACGGGTGTCATGGGGAGAAGGCAGGAAAATGGGATTAGGAGGCAGAGATCATCCATGATTGAATGGCGTGGGCTTGATGGGCCGAATGGCCCAATTCTGCCCCTATAACTTGTGAACTTGTGAATAAGGCAAACTTAAGCCACATGGAACCTTCTGACAGGGACGTAAGAAACTACAGGAGCAGTGGGTGAAGAGAGTCAGACACAAATTATTATGAAAGATGTTGAAGTTAGAAAAAGGATAGTAAATATACCTTAAAATTTAAAGTTTAATTGGCTGCAGAACTGCCGCAACAGAGATAGTCACAAAATGCTGGAGTACCTCAATGGGACAGGCAGAGAAGGAATGGGTGATGTTATGGGTCGAGACCCTTCTTCAGACTGAAAGTCACGGAAATGGGAAACGAGAGATATAGACGATAATGTTGATAGATATAGACCTAATGAGTGAAAGATATGCAAATACGTAACAATGATAAAGGAAACAGGCCATTGTTGATTTCAAGGTGAGAATGAAAATCTGGTGTGACTTGGGCGGGGGATGGATGGAGAGAGAAGGAATGCTGGGGAAGCCGCAGCAGAGATAGTGGCGGGTTGTTCAAGGTGACTTGAAAACCTTAGGCATGGCAGAGAGAAGGGAAAGCAACCGGACTATTTATTTCTCTGAGAATTAGTTTAGAGATTTAAACAGCTAATAGTTTTTAACTAAGTAAGCGCTGAGCATGTAGCAGGGCAGCACAGTGATGCTGTGGTACAGTTACTACCACACAGTGCCAAAGACCCAGGTTCGATCCCGACAACGGGTGCTATCTGTACGGATTTTTCACATTCTCCCTATGACCGTGTGGGTTTTCCCCAGATGCTCCTGTTTCTTCCCATATTTCAACGATGTGCAGGTTTGTAGGTTAATTGGCTCAGTAAATTGCTCCGAGTGTGTTGGATGTAAAAGTGGGATAAACTGGAATTAGTGTACAGGTGATTGATAGTCAGCGTGGACTCGATGGGCCGAATAGCCTGCTTCCATGCTGTACCTCTAGACTAAACAAAAGTGGGCAGATGCTCCACTAATGAGCTGAGATGTGGCTTCACCATCCTCTACTTAACCTAATATTTCTTCAGGTAGAAAGAGAGAGGCCAGTGGACTACTTTGATGTTAGTTCTACCATTGGGTTTTGGTAAACATAGGGAGATGAGTCATCATCCTCGAACAATTAAACTGATACTTTTTTGACCTGCTTAAGCATTTTCCTTGTTGATTGCTGTTTCCTTTTTTTTTCCAAATAATGAAGATATAGGTTTAATGCCTGTTTTGTAATCAGACCATTACAAAGTGTTTGGCGAACCACAAAGCATTTATTAAAACCTATGCAGAGCGAACAATACATACTGTTGCACTCGTTGCATCATTTACAGACTGCCGAGCTAAAGGACAAGCAGGTTGTTGTCAGTAACTGCATTCCTATTCAAATCCTGGACTGGATTACATGGTGGAATGTGTATCATGCATAATATATATGGTGAAGGCTATATTGACAGAGATTATTATGGTTGATCTACAATGCCTAATAAAATAAGCAGCCCGCAGCCTCTAAGAATTTGGTTCAGTTACAAAACCAGAGCCACATTAAATTGATATTATTTATTTTATTCAACGTTGGCAGAAGCTCTGAGAACAACCTTTTAATAGGACAGATGGATGCAGGAGATACAAGAACAAACATCTGATAATGAGTGGAATGAAATATTGACTTTTGTTTGACTGGCCTCTCTATTAAAACTATAGATATGAAAAGCAATGTCAATCCAATTGCTTTCATACCCTTCATACCTTGCATTTTTAAATTGCTCCAGTATGACCACTTTTTGCACTAACATTTTCAAATTTTTACTCAATAACCGAAGAAAACATTAAATGGAACCTTATCTTCAACTCCTAGAATGAATTCTTGTAAGGTTAAACAGATATAAATTTGATAGACAGTCATAAAATGTAGATACAAAATGCTGATATAAGTAGAATAAAAAATGCTCAAAACAACATATGCAGAATGTCTGAAGATCCGTGACAGACACAGCAGATATTATCATAACGTTTAAGAGACATTTGCGCAGGTATATGGATAGGATAGGGTTAGAAGGGTTATGGGCTAAGTGCGGGTAGGAGGAACTGGTGTAGATGGGACATTTTGGCTGGCATGGACAAGTTGGACCAAAGGGCCTGTTTCCACGCTGTATGACTATGAGATTAGAGGTGCTTGGTCCATGTTATGTGAATTAAGAGGGTCTTACTACACATTTTCTTTTCAGGGACTCACCCTCATATGTGTAATTTTCCTTTCCACCTTTCCAACTTGCTTGAGACCCCAAAATAAATAATCAAAGACCAATAGCAATTTAGGAATCTACTGGCAAAAATTCTTGTACACAATCAAGGACTAAAAATTAGAGGTTCTATATCTCCTAATTGGTGCCTTGAATCTGATGTTAATTTCTTCTGAAATTTTAGTTTAGATCCATTGCTGTATTCCATTAGCCTTCAGAAACGAATTTGCCAACGAACTGGTGTTTGCCATTTCTCCAGAGGCAACTCAACCGAATAAAGATTCTCGCTCGAGTTTAGAAGGATGAGGGGGAATCTCATTGAAAACGAAGAATGAAAGGCCTAGATAGAGTGGTGGAGAGAACATTGCAGGCAGTGGGAGAGTCCAGGATCAAAGGGCACCACCTCAGAATAAAAGGTGGTACCTTTGGAATAGAGATGAGGAGGAATATCTTTAGCCAGAAGCTGGTGAATCTGTGGAATTCATTGCGACAGAGCCGACTGTGGAGGCCAAGTAATTTGGGTATTTTTAAAGCAGAGATTGATAGGTTCTTGATTAGTAAGGGGATTAAAGGCTACGGGGAGAAGGCAAGAGAATGGGGTTGGTAGGGAAAAATAGATCTGCCATTATTGAATGGCGGTGCAGACATGATGGGCCAAATGACCTAATTCTGCTCCTATGGTCTTAAAACTCCGTACAATAGAATCAAAGCACATGGAATAGCATAACAGAAGGAGAATGTTCTTTCCATTGAGCCACCACTGGCTCCAGAACAATCTAGTTATCCCAAACCTCTGCTCTTTCCCCATGTCACTGCATTTTCCCAGCACAGAATATTCTAGCCCATTTATTTTTGAAGGCTACTAATGATTCTGCATCCACTACCCATCTGATTGACCATTTTAAAATGTAAACATTGGCTTTTTGAAAAAGTTTCCCCCCCATGTTTATCTTTAATCAATTATCTTCTGTCCAGGCAGTTTTGTATTGACCCTTTTGCCATTACAATTATTGATTACTCTGAATGTTTCAACAAAAGTCTTAGAGAGCCCTGTTATGGGGAAAAGTGTTTCAAAGTGAACAGTTCATTTAGACTGTTCATGTTTGCAGCTGTGGCCTCAGACTCAAGTCGAAAGAACATCTTCGTTAATGTACACCTACATGCTGCAATTTTTTTCAAAATACTTAACATTAGAGTGCAATATTGCACAATTCACTTCATTGAAAGTCAATCTTGAGCTCACTTCACTGCACAAATCCAGTTGCAATCTTTTCCTTCTCTCTGTCTGGATATGCCTCCTAAAGTAGTTCTGTCTTTAAATTTAGCGGCTGTCATATTGATGTCATCTTTGTTTTTATGGACCTAAAATAAACTTTACACCTTTGTATTTCTAATCGATAGTTTTCATTTGGATTCACTTTTGACGTACAGCTTCAGAGATTTGCATTGATTTTGTAAATACAAGACAGCATGAGTTTGAATTATGTGCTTTAATGACTATGGGCAAACTCAGAATATTTTTATCATTCAAAATTTTGCAATGCATTGACAAGAATATTATCTCAGTAATTGCAATTAGTGTGGTGTTCTTACATGATTATTGACTTGGTTTTGTCATTTTGATTTGAAGTCAAATTCAATGCTAGCATTTATATTAAGAGGACTGGTATACAAAAACAGAGATGTAATGCTGAGGTTCTATAAGACGCTGGTCAGGCTGCATTTGGAGTACAGTGAGCAAATTCCAGCCCCATATCTGAGGAAGGATGTGCTGGCTCGGGAGAGGATCCAGAGGAGGTTTCCAAGAATGATTCCAGGAATGAGTGGGTGAGCATATGATGAGCGTTTGACAACACTGGGCCTCTACTCGCTGGAGTTTAGAAGCCTCATTGAAACTTGCAGAATAATAAATGGCATAGATAGAGTGGATGTGGAAAGGATGTTTCCACTGGTGGGAGAGTCTAGGACCAGAGGTCATAGCCTCAGAATTAAAGGGCGTTCGTTTAGAAATGAGGTGAGGGGGAATTTATTTAGTCAGAGGGTAGTTAATCTGTGGAACTCATTGCCACAGAGGACTGTGGAGGCCACGTCAATGGATATTTTTTAAGGCAGAGATAGGCAAATCCTTGATCAGAACAGGTGTCAAGGGGTATGGGATTAGGAGGCAGAGATCAGCCATCATTGAATGGTGGCGTAGACTCGATGGGCCAAATGGCCTAATTCTACTCCTATAACTTGTGATCTTGAGATTTCACGTTATTATTCTTTTCAATTCCAGTTTAGTGTTATGATATCTGGATTTTGGAAATTCGTAGTAAATGGACATAGGATGTATCTTCTATTTATTTCCACTAGAATACAGTTCGTGGCTGGTATCCTTCCCAGCTGTCATTTACTTTAAACACCAGTGTTAACCATAGTTCAGCAATGGTAGAAACATTTGAACTTAGCTGATCCCATGGTACATCTAGAGTTCTTGGCCTTTCACTTGAGCTCATTGATCCAATAATAGCTGCAGAACAAATTTACAGTCACATTTAGAGTACAGATACATATTTCCCTGAAAGTGGTGTCACAGGTAGACAGAGTGGTAAAGAAGACTTTCGGTACATCACCTTCATCAGTCAGCGTACTGAGGATAGAAGTTAGGATGTTATGTTACAGTTGTACAACATGTTGGTGAGGCTGCATTTGGAGTATTTTAGTCATCCTGCCATAGGAAATATGTCATTAAGCTGGAAAGAATGCAGAGAAGATTAAAGGGCCTGTCCCACTTACGTGTCCTTGACATGCAAATTACGCGACCTCGTGGTCGCGTTGAGCCGCGACGGTCCCACGAAGGTCGCGCGCAATTTCATGCGTATGCACAGCCGTCTGGAGTGCGTGACATTATTTGAAGATGGACACGAAGCTGGAGTAACTCAGCGGGAACAGCAGCATCTCTGGAGAGAAGCAATGGGTGACGTTTCGTGTCGAGACTCTTCTTCAGTCTGAAATGAAGGGTCTTGACCCGAAACATCACCCATTCCTTCTCTCCAGAGATGCTGCCAGTCCCGCTGAGTTACTCCAGCATTTTATGTCCATCTTCAATTTTCTTGGCCCCGCTCTGGGAGTAGAAGTGGGGGCGGATCCGGACCGCAACGGCCGTGAGCCCCAGGCCGAGTTCGGCGATCGTTTGCCTGCTTCTGCTGCTGTTAGAGGTGAGACGTTGCGTCGGGTCAGGGTCTTGGGCCTGTCCCACTTTGGCTGTCAGTTACACGACAGGCCATTGGCGCTCGAAGATTTTGTTTGCTACAAAAATGTCGGAGCCCCGCGCGATGTCGCGCAGAACTACATACCCCTCCGCGCTTCTCAGTGGGACCGGCCCCACGTGGCCATACGCTGCCCGTGCGCCTAAACGCGACCACGAGTTTGCGTAATTTGCATGCCAAGGACACGTAAGTGGGACAGGCCCTTTACGAGGATGTTGCCAGGACTCGAGGACCTGAACTATAGGGAAAGGTTTGGCAGGCTAGGACTTCATTTCTTTGAGTGCAGGAGGCTGAGAGGTGATCTTTACAGAGGTCTATAAAATCATGAGGGGAATAGATAGGATGATTGCACAAAGTATTTTACCCAGAGTAGGGGAATCAAGAACCAGAGGACATAGGTTTAAGGTGAGATTGACAAGATTTATAGGAACCTGAGAGACAATTTTTTCACAAAGATAGTGATGGGTATTTGGATGGAGATGCCAGAGGAGATAGTTGAGGGAGATACTTTAGCAACATTTGAAAGACATTTGGACATGGGTAGGGAAGGTTCAGTAGGATATGGGCCAAATGCAGGCAAATGGGATCCAGCGTAAATGGGGCATCTTGGTCGGTTTGGACAAGTTGGTCCAAGGGCCTGTTTCCAAGCTTTGTCACTCTGTGACTAAGTGAGAAAGTTCCCAAGTTCCCTGGTCTTCATATCTGTCCCCATGGGAAAAACAGAGGAGAAATACTCAATGAGGACCTTGCACATCTCCTGTGGCTTCCCACAGAGATGATCGCTTTGATTCTTGATGGGCACTGTTCTCTCTCTGGTAATCCCTATTTTCCTTTATGTATTTATAAAATCTCCTGGGATTATTTTAATTATTATCTGCCAGAGCCATCTCCTTCCCCCTTTTTGCCTGTCTGATTTCCTTTTTTAGCCTGATCCTCAGTTCCCAAAACTCACCCAGGGCTACACATGATCCCAGTTGTCTATACCTGCCCCATGCCCCCTTCTTATTCTGGACTAGAGTCTCAATTTCTCTTGTCATCCAAGCTTCCGTACGTCCACCTGCCTTCCCCTTCAATCTAACAGGAACATACATGCCCTGAACTCTTGTCAGCTCACCTTTAAAAGCATCCAATTTTTCTGGATGTGCCTTTTCCTGCAGAGAACCTGCTTCAATTAACTTGAAGAAGTTTCTGTCTAACACCATCAAAGTTGCCCCCCCCCCCCCCCACGGTAAGGACTTTTTGAAATTTGATGTATTAAAATCATGCTATAGTGCATTGTAGAAGTATAATCTCAATGTTTTTTGTTTGAAGTATTTTTAAGATAATGTAAGGTCTACATGAGAGATAGGAGCAGGTGATTATTATTTTTGATCCGAAATGATATGTCACCCATTCATTTTCTCCAGAGATGCTGCCTTACTGAGTTACTCCAGCATTTTATGTCTATCTCCCCTATTGTCTTGCCCTTCCTCCCAGACTTTTACAAGGTTTCCCCTTCAGTGCTAGGCCCAGCCCTCTTTGTGAAGGATCTCCTGAAGCGCTTTCTCTCCACTCTCTGCCGAGTTTGTCGTCTGCCGTTGCCGCTGGTGTGATCACCCGAAGTCCATGTTGTACGCCTCTTGGAACAACTTCTCCTTGTTTGTTCCACCACAGGATTGTGAACATGCTCTCAGTCTCCTACTCCCCTCCCCTGCAACGTAAATAGCCCGAGAGTCTACACATGACTGAGACCTTTCATTGCCCACCCATTCTGGCTTTCCTACGAACTCTTGATATCCTTCCTGGTGTCAGACCAGAGGTGACCCTGGAATATATCTGGGGTTAGCCAGTGTTTGGCATGGCAGCTCTCTTTTGTTTTTTTGTTCCTGATTCTCTCAGTGTTTTTTTGTTCCTGATTCCTCCATAAGTAGGAGCAGGAAGGTTGTGTTGTTCAGCAGCGTTCTCCATTAGTCCGACCCCTTCACCTCGTGCCCTGGGCCCCTCCTCCCGTCACTCACTTCCACACGGCTCTGTGTGTGAGTGTGGGAAGCCTCCACTTTCCCTCCACCCCACCTCCCCCTTCACGTTTACCGGCCCGCCAGCCCGCCCCTGCCGCGGTGAGTTGATGACCCCCCCCCCCGCCCCCTCCCGGTGTGTTACAGGTGAGGTTGGTGCTTCCTGCAGACACTGAACCATCTGTGTCGGTCACTAAAGTACATCCGCTGGGCTGGCCGCTAACTCCAGGGGAAACACTGCTAAAAAAAGGGGGGGGGGCTACAGCCCACCCGGTTCCACGGCCCATGCAGACAGCACCCATAGTCAGGTTTGAACCCGGGTCTCTAGCGCTGTAAGGCAGTCGCTCTACTGCTGCGCCACCGTGCTGTCCCATATAAGTTTTCTGCCATTCTGCAAAGAGGTTTGAGATGATGTGAATGTGATGGGGTTCTGCTAAATATTTGTATGCATGTTTGAAATTGCAAGAGCAATAGGGAAATTTGGTTAATTCTACAAAAAAACAAGTTGTTCTAAAATTGTAATTATTATAATTTACTAGTCATTTATTATAAATGATTTACCAATGTTGGTTTCCAGAACACACTCGATAAAGAACAATTACATTGTTAATGTTTAGTGCTTAGGAACAGTTTTTAGAATTAGAGTGGTGCACTATTTATTTAATGTACAATACAATTAACCTAATTCAATTAGTCCTTTGGCTTAATGGTGATGGAGAGGTAGAAGTGATGTCATGAAATGGTCATGTTATTAGAGTTGTAACCCAAGGACCTTGACAATCAATCTAGGAAAACTAGAGTGCACATTTTATAATGCCAGCGTGTGAAGCAAAATACAGCAGATGCTGGTTATAGTGTAAGCAAAATAATGGAAACACTATCCAGTTGGGAACTGCAGCAGTTTCACACTGACTGGTGCAGGAACAAGCAGCCTATTCATGTTCATGTGGCTGTAGGGTAAAGATTGTGAGGAGATAATTGACACAAAATGCTGGAGTCAGGCAGTATTTCTGGAGAACATGGACAGGTGACATTTCGGACCCAAAACGTCATCTATCCATGTTCTCCAGAGATGCTGCCTGACCCACTGAGTTATTCCAGCACTTTGTGTAGTTTTTGTAGACCAGCATCTGCAGTTCCTTGAATCTACACATAAGATAATTGACAATTTTTAAACATTTTCTTCACATTTTTAAATGCTTGAAAATGTTTATTTGGAGACTTTAGATTTTTAATTTTTGAGCTTTTAATTTTTACTTTTTAAAGTGACTTTTAAAATGTATTTGTATTTCCCTGCTTTTCAGAATAATTTGGGGGTTTTGCCTGCTTTAACACTCAGCATAGCCTGGCAAGGGACATCCTTGAAGTTGTATCCCTGGTCCGTGGGCAGGGCCTGTGTGATGGTATTAGCCTCGGCAAACAGTGGCTGCCGATTAGGTTCTCGCCAAGTAGAATCCAGCTGGCGTTTACCGGGGAGTAGACATTGTGGGGTCATAAGGAATAGGAGTAGAATTGGGCCATTCGGCCCATCAATCCACCATTCAATCATGGCCGATTTATCTCTCCCTCCTAACTGGATTCTCCTGCCTTCTCCCCCCCCGACAACCTCTGACACTTATCAAAAGGGAAGTGTGCATTAAACTACATATTAGTACATGTGCATGTTTCAGCTTTGTCAGTTCAATGTATTCATTTCAGTACTACAAGGGAAAATCACTTAGTAGAAATACAATAGGAATCTGAAGCTAAATTTGGCTTGGCACACAGCACCAATCAAGCATGTACAGTATTCCTGCTCATTTTATCTTGTAACTAGTTTATTAGCTGTAAAGAGCATCAGAATGTCTTGGGATAGTGAAAAATGCCAAATAAATCCAAGTCTCTCCCTTTTTCCTAGAAATGTCAATACATTTTTCCTTTGTTGTTCGCATATGTCGTAGATTTCTGTTTAAGGCTTTGAAGTTTTTGGCAGTGGATTCCACAGACAAACCAATATTTTATAAGCTGACAAGCCAGTGATTCAAGTGAAGCCGTGGGTATATTATACAATATTACAATATTTTACTAGGAGGGAAAAGTAACAGACCTGCAAATTTGGACAAAAATAAATTAGAAACAGTCATAGAAAACATACATTGAAAATAACTTTCCTCAAGTTTGAAAGATTCACAGCTGATTCGAGCCAATATTCACAATAATTTATTATACTTTATGGAATTGATTATAATTTGATCTAACTTCTGAATAAATCCTTGAAAAGTGCCTTGTTGATGATTCAAGCATTCTCAGTACATTCAGCAGTTCATAAATAACAGCTATTAAATCACATTTTCCGATAAATTGCAAAATATTCATTGTAAGTGGCATTTTCAGGCTCAAAAACTATGTTGATAGAGGAGGGGTGAGCACAGTTTAAGAAAAAATTGCATTGTAATGAATTGGCTCCATTATTAGTAACTTCAAATGGTTAGTCTGCTGCAAGGTGATCATTCGTTATTTGGGATATGGCTATGGATTGCACTGACAGGGAGAAGCTGCAAACTCACATCTATGGAGTCTGGCCTAATTTCATTGCTGGACTGGACAGAGATCATTGTCTGTCTAAAGACAGAAATGTGATTTGAAGATGCAAACATTGATGAGCATCGAGGAAGTGAGTGCAAAGGAACACCTCTGAGCACTCGTGAAATCTGCAGTGACCAAACCTTTGGCTCCTGAATTCCCATTCCATCCCGCTGGCTCTTCAATGTTGCATGGCAGGGTCCTGGTGACTCTGTCCGACTTCTGTTGTCCCATTGACTGCAGCCAGCTTTCGGGATGGCTGGCCATCTCCAAGGCAAGGGGAGGATTTGCTTTTGCTGGGCACCCATCTTGTGATCAAGTTCTGAGAGGGCTGACTTCCATCAGGAGAGTCCGTAGTCTGTGAAGACCGGCTGTGGGACATTGCCTAATATCTCCTGCCAGGAGAAGAATTTCAGACAGTCTGGAAGACAGAATTGTTAAACTCTTCAATGCCACCGTGCCTCTGACAGGACCATACATGCAATGGTGTCTCTCCTTATAAACCACGTGCTTCCAAACTTTTACAGATATACTTTAGCAAGTATCCTTTACTTTTAGATTTTAGAGATACAGCATGGAAACAGGTGCTTCAGCCCACCGAGTCCACGTTGACACGATCATCCCCTACACTAGCACAATTCTACACAACAGGGACAATTTATAATATACAGTAATCAATGAACCTACAAACCTTTATGCCTTTGGCGTGTGGGAGGAAACTGGAGCACCTGGAGAAAACCCATGTGGTCATAGGTAGAACATACAGACAACACCCATGGTCAGGATTGAACTTGGGTCTCTGGCGTTCTACTACTGTGCCAATGTGTCGCTCTAACCAGTGATCTGACAGGTTGCATCATGGCCTTGCAAAGCAATTCCAAAGCACAGGAAGGCAAAAAGGTTGCAGGGAGTGGTGGGCTCACTGGCATCATGGGCACAACCTTCCTCTCCATCGAAGGCATCTACATGAGCTGCTGCCTCAAGAAGGTGGTATCTATCATCAACGACCCCAACTTCCAGGACATGCCCTCTACTCAGTGCTACCCTCGGTCAGCAGGTACAGAAGCTGAAGTCCCACACCACCATGTTCAGGAATAGGCACAGCTATCAGGTTCTTGAACCAACCAGCATGGACCTGATCTTATCCTGAACATGGAACATTATGGCCTATTACTTGCACTATTATCAACTTTAGTTCTCTAATTATGTTTTTGCAAAGTATTATTTCATTTGGAAATTGTATCTATAATTAATATATAATTTGTGGATAACATGGCTTTGTGTATTGTCTGAGATTTTGTGCCTGTGATGCTGGTACAAGCAAGATGTTTCAACATACTTGTACTTCATCATATGTGCATATGAACAACCCGACGACATAATTTCAAATGATAACTAGCGTTGTTATATTAGAATTTCTTGATCTTTAGGCAGCATTTTAGAAGACTAAGCTTAAAGCACGACACTGTTTTAATGCTCCTAATTAAGAAACCATGAATGTCAACACCAAGGCTTTTATTATGCAACATCAGAGGGTTAGTATCATGGATTGCCATGCTTACTCCCTTTCCCAATGTTTATCACGTGTTCCCGATAACAGAGTAACCATGGAAACTAAATATCCCACAGCTTTCTCTTTTTTGCTCATTCTGAAGTAGCACATTTTGTTGTCTTTCTACATATCTTTAGACTGTAAAGATCAGGGTCTTTTTAAATAACAGGTAATCATTACAGTGTGAGACTTTGGAGCTCAAAACTTTAACATTATTCTGTTTCCTCTTATGAAAAGGTTTAATTTATTGTTGAGGTGCTAACATGAGGCATCGTGCAAGCATAATGTCACTAAGCAGTGTCATTTGGCTGAAAGCTGACAAATAATTAATGATGGTTCTGTCTGCATGACATTAGCAAGGAATTCTTTGCTCCTCGCTGCCCAAGTGCACCCCTTGCAGTGAAATCAGACAGTAAACTGTCCCCTGCCGCTTCACTTTCAGAAGCATATCTTTTGGTCTCATTAATCTTTGACCATTTCCCATCTTAAATATCCACTCTCTAAGCTCAGTTTATTATTTCAGTGCTGCATTTCTCAACTTCTCTTCCCTCCCAGAGAGAGAGGTGCTAGATTATTCTGCTCCACCCCACTGTGCCATGGCTCTTCCACGATGGTGGCCTGCTTTCCTGAAACTCACGATGGATTCCAGCCAGATTTATGACAACACTTGGGAACTTCCAGCCGACAACAGGAATATCTTACTGATGTGTGGACAGGATTAAACGGATGGGTCATGACCCAATCTCAAGAAGGGTCCCGGCCTGAAAAGTCATCTATCCATGTTCTCCACAGAAGATGCCTGACCCACTGAGTTACTCCAGCGGTTTGTGCCTTTTATTTTGGAAGCCAGCATCTGCAGTTCTTAATTTCTCCATCAAGGGGATTGGGTTGGGGAAGAATCTTAGCTTTAAGTGCTTGTCCTGTTGAACATCACAACCAGTCTGAAAGCATTAACAGATAAAATATGCAGTTTTGAATTGGCTGTCCATTATATATTTTACCCAATTCTCTGGAGATCGTTTTCTTTGTGCGTTATGTTAACTGAACTGTGAGTAAAGTTCATGTGTCATCTCTTTCAGTTGAATTTTGCACAACATTTTGAATGCTATCCCCAGCGGGATGGAATGGGAAATCAGAAGTCAAAGGTTTGGTCAAGGAAGTGGAATATGCCGCTAACTAGATATGTTTCAGGCATGTTTTTAAGGGATGGTGGCGTGGCTGACAAGGCCAAGATATATAACCCATCCTTGATTACAGATCCTGACTTACGCAAAAGGCAATTTACGGAAACTTCCACTTACCTAAACAATTCTGTACTCAGTCCCTAATGCAATCAAGGCAGTTTGTAATTTACACAACACTGTACGATCTCTCAAGTTTACATCCGAAACAAGCCAGCAATGGAGGCAGTGCTTACCCAGAAGGCCGTGGGCCACAGAATGTGGCCCGGAAGCAGCTGAAACAGTTAATACTCTCAGTTCGTACAGACACAGAGTCAGTGATTCTGACATATGTAAAATCTGACATCAGTAAGGGTTCACAGAACGTAAACAATGTAAGTCGGGAGGTGCCTGTACTCTTAAGATAAGGATAATGCGGTTCCATGATTAACTGGTGAATACTGTGTTTTTATTATTAGTGTGGAAACAGGCCCTTCAGCCCACCGAGTCGGCATGATCCCCACATACTAACACGATCCTACACACACACAGGGGACAATTTACAATTTTACAGACGCCAATTAGACTACAAACCTGTACGTCTTCGGAATGTGGGAAGTAACTGGAGCACCCTGCGAAAACCCCCAGGAATCACAGGGAGAACGTACAAACTCCATACAGTCAGCACCCATAGTCAAGATCGAACCCGCGTCTCTGCCGTTGTAAAGCAGCAACTCTACCGCTGCGCCACCGTGTCGCTTGAACTACAAACTCCCACCGCCCTCCATAAATCAATTCATCAAAAAGCAATTGTGAATTACAGGAGGCTAAATTATGAAAAAAAACTGTAATATATTTTCATGCGTTACTTATACAAATGAGAATAGGAGTAACTGCAGATACTGGTTTAGACAAAAAAAGATTAAAAAGTGCTGGAGTAACTCAGCCGGTCAGGCAGCATCTCTGGAAAACATGGATAGGGAATGTTTTGGGTTGGGACCCTTCTTCAGGCTGATTGTATGTGTGTGTGTGTGTGTGTGGGGGGGGGGGTGGGGGTGGGGGGGTGGGGGGTGGGGGGGGGGGGGGGGGTTGGGGGGGGGTGAGAGAGTGGGGGGGGGGGAGTGGGGCGATGGGGGTAATGGCCCCCAGCTCTTTGTGTCCATTATTTATTTAATTATATATTGACAATTTTACTGGAAGTATTGTGTGAACCTCTCTCTCCACTTCCTCAATCTACAGAATAGTTAGAACGATGCACAAAACCTCAAGGATGTATATAATGGATGGAGGTGCTGCCCCAAACAAAACCTCCTGAGAATTCATGGGAAAAGCGAGTCTCAGTCAAATCTCAGTCCAGTCCAAAGAATTTCAGAGGAAAATATTACGCAGTGTTTTTACCAACTCAGGTCAACTATAGTTAGTTCCTGTGTTCATTGGGCTGACTCATTACTATAAGTGCTGGTTTATATCCTGGTCTTCCTGCTACATTTGTGTTAGGCTTAAATTGGAGTATGTCAGCAGGTTTGCAGATTATCAGTTCTGTCGCCTGCACGCGAATTGTATTTCTAAGAACTGTTTTCAATTTGAGAAGCGAGGAAAACCACAATACTTGAAAATTAGCTTGACAGAATGATATTATTGCCAAGTTACACAAAAACATATTTTGCTTATAAACAGTGGTATGCAAGGTTGGCAAATAGTTTGTTTAAATTAAAAAATAATGCCAAACTTGCTTTATTATATCACTTACAAATTAAAAACAAAATCATAGAAAATACAAGTTTAACACTAGTAAATGCAATAATGCAAATGAAAGTACAATTTAGGGCTTTCAAAACACAGTGCTTCATATACTTTTGCCAATAAGATTTTTTAGAAACATAGAAACATCGAAAATAGGTGCAGGAGGAGGCCATTCGGTCCTTCGAGCCAGCACTGCCATTCATTGTGATCATGGCTGATCGTCCCCAATCAATAAACCGTGCCTGCCTTCTCCCCATATCCCTTGATTCCACTAGCCCCTAGAGCTCTATCTAACTCTCTCTTAAATCCATCCAGTGACTTGGCCTCCACTGCCCTCTGTGGCAAGGAATTCCACAAATTCACAACTCTCTGGGTGAAAAAGTTTTTTCTCACCTCAGTCTTAAATGGCTTCCTCTTTATTCTAACTAAGACTGTGGCCCCTGTTCTGGACTCGCCCAACATTGGAAACATTTTTCCTGCGTCTGAAACTTTGAAACGTTAGTATACTCATGATTAGAGATAGAAAATCATATTTATCAATGTTACTATAGTGGGTTTACTAAAAAGATAATGTGGAAAGAATTTAGATCATCCATGAGTATCAGTGATTTTGACCATGGACGCGAGAAGAGAGATCTGAAACTACAAGATATTTATGGGGAACAGAAGGTTATGGAAGGTGGACACCAAGGCACATTTGCAGTAAAGATTGAATTGGGGTCAGAATTTGGGTAGTCTTATCTAACAAAACCTTAATTGCAAGACGGATATATCCCAGAGGGAGACAACAACAGAAAGATATTTGGACAGATATTTCAATAGGAAAGGTTTAGTGGTTGTGGGCTAAATGTAGGTAAATGGGACTTACCTAATATGGTAACTTGGTCAGCATGGACAAGGTGGGCCTAAGGCCCAATTTCCATGCTGTACAACTCTCGGACTATGGATTACAGAGATGCAGGGATATGAAGGGACACATGGAGAAAATGATAGCAGCCATACACAAAGATATGTATGTGGTAGCACGTGATGCACATGGATGCATTCAGAAAGAGTGTAAGGCCGAAAGATGTGTAGAAAAATAATACTGATAGGTCATGGGGGGAAACGAGGGATTTAATTACATCAGGTGGAAAAATTAAAATAATGATTATTTATAATGGTTTAGTTTTTTTCTGAAATTAAGAAGGTGTCTATCCTTAGGTTTATAATAATTTATATGTTTAGTTTAGAGATACAGCATGGAAACAAGCCCGCCATTCCACCGAGTCTATACCAACCTGCCAACCTACATTGCTGGTCCCACTTATTCTATGTTATCCCACTTTCTCATCCACTCCCTACACACTAGGGACAATTTACAGAGGCCGACTAACAGCAAATCATCATATTAACAGCAAATCATTGTATCGGTCTCTACTAATTCCATTCACTAACGCTTGGTCCATGCACTTCACTGCCTGGTCGATTTAAGTTATCATCTAAACACTTAATAAATGTTATGAGAATTCACCTCCACCACCCACTGACAGTACATGGTGTTCCAGATTCCAACTGGAAATGGGGTGAAATAAATGTTTCCTCTGATTTCCTTTACTGTACTTTAGACTTTGAGGAAACACTGCGGAAACCAGCCCTTCAGTCTGCGCTGACTAGCAATCAACACATGCACTAGCACTAGCACTACCCAACACACTATGGACAATTTACAATTTTGCCAAAGCCAATTAACCTACAAACCTGCTATGATATGGGAGGAAGCCAGAGCACCCAGAGGAAACATCGTAGAAAGAAGGTGCAAACTCTGCACATACAGCACTCATGGGCAGGATCGAACTTGGGTCTCTGTTGCAGTTATTTAGTTGATTATTTACAAATAAGATGAAAAATGAATAATTACTGATTTTCTATTAGGAGACCAAATTACTAGTTTTGGTCTCCTAATCTGAGGAAAGACATTCTTGCCATAGAGGGAGTACAGAGAAGGTTCACCAGACTGATTCCTGGGATGTCAGGACTTTCATATGAAGGAAGACTGGATAGACTCGGTTTGTACTCGCTAGAATTTAGAAGATTGAGGGGGGATCTTATAGAAACGTACAAAATTCTTAAGGGGTTGGACAGGCTAGATGCAGGAAGATTGTTCCCGATGTTGGGGAAGTCCAGAACAAGGGGTCACAGTTTAAGGATAAAGGGGAAATCTTTTAGGACCGAGATGAGGAAAACTTTTTTCACACAGAGAGTGGTGAATCTGTGGAATTCTCTCCCGCAGAAGGTAGTTGAGGCCAGTTCATTGGCTATATTTAAGAGGCAGTTAGATGTGGCCCTTGTGGCTAAAGGGATCAGGGGGTATGGAGAGAAGGCAGGTACAGGATACTGAGTTGGATGATCAGCCATGATCATATTGAATGGCGGTGCAGGCTCGAAGGGCCGAATGGCCTACTCCTGCACCTATTTTCTATGTTTCTATGTTTCTATGTTTCTGAGGTACTATTTCAGAGGAAACTAATAGCAAGTGTTTTAGCAATTCAGGTCAACTATAGTTAGTTCCTACGTTCAATGGATTGACTCATTTCTATAAGTGCTGGATTACACCGCTCAATATTAACATGGAAAATAGCAAATCTGGAGGTTGTGACAAACATACTCTGTGAATTGAATGAGATAATCATATCCTTCTCACTTGACCTTCATTCTAATGCTCACAGAGGTTAAGGCTTATAAACTGACATATCATTACAGTTTGATCAACTAGACACAAATGAAAGAAAGACACAAAGTGCTGAAGTAACTCAACAGGTCAGGCAGCATCACAGGAGAACATGGATAGATGACGTTTTGGGTCGGGAACCTTCTTCATTAATAACCCTTCTTGTTATTAAGTTTACACAAATCAAAATTATTTCATCCTCTCACTTAAGTCAATGAGAAAATTGTATCTTTTTATATCAGAACATAATTATAAGAACATTGCATAGAGTGATGAATTATCTTCCTTATCTAATTAACCACCAGTAATTTCAAAATTCATCTAACTAAATTCCACAACCTTTCTTCTTCTAACACAGTTTGTTGGGCTAGAGGATGACTTCCACTTCAATTTTCTGGGTTCTGAGTTTACGATGTGTTACTCTTCCAGAGAAGGGCATGTACTTGATGGCATGGGTGGGTGGTTTTGGAGGGAGCATTGTTTATACTGGGGTCTGCAGACTCCCAATGCATTGACTCAATGACTCTCCTGCAGCTGAAGTCTACGGGGATGTTGTATTTCTTCAAGGAGGTTTTCTGCACGTCCATGAATCTTTGAAGGATGCCGATGTGAAAGATCCCCCATCTATGTTCTCCACGGATGCTGCCTGACTCACTGAGTTACTCACTGAGAGAACTTTGTGCCTCTTTAGACTGCACTTTAGCCTTTACAGATGCAGCATGGAAACATGTCCTTTGGCCCATCGAGCCTGCGCCGACCAGCGATCACCCCATGTACTAACACCATCCTAGAAACTAGGGCGGCACAGTGGCGCAGCGGTAGAGTTGCTGCCTTACAGCGTTTGCACTGCCAGAGACCTGGGTTCGATCCCGACTATGGGTGCTGTCTGTACGGCATTTGTACGTTCTCCCTTTTCGTAGGGGGCGCTGTTGAGTATGGCTGCCCTGCCAGCAGCTGTTAGTCTTTTCACCCTTTTTTTTATTTTTAGTGAGTTAAAAGTGTTTGTTTTGGAGGTCTTTTAGTCTTTTTTATGTGGGGGTGGTGGGGGTGGGGAAAACTATTTTTCTCAGTCCCTACCTGGTCGGAAATGCAGCTTTTCTCCGAGCCGTGTTTTCGCCCCTTCCTCGCGGCCTACCAACAGTGGAGCGGCGTTTCCTGCCGGGACCGGCCAGGACTTCAGCTTCAGCGGCAGCACAGCGCTGAGGCACCATCGTGGAGCGGGCGATGCCTTACCGGGGTCGACGTGCGGTAAGCACTGGAGTGCTGTGACCGCTGACTCCAACATCGCAGAGCTGCGGGTTGCGGAGCTTCCAGCCGCGGGCGGCGCTGAGCTTTAAACACCCCGGAGCCTGGGATCTCACAACGAGGTCGCCAGGGTTCGATGCTCCGACCAGCCGCGGTCTCCGGGGAGGAAGCGGTCGCCCCAGACATTCCAAGCCGCTGAGGAGTGTTCACCCGAGGCCAGAGCTTCATCATCCGGCGAGAGGGCCTGAAGCATCGGGCTGCCATAGAGGCTACTGCGGATGCCTCAATAGGCCTCAATAGGCCCGACTGTGGGTGAACAGGGGACGGGACTGGAATTTTGATGCCTTCCCCCACAGTGGGAACCATTGTGGCGGGATGTTTTTATGTTTACTGTTAAATTCTTTGATGTTGTGTCTTATCTTTATTTGTGTGCTGCAATGGCAAGTCAAATTTCACTACACCAATTGGTGTATGTGATAATAAATGTCCTTTGTATCCTTTGACCGTGTGAGTTTTCATGGAGATCTTTGGTTTCCTCCTATTCTATAAAGACATACTGGTTTGTACGTTAATTGGATTGGTATTGGTGTGTGTAGGATAGTTTTAATGTGCAGGGATCTTCGGTCGGTGCGGATGGTGGGCCGAATGGTCAGTTTCCGCGCTGTATCTCTAAACTAAAACTAAAACTAAACTAGGGACAATTTACAACATACAGAAGCCAATTAATCTACAAACCTGAATGTCTTTGGAGTGTGGGAGGAAACTGGAGAAAAGCCACGTGTTCACAGGGAGAACCTCCAAACTCCGTACAGACAGTCAGGATTGAACGCGGGTCTCTGGTGCTGTACGGTAGCAGTTCTACCGCTGTGCCACTGTGCAGCCCCTGTGCTGTCTCCTTTTTTTATAAACTAGCATCTGCAGTTCCTGGTTCCTCCTTGTGTCCCTTTTCCTCTGATCACCTGCAATTCCTTCCTGTGCAGTAGCACAGAATAGAGCGTCAGTCCTGAAGATGTGGTGCTGGATGTGTGAGTGACATGGCCTGCCATGACTGAGTGTAACAATGTCCTCAGTGTTGGGGATGTTGGCCTGGGAGAGGATGTTAACTCAATTTGTGGACTTTATGGAGGCGGCATTAGTGGTATCTTTCCAATGCCTTGCGATCTCCAATTCTGGTTGTTTAACCTCAGAAGCATATAGGAGGTTGACCAGGAGTTTTGTGCTTTGTCTGAAGTCTTGATTTTGAAACACCCTTTTCTTCAATTGACCTGAAGAAGGGTCTCGACCCGAAAAGTCACCCATTCCTTCTCTCTAGAGATGCTGCCTGTCTTGCTGAGTTACTTCAGCACTTTGTGTCTGTCATTTGACCAAAAGCTATGCTGGCTTACTGACAGTGCTGGTGAATTTCACTGAGAGATGGCTGCCAAGCTTTGAGCAATGGTTCTCATTTTCTAAGATTGCACCGTAAACTTTTATTATTGGATAATGCTGTTATACAGTGGTAGCCAATTGTTAGAAGCTCTTTATCTTGCAGATATTGAACGTAAGGCCCATCCTCTGAAACTTTGGTAAACAAGTTGACAATAGCATGGAGCTTAGTCTGTCAAATGCAAGTAAAGTCTGCCTACTGTATCTTGATTACTGAAGTTGGTCTAGGATGCATTTGCAGTGGGCTGAATCACTTCCCATTATTATACAGTATATGACCTATTTCTACATCATCAAACCTTTGATGTCATTAACTCATGAAATCTGACTGCCATATCATACACTTGATTCAGAGTGTTATGCAAGCCATGATCCTAATATGCCTCCAACAGACGCTCTTGGTTAAGACTAGTATCATTTCACACTGCATCATTGCCATGACACCTTTTTCAATCCTCCTCACCACAAGAATGCACTTCTCCTCCAACAAACTTCTCATGTGTGGAGCAAATTTTCTCTGCCCCTCCAATTAGAGATACAGCATGGAAACAGGCCATTCAGCCCACCGTGTTCATGCTGACCATCGATCACCAGTTCATACAAGGTCTATATTATCCCACTTTCTCATCCAATCTCTACACACTATGGGCAATATACAGATGCCAACTAACCTTCAACCCCGCACATGTTTGGGATGTGGGAGGAAACCGGAGCACCCAGAGGAAACCAGCTCTACCAACTGCGCCAATGTGCCTCTGATGTTTCCCTGTTTCATGGTGAATCTATTGATAAGCTGTACATACATTCATAAAAGGAATAGCCTACCAGAGTCATATTAAATAACTGCGAATCAAAAGATTAGGCAGACTCGCAAATTTGCATCTTATTTACAATGAAAGAAGAGATAATGTCATCCCTAATTCATTGATACCAGAAAGTCCTTTTTCCTGATAGCAGTATACTTTAATGCATTAATTTGAAGCTAGCTCTTTTAGTTTCCCATGTAAAATCAATCAGTAATCTAGAAACATAACAGATGCTTATGACGCAGGTCTCCATGATTTACGCACTCCACCACTACAGAAGAACGTTGGAACACTGGGATATTGTTGTCCCATTTGTTATAAAGCTCCTCCACTGAGAGACTAAATGGGGGAGTAATGGACCTGTCCCACTTAGGCAACTTTTTAGGCGAGTGCAGGAGACTCTGCGCTTGCCACATGGTCGTCACATGTTCTCTGGTGGTCTCTGGTGAGTCTGCTTCATGGTCGCGAGGAGTTCCTGCATTCTGTGCACTAGTCGTGGCCTCAGTATGGTCGCAACAAATTTTTCAACAAGTTGGAAATTTTTATGCGACCAAATATTGGTCACCATGGAGAAAATCAATAATTCTGTAGTCGTAAGTGCAGTTGTAGTGGGGTCGCCATGTAGTTATGGGTAGTCGAGGTAGCCGTAGGTAGTTTTAGTTAATTAACTTTGCTGACCGGTCATTTTCATTGGCTCATTGAGGGGAAAAAACGTAAGTAGGAGTTTTCAGAGCCAAGGATAACCGACCGGTAATGTTAAATATCCGCCGAGCTTCACAGTTTTGTATCTCTGGCTTATTAAAAGTTGTCTAGCTTCGTAAAAGTAGTCTCCATTTCTTCTCCACTCCGTCTCCCTCCCCCCCCCTCTCCCCCCCCTCTACCCCCCTCTCCCCTTCACCACCTTTTAAAAGACTTACCGTACAGTGTGCTAGGCGTCTTAATTACAGCGCAAACCTTCCTGTTCATCGCGGTGTGTGTCTGTATTACTTGGCTTTGTACCATGTGAAGTTCAGACAGCGCTCCCCCGCTTGCCCTGTTCCCCGCCTTTGCGATGTGTTTGTTTGTGTGTGTGTGTGTGTGTGTGTGTGTGTGTGTGTGTGTGTGTGTGTGTGTGTGTGTGTGTGTGTGTGTGTGTGTGTGTATGTATTCCACTCTGTCAGTCACCGTTCCAGTTCCTGGATTTTCAGGCGAGTGCCGGCAACTTGACAGTCGCTGGCAGTCCGCTGAAAAATCGCCTAAATGGGACAGGCCCATTTGAGATATCCACAAAATGTCAACCCCACTGTTTTAAATGTATAGAGAGTGAGGGATGCATTGATTGAGACAAAGGCCATTAAAACATTTTGCATTTTAATAGACTCAGAAATAATATTTTAATATGGATATATTAAACAAATATACATTTGTATATATATACAACATTGGTAAGATCAGCGTCCGGGACAGCGTAAGACCGGAGGGTCACAGCCAAACTCATCAAACACCTGAGGAGTCACCGGCGATGACGGACGCAAGGCCGTGTGGTGGAAACGCTTGGAGGGCCGTGCGGGTGATTGGGAAGCTCTGACAAGCAGCGGCCCTGAAACCGTGGAGCCCGCCTGGAGTGTGTGTGAGAATCCCGCTCCCCCCGGAAGACCGGGAACCTGAAGGAGGAGAGAGTCAGTGATACTGGTAGACACTGGACAAAGGGCGGGTAAGAAGGAACCGGAGGGGTCTAACCTTCCGTATCTTCAAGGTCGGCTGCTGGATATGAATCCTGAAGGTCGGCTCACTGGCGATCCGAATGAGGTGATGGTTACAACGGGCCTTCATGGCCAGATGCAGCTTGCACTGTGTAAAATAGCGCCAAAATCTGGTGGCTATTGCATCTGTACTCAATGGATTGTTTCTATGTATGGGGTACATAATTGGGGATTGTATGGCAATAATCTCATTGATCTAGGTGCAAAAATTTATTTCACGTACCTTTGGTACACGTGGGAATTAAAGAACCATCGAACCATTGAACAGATGACGTCGAGGCTACTTTTCTTCATGAGCTATATTAGACATTTGCTTCACAATGTCGGCATTGAATTCTGAACACATTTTTCCTTACTCATCCGCTGAAGATGCATTTCGATTTCCACCGACACCACAGGATCCTCTCCATGGAGACAACCTAGCCTCCAACTTAGCATGAATAGCACTGCGGGAGATAGTTTTAATATATAACACAGGCTGTGCATCTGTGTTTACTTATATTGGACTTTAGGCGTAAACACTTGCAGTGCTGCATCTTGGTGCATTTCAGAATCTCACTATAGCTATTGACGTGATTATTTTGTGCATAAAACATCAGAACTGGGACGGTACACAAAAATGCTGGAGAAACTCAGCGGGTGCAGCAGCATCCATGGAGCGAAGGAAATAGGCGACGTTTCGGGATGAAACCCTTCCTCAGACTAAGGAACTGAACTGGGACGTTTGGGGATATAAAAGTCAAAACCAAGCTAAACTACCGTTTTTTGGAGGATTATTGAGGCCGGAAATCAACAAAACACGGTTTCCCGTTTTAAGGTACCTTATCCAGTCTTCAGCACAACTAACATCATTTCAGAAATTATTTGTGAAGCACAGTCCCCCATGTTAAGTGGACAATCGGAACTGTTGGCAAACAATCAAAGAAGTGCCTGATGTGATTCCTGTTTCTGTTCTGCGTCTATCCAGCTCTCTGACTTTCTAAATGGTGGTGTTAATTAGGGAGAAATGTCAAGGTTGTGGATCTCTCTGCTCAGTCTCAAATAGGGACCTTTCCAATATTTGCTTCAACAGTGTTCAGTAAGTGCTACACTGTTGAAGACTACAGCATTTGGGAGAAGAACAAAATAACAGCACTTGCTCTGTGGGCAAGTTGTACATTTTAGAGAGGGCATGTTCTCAGGAGAGGTGGCAGTATTGGTGGGAAGGGATGAGTGAAACAAGGGAGCAGTTTCTGTGGGAGGTGGAAATAGATGGGGATTGCAAGATGTGACTGATGGTAGGAACATGTTGGAAGTGATGGAAATGTCGGAGAATGTTGTGTTGGATGCAGAGGCTGGAGGGGTGAAGAGTGAGGACCAGGGCACTTTATCCTTGTTCCATTTGGGGGGGGGGGGGGAGGGGGAATGAGAGCATAATGATGTGTCACAGAGAAGATGCGGAGGGATCCATCTATAACAATAGGTGGGAGGAACCAGCACATTTTCTGTAGAAAGTAGACATCTCAGATACCCTAGAATAGAAAGCCCCATCTTGGCAGCAAGTGCGGCAAAGATGGAGAAATTGAGAGTAGGGGGTAGCATCTTTGCAAGAGGTGGAGGTATAGTCCAGATAACGTGGGGGCAGTGGGTTTGTGGTAGTTGTCAGTCGAAGACCGTGTTGAAGATTTTGCTGAGGAGGGAGTCAGTTGACTCTTTATTGCTAGAGTTCCTACTGCTCCCAAACTTTGTCAATAACTTTAGTCAGGTTTGGACTCATTGACTTCACTCTCTATTCTAGACCATATTCTGGGAGTTCAAGTATTTGGATGACAGAACAACAGTCGAATGAATAGTGTGGCTGGCTGGGGTATGTTACACAGAGACTAAACAATGGCGAAGCCTGGTTCCCAGGGTGGAAAATGTTTGCTGAGAAACGCATTCAATTTATCAAAGGGATAAACTTCATTATAAACAGGATAATACTGGAGCGCAGTTGAAACTTAAGTTGGCTTCATTAAATTTCAAAAGTTAGGCTCACTAATGGATGTTTTGACAGGGGCCAATTTGAACCCAAGGGATTATCATGTAGAGGGAATGTTTCACTGAACGTGTGACCTCCACCCATCCTCACTGGATCTCATGTAATTGCACAGTGAGAGAGAGCTTCTCGCCTACGGGCAAGAGGGATATCAGGCCAGAAAAACGGTGGTGACAGAAAGCTGAGGGGCTCACAAGTTGTGGTTTTGAGAAGGGCATGAATACCGGTTAAATGCATAGAGAGGAACTGAGGACTAATAGACAATGGACAACAGGTGCAGGAGAAGGCCATTCGGCCCTTCGAGCCAGCACCCCCATTCACTGTGATCATCCACAATCAGTACCCCGTTCCTGCCTTCTCCCCATATCCCCTGACTCCACTATATTTAAGAGCTCTATCTCTGTACCTTTGAGAACTGCGAGTTAACCATTGGAAAGACCTGCTTCATTGCCGCCTGCGATATTGAAAATCTGAGCATCAGGCTAAGCTCCTACTCCTTACTTACAAGCAGAAAGTGAAACGTGAGGATCTGATACCTAAAGGTGTGCTGTGCTGGTCTGGGGAAACAGGGGAACACCTATGCGACTGCTTTGAGTCAGTGGGCTGGTCCATATTTCAGGCCTCAGCTGCCAACATAAATGAGTACAACACCACCATCACAGACCTCATCAGCAAGGGTGAAGAGGAATGCATATCAATTTTACTCTTCCCCAGTGGTAAACATGTACTCCTACACATCGGCAAGACCAAACGTAGACTCAGCGAACACTTACGCTCGGTTCTCCAAGGCGGGCTGTGTCTCCTCATCCAATTCCCACACTGCCCTTTCTGTCCTGGGCCCCCTCCATTGCCTGAGTGAGGCCACATGCAAACATGAGGAACAGCGCCTCATATTCCACTTGGGCAGCTTACAGCCCAGCTATATGAGCATTGAAATCTCAAATTTTAGTTAACTAACCCAATTCCCGCTTTCTTCTTCCTCACTTTTATCACCCCCCCGCCCCCCTTCCCCCGTGACCAACCTGAATACTTGTACCTATTTATACCCTCCCCTTCCACATATATTCCTTCCTCTGGCTTCACAACTCTTTCATCCTTTTGTCTCACACCTGTGGCCTTTGCCCACCCATTAGCCTGTCAAACCCCCCATCACCTGCATCCACCTATCACTTGTTAGATTTTGTCCTACCCCGCCTCTCTTCTAGCTTTCTTCCCTGCCCGCCCCACCACAATCAGCCTAAAGAAGGATCCCAAACCCTGAAACACCTCCTATTCATGTTCTCTGGAGATGCTGTCTGACCTGCTGAGTTACTCTAACACTTTGTGTCATTATTTCGATTTCAAATATTTCACATGCTAGTTGGTATTTTATTGGTTTTGGTGAATGCAATTAGAAACTTGACTTCTTGTGCTACAGCAAAAAGTCTCTCCATCAGAGGTTATGTTAACCTTGGTGTAAATCAGAGAATTATAATTTAACTCCATCTTGGCATGGTTCCATATAAGAGAGAGGCAGGGTGATTTTCCTTGACATAATCATAATGGTTGCTATGATTTGAGTGAAATAGAATTTTTTTTTAATTTTGCAAACCATTTAGCAAAAAATATAATTATAATAATCGAGTGGCAATGATGAGAAATCAGCAGCGACAGACACAGTTTAGGAGGCATAAATATTTATGCACTTGTAACACTTCAGGGTACAGTCCCTATGGCCAGATATGCCTCTGATGTTGAGCATTGAGGGTATTTTCATCATGATCTTATGTCCATCCTGACACTGACGGCCAGACTTTAAAGAATGACAAAATGTAGCACGACAATCAGGGGAGCAACAGATCCCTAAAGAATTGAGGAAAATCAGAAGCTAAAACTACCCTACCTGAGGTCAACTGCTGACAGCCCTGATTTGTTCTCGCCTTTTCTCGCTTCCAGTTCATTCTCCCTCCCCCACCTCTACTTTCAGTCTGAAGAAGGAGTCCAACCAGAGACGTCACCTATTCTTTTTCTCCAGAGTTGCTGCCTGACCTACTGAGTTACTCCAAAATTTTGTATCTATCGTCCGTAGAAACAAAGTCTAGTGGGGCCATTCAAGTACATGAAGGGTGAATAAATTGTTTTTATAGGTGGCCCTTTTCAAGGGTAGATGTAAGTGTGTACATTTCAAAAACGATCTTGGCACTTGTAATTTAACGGAAAGCTTCAAAAAGCATGTTTTCACTGAGTTCACTCAACACTAGACAAGTCACCCCCACTCCAACAAATGGAGCCTTCAGCTGGTATCAGTATTTTGCACATTCTATCAAGCTTGCTCCCTAAAATGAAACCTCTTTCTTGGCATCACTACAGACCAAATACAGCCGCTTCATTTTATTGTGCGGAGAGGGGGAGGGGGGAGGATTGGGGGGGTTGGGGGGGGGGGGGGGCTGAAGCAAGAAGAGACCAGGACAAATCAGGGCCGGCAACAGATAACATCAGGCAGGGTGGTTCCCTGATAGGCCAATTGTTGGTTAGGGCTGGTGTGATCCCAAGAAGGAGACATAATTGTGAACTGTGGAACTGGTTAACCTACAATCAGCTTGAATAACTGTCCTAGCCTGAAATGTCACATTTATTTTCTCCAGTTGCTGCCTGACCCACTGAGGTATTCCAGCATTTTGTATCAATCTTTGGTATAAACCAATATCTGCATTTCCTTTTTATTACATATTAGCTTCATTTTATATGCTGTTTCAAATGAACAGAATGACTGAGTTTCCATGACCATTTGGCAGCTTGGTCGGCTGGAGTTAATGTGTGCCATAACCAGCCTCTGGAAACACTTCATTGATGGTAGATGTCAATGCCACTGGATGGTAGTCTTTAAGGAATGAGATCTTGTCTTTCTTTGGCATTGGGATGATAGTGATCTTTTTGAAACAGGTGGAAGCTCACCTCAAAATGGAGTAGTGAGAGGTTAAATATGTCATGAATTCTCCCGCTCGTTGGTCCACACAGGTCCTAAGGACATAGCCAGGGCCTCTGTCCAGGCCAGTTGCTTTCTGTGGGTTCACATACAGGAAGGCTGATCTTACTTTTGCCCGACAGAAATCGGAATACTAATTTAATAAAGCGGATGTAAGATAATGTACTGGGTGTCCAAAGAGGAATATTCGTAGTTCAGTTAAGTGAGTCACATCAACTGAGATGAACTCAGTTAGTAGCTGAAATGTTCTGAATAAACTGAGTGAACTATCGTCATTTAGGCTATCGGTGAGTTAATTACTCATTTTCAAACAGCTTCCGATTTGATGGCCATTGCTTTACATGCACCAACCTAATTTCAAAAACTTAAAGAAAAACCTTGCAATAGCCTCTGCGTTGACTCGATTAAGGACTATATGCCATGGTAGTAATTTGCAGGTACAGCACTTGATGAATCATGTCGACCTCCTAAGAGCTTTTATCCTTAGTAATTGTGGCTTAACGTTGATAATTACAGGAACACTTTATCCCTTTTTCTCACTCAAAGACCATTATATCTTTATCGTTCTAAAGGACCAGTTCTCGCTTTGGTGATGGTGTTTCCATGGCAACAGAAAAGGAAGGAGGACTTCCATTGCCACATTTTCACAAGGTGTTTTGACTATCTTTGCCAGGGATGTCTCTTTTCACTGTAGCAGCTAATGCGTTCGATCATGTGGAAATTTAGAATCATTGAATGAAGAGTTTTAAAAGTAGATAATTTGGGACACCAAGCCAGTACTATCTCTTTAGAAGGATTATCCAATTCATTCCAACACACTCTGTTGTGAATCTGTGGAATTCTCTGCCACAGAAGGCAGTGGAGGCCAATTCACTGGACATTTTCAAGAGAGAGTTGGATTTAGCTCTTAGGGCTAATGGAAACAAGGGACATGGGGGAAAAGCAGGAACGGGGTACAAATTTTGGATGATCAGCCATGATCGTATTGAATGGCATTGCTGGCTCAAAGTGCCGAATGGCCTACTCCTGCACCTATGTTCTATGTTTCTTCAATTTCCTACATATTTTCAAATATTTATCCATTTTCTCTCTTCGACAGTGCATGCGATACCACAACAACTCCGACACAAAATGATGTATCCGGATGTATAGAATTTAGAGATACAGTGTGGAAACAGATTCTTCGACCCACCGAGTTCGTGCCGACACATGATCACCCCGCGCACTAGCATTATCCTACGCACTATGGTCAAGTTACAATTTTACAGAAGCCAATTAATCTAAAAACCTGGGTAGACACAAAATGCTGGAGTGACTCAACGGGTGAGGCAGCATCTATGGAGAGAAGGAATGGGAGATGTTTTGGGTCGAGACCCTTTTTGTGTCTACCTTTGATTTTACCAGCATCTGCAGTTCTTTCTTACACAATCTAAAAACCTGTACGTCTTTGGAGTGTGTGTGATCCGGAGGAAACCCTTGCATTCATGGGAGAACGTACAAACTCTGTACCGACAGAACCCATAGTCAACATTGAACCCGGGTCCCTACTGCTGCGCCACTGTGCCACCCACCTCCATTTAACTAAGTTAGTTATTTATTTTCTACCGTGACTATAATAGTTCAATTTGAGAAAAGATTTCATGAACTGGAGATTTCTTTTGTGTAGCACAATGTTTTTATGCACTGCATGATTGAATCTTAGCTCAAGGGTTGAGGCCAAGTTGAGTAGGAGTTACACATTAAGGCCTGCTCCAGTACGTTACAAGGGCCTAACCACACTTGGTCCACCACCATGGAGTCTGGGGTATCCAATATCTTGTACGATGATTTCTCTGTTCCCTTACTTGCTAAAAGTGAATTGGCATGATCTGATGTTTACCTTTACAGATGCTGATTTTGTGTAACACAAGACATTATTTCCCAAAGGAAGTTATGTTATAAGCGAAGATGTGTTCGTACGCGATGCTTTTCTCTCAACAACAATGATGTTGGTCGTGCAGCTGCTGATGAACTTGCTGTGCATTTTTAGTATTTGTTATTTTAGTTTGCATCTCCTAGGCTGCGTCAGATAACTAGGTGCCAATAGCCAGTTGATATGTACAGGCTATACCCGCATAATGGGACTTAGAACATAGAACAGTACAAACCCTTTGACTCGAAGCATCACCTACTCCTTTTCTCCAGAGATGCTGCCTGACCCGCCTAGCATTTTGTGTCCATCTTCAGTGTAAACCAGCATCTGCAGCTCCTTCCTTCACGTAGAACAGTACAACACAGGAATAGGCCCTTCATCCCACAATGTATCTACTGAACATGATGCCAAGATAAATCAATCTCTGCTGCCTGCACATGATCTATACCCCTCCATTCCCTGCCTATCCATGTGGTTATCCAAATGCCTTTTAAATGTCACTATGGTATTTGCCACCACACCTGGCAGCACGTTCCAGGCACTCACCAGATGGAGTTGCATTTATAGTAAACATTCTGCATAAAATCTTATTTCTCATTCAGTCCCATGTTATATTTGAGTTGCGTTCCCAGTGGATGTTTTTCTCTTGACAGTAATGATAATGGTGGCACAGCTGCTGGTTCACACGGGGGGAGGTGGTTGGCACTTAAGAGATTGCCTTGTCATTTTCCGAAGCAAATCTCTGCAGCGAGTAAATGTGTTTGGAGACACCAGCGACTGCAGATGCTGTAATCAGGCACAAAAAGCTAGCAAACGGTGATAAATAGACAAGGAATTCACAAGGTTATCCATTTTGGTGGCAAAAACAGGAAAGCAGACTATTATCTAAATGGTGGCCGATTAGGAAAAGGGGAGATGCAGCGAGACCTGGGTGTCATGGTACACCAGTCATTGAAAGTAGGCATGCAGATGCAGCAGGCAGTGAAGAAAGCGAATGGTATGTTAGCATTCATAGCAAAAGGATTTGAGTATAGGAGCAGGGAGGTTCTACTGCATTTGTACAGGGTCTTGGTGAGACCACACCTGGAGTATTGCGTACAGTTTTGGTCTCCAAATCTGAGGAAGGACATTATTGCCATAGAGGGAGTACAGAGAAGGTTCACCAGACTGATTCCTGGGATGTCAGGACTTTCATATGAAGAAAGACTGGATACTCTTGGCTTGTACTCTCTAGAATTTAGGAGATTGAGAGGGGATCTTATAGAAACTTGCAAAATTCTTAAGGGATTGGACAGGCTAGATGCAGGAAGATGTTGGGGAGGTCCAGGACAAGGGGTCACAGCTTAAGGATAAGGGGGAAATCCTTTAATACCGAGATGAGAAAAACTTTTTTCACAGAGAGAGTGGTGAATCTCTGGAACTCTCTGCCACAGAGGGTAGTTGAGGCCAGTTCATTGGCTATATTTAAGAGGGAGTTAGATGTGGCCCTTGTGGCTAAAGGGATCAGAGGGTATGGAGAGAAGGCAGGTACGGGATACTGAGTTGGATGATCAGCCATGATCATATTGAATGGCGGTGCAGGCTCGAAGGGCCGAATGGCCTACTCCTGCGCCTAATTTCTATGTTTCTATGTTACTTATCATCTTCCTTACTTATCACCTACCGGACTTTAGCTAGTAAATTGATTTACAATTTACACTTAAGCTTGCTGGCCCTGTATCAGGCATCTTGAGGATAAATAATGTGGAAAACATCTGGGGGGAAAAAAATGCCAGCCAGCAAAATTAACCTGCTGCATTTAAAAAGCCACATTATCTGCTATGCGTTAAACATTTGAGTTAGAAAAAATAAAAGTACACAAAAGGACACAAAACACTGGAATAACTCAGCAGGTCAGGCAGCATCATTGGAGAACCTGGATAGGTGAAGTTTTGGGGGCGGAATCCTTCTTCAGACTCTTCATACTTATAAAAGTATGCAAGATTTTTTTTGTTTTGTTTATATTTTCCTTATTTATTTAACTTCTCACGTAAATTCCACAATAGTGCACTTTTCCCTATATTGTGGATTTTTGGGTAGTGATTTGAAAATTCAGACTGCAGAGCCTGAAGAAGGATTCAACCCAAAACGTCATCTTTTCTTTTTCGCCAGAGATGCTGCCTGAGTTACTCCAGGATTTTGTGCCTATCTTCGGGTCAAGCTGTATCTCTGAAGAACATGGATAGGTGACGTTTCGGATTGGGGCCCTTCTTCAGACTGTTTGTGGTGGCGGCAAAGAATGCTGGAAGAGAAGAGATGCAGGAAAAATCTCTGCAAGGGGGTATTGATTGGCAGAATCTGGCCGGAGGTTAGAGCAGTAGGTGTGAGACAGACAGAATGAAGAGTTGGGAATTGTGAAGACAGAGGAAGGAATGGATGAGGAGTGTCAGGAGAGAAACATGTGTAAGTCCAGGCGGGCACATAGGAGGGTAGGGGTGGTAAGATAAAGAAGAAATGTGGGGGAGAAAGAGGAAGTAGGGGGGGTGGTTTGTTAAAGGTTACCTAAAATTGGAGAATTCAATGTTCATACTCTATGTGAAATATGAGGTGCCGTTGCTCCAGTTTAAATGTGAATTGAATTGAATTGAATTGAATTTCATTTATTGTCATTCAGATCTTTCGGTCTGAACGAAATTTCGTGCCTGCAGTTATACATATAATAATAAATAACAAAAACACACAATAAACACAAATTAACATCCACCACGGTGAGTTCACCAGACACCTCCTCACTGTGATGGAAGGCAAAAGTCTTAAAGTCTCTGCCTCTTCCCTCCTTGTTCTCCCTCTGCGCTGAGGCGATCCAGGCTTCCGTTGTTGTGACCCCGCCGGATGATGGTGAGTAAGTCAGTCCCGCGGCTCAACCGTGCTCCGCGAACGGACCGGTTCAAGCTCCGTGGCCCGGGGTGGTCGAAGCTGCCGAAGCTGCCGCCCTCCAGTCCAACAACTTTCTTCTTCTTGCGTATGGTGTACACAGCCTAAAGTTGTAGGTCAACTTGTTCTATTTGATCTATTTGTTTGTGCACGTCGGGTTGATTGCATTAGTCGAAACAGGGTGGACCATGTGAAGGTTGCAAACTCCCACCCCACTCTAGCCACTACATAGCGCAGATGTGGTCTTATTTTCAAAAAGGTCCATACACTCTTGTGCTTTGACTTAATTAGCCCAGAATTATGATTAATCATTTGGGAAATTTGGCTGCATTTTTATGTGGAATATAAATCAGTCATAAATACAAGATGTGAAGAAAGACTGGATAAACTCGGTTTGTACTCGCTCGAATTTAGAAGATTGAGGGGGGATCTTATAGAAACTTACAAAATTCTTAAGGGGTTGGACAGGCTAGATGCAGGAAGATTGTTCCCGATGTTGGGGAAGTCCAGAAGAAGGGGTCACAGTTTAAGGATAAGGGGGAAATCTTTTAGGACCGAGACGAGGAATACATTTTTCACACAGAGAGTGGTGAATCTCTGGAATTCTCTGCCACAGAAGGTAGTTGAGGCCAGTTCATTGGCTATATTTAAGAGGGAGTTAGATGTGGCCCTTGTGGCTAAAGGGATCAGGGGGTATGGAGAGAAGGCAGGTACGGGATACTGAGTTGGATGATCAGCCATGATCATATTGAATGGCGGTGCAGGCTCGAAGGGCCGAATGGCACCTACTCCTGCACCTAGTTTCTATGTTTCTATGTCTCATTTTTGCAGCATTATTTTGCATTTTTATTTTACGTAAATCATAAATATAAATAAACAGTCATATTCTATGCTGTGTTATTGTGCATTTGCCTTAAATACAGCCAAGATCAATAAAGACTGGTGTTGAGCAAGGCTGCGTTCAAAGCACAGCACATTTAGAATATAGAACAGTGCAGCACAGACAATGGCCCTTCGACTCACAATGGCCCTTCGACTCACAATGTCTGTGCCAAACATGATGCCACGTTTTCTCAGTCCTTCTCTGCATAATTACTGCAGTTCACATCACTCCCACTTCAGAGCTAATCTGAACTGTTCAATTTACAGCGACCACACCCCAGGACCAAGTGCACCCCTTCCTGAGCAGTGAGAGAGTGTGTGTAGAGAGAGTGCATGTACAGAGAGTGCGTGCAGAGAGAGTGCAGGGACAGAGAGTGCAGGAATAGTGCATGTAGGGAGGATGTTTCCACTAGTGGGAGAGTCTGAGACCAGAGGTCTCAGCCTCAGAATTAAAGGACGTTCCTTTACGAAGGAGATGAGGAGGAATTTCTTTAGTCAGAGGGTGGTGAATCTGTGGAATTCAGTGTCACAGAGGCTGTGGAGGCCAAGACAATGAATTTTTTTATTGCACGGATATAGATTCTTGATTAGTACAGGTGTCAGAGGTTATGAGGAGAAGAAAGGAGAATTGGATGAAGAGGGAGAGGTAGATCAGCCTTGATTGAATGGTGGAGTAGACCTGATGGACTGTATGGCCTAATTCTGCTCCTATTACTTATGACCTCATGAACTAACTACAGTGTGCAGATGATGCCAGCGTTTGTCCTCGTTGAGGTGTGAAAATACAAGCCATTTGTTTACTGAAGCATGCAAGTTAAATTAAAAGAGCCAGTGAGATTGCATCTTGTGCTGATCTATTGTGCAGCAGATGAATTGTGGTAAGAACAGGTCCTTACTGAGGTAGACACCCACCTCCCACGCCTTTGGGAAGCGCCCTAAGGTTCTGTGAATGGCTCAGAAAGTGGGACATGGTGGTCTTGGCACATGGAAGCCAAAGCACGGCTGCTGGAGTCTGCAGACGGCACGTTTGTGCTGGTGGTAGCGGTGGCAGAGGCAGCCCTACGGCAATAACACGGAGCAGCCGTGGAAGGAACTATCAAGCAGCATTGTGGTACAGAGTGTGAAGACTCACATCTTTAGATTGTGGTACAGAAGTGTGAAAACGCAGACCTCCTGGTTGTGGTACAGGAGTGTGAAACACCTACGATAGACACAAACAGCTGGAGTAACTCAACGGGATAGGCACCATCTCTGAAGAGAAGAAATGGGTGACATTTCGGGTCGAGATGCTTCTTCAGATGGAACACCTACCTTCAGATTGTGGTACTGACGTGTGAAAATGCACACCTCCAGATTCAGAGACAATTTCTTCCCAGGTGTTATCAGGCAACTGAACCATCCAACCAACAACTAGAGAGCGGTCCTGAGCTTCTATCTACTTCATTGAAGACCATCGGACTATCTTTAATTGGACTATATTGGACTTTACCCTGCACTAAACATTATTCCCTTTATCATGTATCAGTACACTGTGTACGGCTTGTGATTAAATAATTCAGAGCATAAAATTATTAAGTTTGCAATCGTTCTAGAATTTTTATTTTAACCCATTCATCATTAAATTGCACCTACAGACACTGATGTGTGTCACAGTGTGTGATATATCTGAAGTAAAGCAGCCTCAGTAAATCACTCTCCAAATTACGACATTCAACATGTGACATAAGAATTTTGTTTTATTTATACATTCTGAGTCAGAAGTGTCGCGACCCATCCTTTTTCTCCAGGGATGCTGTTTGACCCGCTGAGTTACCGCAGCATTTTGTGCCTATCTTTGGTATAAACCTGCATCTGTAACTCCTTGTTTCTGCATGTAAACTGACGAGTTCACTTTCCACACTTTTGTACTCATATGACAATGCAAACTGGACTCCTCTGGAGATAAATATGGTCTGGTTAGAAAAGAGATTGTAATTACCACTGCCCAGGAAGCTGCTGTTCATTGACAAAAGAGTCCTGGTCCCCTTTATTTCAAATGCAAGCAGCAGCAGAATAATATGCACTTTGTTCCATTCAGCCAGTATAATTTGCCAGCAATCACACTGAGCAGTACTGTATCTGCTTTATCCCTCAGTGATGTTACAAAGTCATTACAATACCAATTTTCAAGCAAAATAAAAATAAAATCCTGGGACCATTGTTCTTTCACAAGTATTGATTGCTTTGCAAAGGCTGTTCCTACTGGTGCTGGGCCTTCTGAGGAATTGTAAGGATAAAAAGACCCTAATTGGAGTTATCTGCAGGCCCGGAAAACAGTAGCCTGGATATAGGTTGCAAGTTAAATCAAGTAAAAATTAGCATGTGGCAAAGGTAATGCTACGGTTGTTATGGTAGATTTCAACATGTAGGTAGACTGGGAAAATCAGGTTGGTACTGTACCCCAAGAAAGGGAGTTTGTGGAGTGCCTCTGAGATGGATTCTTAGAGCAGCTTGTACTGGAGCCTACCGGGGAGAAGTCAATTCTGGATTTAGTGTTGTGTAATGAACCGGATTTGATAAGGGAACTCGTGGTAAAGGAGCCATTAGGAGGTGACCATAATATGATGTTTTAATCTACAATTTGAGAGGGAGAAGGGAAAATCGGAGGTGTCAGTAATTCAGTTGAACAAAGGGGACTATGGAGGCATGAGGGAGGAGCTGGTCAAAGTTGACTGGAAAGATACCCTAGCAGGGATGACAGTGGAACAACAATGGTAGGTATTTCTGGGAATAATACAGAAGGTGCAGGATCTGTTCATTCCAAAGAGGAAGAAAGATTTTAAGGGGAGTAAGGGGTGACCATGGCTGACAAGGGAAGTCAATGACTATAAAAATAAAAGAGAAGAAGTATAACATAGCAAAGATGAGCGGGAAGCCAGAGGATTGGAAAACTTTTACAGAGCAACAAAAGATAACTAAAAAGGCAATACGGGGAGAAAAGATGAGGTACGAAGGTAAGCTAGCTAAGGATAGAAACGAGGATACCTCTTCGAAGATTTCCTCTTCACATACCTAAAGCTAAAGGTAAGTGAAGAGGAAAAAAATAGTTAAGACCAAAGTTGGAATCTTGAAGACAGAAAGAGGTGAATTTATTATGGGGAATAAGGAAATGGCAGACGAGTTGAAAAGGTACTTTGGATCTGTCTTCAATAAGGAAGACACAAGCAATCTCCCTGATGTACCAGGGGACAGAGGACCTAGGGTGATGGAGGAACTGAAGGAGATTCACATTAGGCAGGAAATGGTGTTGGGTAGACTGATGGGACAGATGGTTGATAAATCCCCAGGGCCTGATGGTCTGCATCCCAGGGTACTTAAGGAAGTGGCTCATGAAATCGTGGCCGTATTGGTGATCATTTTCCAATGTTCTATAGATTCAGGATCAGTTCCTGTGGATTGGAGGGTAGCTAATGTTATACCACTTTTTATGAAAGGCGGGATAGAGAAAACAAGGAATTATAGACCAGTTAGCCTGACATCAGTGGTGGGGAAGTTGCTGGCGTCAATTATAAAAGATTAAATAGCAGCACATTTGGATAGCAGTAACAGAATCGGTCTGAGTCAGCATGGATTTATGAAGGGGAAATCATGCTTGTGAATCTTCTGGAATTTCTTTGACGATGTAACTAGGAAAATGGATAAGAGAACCAGTGGATGTAGTGTACCTGAACTTTCCGGAAGCATTTGATAAGGTCCCACATAGGAGATCAGTGGGCAAAATTAGAGCACATGGTTTTGAGGGTAAGGTACTGACATGGATAGAGAAGTGGTTGGCAGACAGGAAACAAAGAGTAGGGATTAACGGGTCCCTTTCAGAATGGCAGGCAGTGACTAGTGGGGTATCGCAAGGCTCGGTGTTGGGACCGCAGCTATTTACAATATACATTAATGATTTAGATGAAGGGATTAAAATTAACATTAGCAAATTCACAGATGACACAAAGCTGGGTGGCAGTGTGAACTGTGAGGAGGATGCAATGACGATGCAGGGTGACTTGGATAGGTTGGGTGAGTGGGCAGATGCATGGCAGATGCAGTTTAATGTGGATAAATGTGAGGTTATCCATTTTGCTGGCAAAAACAGGAAGGCAGATAATAATTTGAATGGTGTCAAGTTGGGAAATGGGAAAGTACAACGAGATCTGGGTGTCCTTGTACATCAGTCACTGAAAGTAAGCATGCAGGCAGTGAAGAAAGCTAATGGTAGGATGACCTTAATAACAAGAGTTATTTCTGTAAGATGGCGGCGCTGGCTTAACAGCGGCGGCCTGCCTGCAGTCCGTCTGTTTGTTTTCTTTATTTTTGTTCCTTTGTCCTGTTTTTAGTTAATTTTGTTTTATTAAGTTGTGTATGTGTGTGGGTGGGGTGGGAGAAACATGTTTTGGTCTCTTCCTTCGGGGGGATGCAAATTTTTCTGTCGTATTCCCCGTCTCCGTCTCCGTCTGCGCCGAGGCCTCGGAGCTGTGGCGGCGGCAGCGGCGGCGGCGGCGACCACCCGCGGAGTTTGAACCGGCCCGTTCGCGGAGCACGGTTGAGCCGCGGGACTTACCATCACCCGGTGGGGTTACAACATCTGGAGCCTGGAACGCCTCGGCGCAGAGGGAGAACAAAGAAGGACCAGACAGAGACTTTAAGATTCTGCCTTCCATCACAGTGAGGAGGTGTTTGGTGAACTCACTGTGGTGGATGTTAAATTTGTGTTGATTGTGTGTTTTGGTCATTTTTATTATATGTATTACTGCAGGGCAACGAAATTTCGTTCAGACCGAAAGGTCTGAAATGACAAAAATAAAATTCAATTCAATTCAATTCAATTCAAGACGAGTTGAGTATAGGAGCAAAAAGGTCCTTCTGCAGTTGTACAGGGCCTTGGTGAGACCACACTTGGAGTATTGTGTGTAGTTTTGGTCTCCAAATTTGAGGAAGGACATTCTTGCTATTGAGGGAGTGCAGCGTAGTTTCATGAGGTTAAATCCCGAGATGGCGGGACTGTCATATGTTGAGAGAATGGAGCGACTAGGCTTGTATACACTGGAATTTAGAAGGATGAGAGAGGATCTTATTGAAACATATAAGTTTATTAAGGGATTGGACATGCTGGAGGCAGGAAACATGTTCCTGATTTTGGGGGAGTCCAGAACCAGGGGCCACAGCTTAAGAATAAGGGATAGGCCATTTAATAATAATAATATAATAATAATAATATATCTTTTATTGTCATTGCACGTCAGTGCAACGAGATTTAGTGTGCAGCTCCACTGATGTACAAGAAAGGTAAATAAATACAATACATAAATAAGCAAGCTGAATTGATTGACGTGACCATCTGAGGGATACTGTCCAAAGGGGGTGGGTGGGGGGGCACTCATTAGGGCCGGTTCAGAGCCGCAATTGCTCTTGGGATAAAACTGTTCCTGAGTCTGGAGGTTCGGGCGTAGAAGGCCTTGTAACGTCTGCCGGAGGGAAGTAGTTGAAACAGACCATGGCAGGGGTGTGATGAGTCCTTATGGATGCTGAAGGCCTTCCTGAGGCACCGCGTGTGGTAGATGCCCTCCAAGGCTGGTAGCTCTGTCCCGATGATCCGCTGCGCTCTGTTGACGACGCGCTGAAGAGCTCTCCTCTCCGCCTCCGTGCAGCTGAGATACCACACAGAGATGCCATACGTTAGTATGCTCTCTGTGGTGCAGCGGTAGAACGTTGTCAGCAGCTGTTGGGGCAGACCAGTCTTTTTTAATGTCCTCAGGAAGAACAGTCGTTGCTGTGCCTTCTTGACCAGCGCGGCGGTGGTCAAGAACAGAGATGAGGAAAAACTTTTTCACCCAGAGAGTTGTGAATCTGTGGAATTCTCTGCCTCAGAAGGCAGTGGAGGCCAATTCTCTGGATGCTTTCAAGAGAGAATTAGATCGAGCTCTTAAAGATAATGGAGTCAAGTGATATGGGGAGAAGGCATCCATTGATTGTGGATGATCAGCGATGATCACAGTGAATGGCGGTGCTGGCTCAAAAGGCTGAAAGGCCTACTCCTAACCTATTGTCTATTGTCTGATGCAGACATTATTTTAATGATGGGTTTGATCAATTCATTTCATTATTTTTCCTGGAGGCTGATGAGGATGATTTCTGCTGACAAATATTATTGATTTTTTCATGTGCAGAATCAAATGAAAAAAAATGTGTCTGCGAGAAAAAACAGTTGCACCCTTTTATATCTGTTGCAAAATATAATTGCATAATTTACTGAACCAGATAAATAAGCAGCAAATTAATTCAATAACAGAACAGTTCCTCAGTAAATATTTAGAATATGTTTCTCAATATTTAGTGGAAGATTGGACAACTTTTTTTAAACAGAAATTTATTTGTAACTTGGCTTTGATTCTGTTTTGTTTAGTTAGTTGCTTACATCTTCAAAGATTGAAGAAATAATCCAGGAAAATTACTTTAATTAAAATGTTTGTAAAGTCTCTCAAATAATTCCTCTAAGATCATGTGCAAATCTTTTACTTGGGATATACAAAAATTACTGGAGCAACTCGGTGGGACAGGCAGCATCTATGGAGAGAAAGAATGGATGACGTTTCGGGTCAAGACCCTTCTTCAGACTCATTTATTTGTGATGTGTGATACATGCAGATCAATGTCATGGTACATCATGAATCAAACTATTTGATGCTATTTATCAAAGTCAACCTCCAATGACTTTTCCTGGAACTTGTGGAAAACTTTTAGCCTTATTGGAAATATACACCATGAAGCTTCTGAAGTGTTAAATGTGCTATCGAGGGAGCGCTAAGTTCCACAGATCGTACAGGTGTTGGTTTCTATCCAAATGGCATGCAGTCTGATATAAGCTGAATAAATGATTGTTACACTGATGTTAATTGTAAGGTTGCTAGGTTAAGGAAATAAAAATAATAAGGCCGGTGAGCCTTGAGACTCAACCTTAATTGCAGTTTTGCAGAAATGACAAAAAAATCACGTTATTATGCCACTATTCTAATTTTTGTGGTCCAGTCTATCAGTGACTCCATCTATACTTCTCATTACCTTAGAAAAATCTCCAACATAATCAAACCTACATGGAGTGGATGTGGAGAAGATGTTTTCATTTGTGGGAGAGTCTAGGATCAGAGGGCACAGCCTCAGAATAGAAGGATGTACCTTTAGAAAGGAGTTGAGAAGGAATTTCTTCAGCCAGAGGGTGGTGAATCTGTTGAATTCATTGCTGCAGATTGCTTTGGAGGCGGTGGTTGGATATTTTTAAAGTAACTGTAAATTGTATGCTCGCATTTAGAAACATAGAAACATAGAAAATAGATGCAGGAGGAGGCCATTCGGCCCTTTGAGCCAGCACTGCCATTCATTGTGATCATGGCTGATCATCCCCTATTAATAACCCGTGCCTGCCTTCTCCCCATATCCCTTGACTCCACTAGCCCCTAGAGCTCAATCTAACTCTCTCTTAAATCCATCCAGTGATTTGGCCTCCACTGCCCTCTGTGGCAGGGAATTCCATAAATTCACAACTCTCTGGGTGAAAAAGTTTTTTCTCACCTCAGTCTTAAATGACCTCCCCTTTATTCTAAGACTGTGGCCCCTGGTTCTGGACTCGCCCAACATTGGGACCATTTTTCCTGCATCTAGCTTGTCCAGTCCTTTTATAATTTTATATGTTTCTATAAGATCTCCCCTCATCCTTCTAAACTCCAGTGAATACAAGCCTAGTCTTTTCAATCTTTCCTTATATATGACAGTCCCGCCACCCCAGGGATCAATCTCATGAACCCACGCTGTACTGCCTCAATCACAAGGATGTCCTTCCTCAAATTAGGAGACCAAAACTGTACACAATACTCCAGGCGTGGTCTCACCAGAGCCCTATACAACTGCAGAATAAATTTACTGTAACTATTTGTTTAATTCTATGCCAAATTCAGACAACTTTGGAAATTGATTGCATTCCTTCTGAAGAATTTATATGATATTTATGATTTCAATTTCTCTGCTACTAAGTGGGAGCTATGTAAGGAAAGATTTAGAAAGAGCAGTAGGCTGTGCGATCAGCCTGATCCAAAAACTCAATTCATCTTTCCCATCAAATATTAATTTACTTTGGTTCCCACGGTGGTCAAAACTATATCATTTAGTCTAGAATCTACTTGGTAATTGGACATCAAGGATGTATATCTGTCTGTACAATAAAAACATTCTTCATCTCAGCTCTAAATGACCAACCCTTCATCCTGATATTATGTCCCTAAAATCTAGATCATTAGGCTGAAGAAAATACTTCCTGACTTCGATTATGTCAATTCCTCCCGGAACCAGGTATGCAGGTATTCTTCAGAACTTCAGCAAGTTTCGTTTAGTTTATAAATACAGTGCGGACACAGGCCCTTTAGCCTACTGAGTCTGGTCAGACTAGTGATCCCTGTACACCAGCACTATCCTACACACTAGGGACCATTTACAATCTTATCAAAGCCATTTAACCTCCAAACCAGTATATCTTTGGAGTGTTGGAGCACCTGTGGAAACCCCTTGTGGCCACGAGGAGAACATACAAACTCCGTACAGACAGCACACGTAGTCAGGATCTAACCCGGGTCTCTGACGCTGTAAGGCAGCAACTCTACCGCTGCACCACCGTGCCAACCAAGTATAGGCTAATCTTACACTTTCACCTTTAATTGCACCACTCTTTCTCATTCCTGACACCAATCTATTGAATCTAACCTACTCAGATTTCATAGCACGTACATATTTATTCATCACAGAGACCAAAACGTAACATTAACTAATAAGATCTTGTCCTTGCCAGCTCACTTTTGGTTCCATTTTCTGCCCAGATTAGTCCTAACAGCAATGTGGTAAAACCTGGAAATTTCCTTTGTGGGATAGGGGATTGGAATGATTCAGCTTTCTCATATTTTTTACATGATTTATTTTAATCATTGTGTAGTAGAATCAATGGCAAAGCCACACTGGTCAGATCAAATCTAAATGCGGACATCATCATATTTGTGCATGATAAAAACTGAGTCCTTATTCCCTGATGTACGTCACATAACATCATGAAAGCAATTTGTATTCTTACTGCATTGAAATGTTCCGATGTGAAATTTTGGAGACAGAACACTTTTAATTACAAAGTAAGCTGCAAAGTTCAGCCATGATATTATACAGAAAGCATCAAAATGTTGTCCTTCACAGAAAATCATTATGAACAAATCATTTCAATGGCTTGTTTTTATTTTAAGCATCTGAGTTCATGTATACAGAGGTCTTTGTTGGATTCCTACCCTGTGTCTATTTGTTTTGAAAAATTAGAGTAAGCCTTCTTGCTATGTCCATTTTCTTTTTAATTTCCAGTCTCTGGTATGTTTATACTTTGGAAAATACCTTGGATCCTGAACATGGCCAGATGGCCAATGGTTTGGCTTTGAGAGTAAAATTGCTCCTGTTGATAATTTTAGCAAAAAATGTTGGCTTGACTACAACGCGGAAGGTCACGTTAATTTTCTTAATGAAATTGTCAGAGAGAAAAAAAGACGCATAATTGAAAGATATGTCAAATAATGTATTACTTTACTTTTGGCACAGCTAACGTTATCAGATTAGTTAAGAATAAAATGTTTGATCAACATTAGTTTATTGTGGCTCTGAGAGAGAGACAAAGAGAGATTGAGCAATAATTGTGACCATTTAAGAAGATAACTAGTGTGTCCTTAAGATGGTTTGAAGTTTCTCTTTATCGTGCATTAACCTTGTTCCAATCCGATATCAAAACAGGCCTTGTTTGTTTAAAGAATGCTGTCCTATTCTCTAATACTCACAATTACATATTGCCCCAACTTCTAACTCGTCTTACTTGTTTGTGGTTGAATAGTATAGGGAGCAGGGAGGAAATACATTTACAATTTTTTGGTTTAAAATAGTTTTAGAAATACTGTACATAAATGCTGGGAGTACTGGCATGGCAAGGCAGAGAAAGGGTGTGACAAATCAAACGTTGTCAACGGTAACGGTTAGTGTTTTCTGAGTCGTTCGTAACTGTCACTGTATGTCATGTTGTTACTTGTGGGCAGAGCACCGAGGCAAATTCCTTGTATGTGAATACTTGGCCAATAAACTTACTTACTTACTTAAAAAGTATGAAAGTGTGTTAAATGCCTGAGCTAATTCAAAGGATGTGACTGAGGTTGTACCACTGGAATCAACAGGCCAAGGCCATGAAGTAAATTAAAGATAAGGATGAGATCCTTAAAGTTGATGTGTTAAGCAGGGAGCTAAGGTGGTTCAAGGAGAATAGATGACTGGAATATACAGTGGTGCACTGTCTGTTTGTTGTTTGTTTGGTTGTTTGTTTGTTTGTCTTTTTGCACATAGTCCGCTAGCATTGCCACTTTTCATTTCACTGCACATCTCGTATGTGTATGTGACGATTAACTTGACTTGACTTGACTTGGTGCAGTGGTGCAATCCTGGTGTAGATGAAGCTTAATAATACGAATAGATGGAAGAATTGCACAGACTGATTTTAAAGCCCTAATGTGGAATAGTTGATTAAGACTCTACATTGGGGGAATCAAAGAGATTTTACGTATGCTGTATAAATTGTTGAGGGGAAGAATGGGGTCAGTGGTAAGAAAATGAAAAAAGATTTGTGGAAGGTGAAAGGATAGGTTGTCTTTTGTATGCTCTTCTAGGGCTAGCTATAATTTATATAAGGCTTGCTGTGCAATGCACAGAGATGGTTTTGGTGTCAATGCAGGTAATAGAGCTTGGTTTTGGCAGAATACATGCTCAACCCACAACTAAAGGTGATGGCACTGAAAGAGAATGCATGGATGACAAAGAGCAGCAATGCATAAACAAAAGGATTATGTTGTGATTATAATACAGTAGCACTTTGAGAAGTTATTGCTGAAGGATTGCTGGCTGTATTCCGTCAGATACAAAGGCCAATATAATATTATTTATGTAACCAATTCATAGAAAATTGACAAAACAAAAGGAAGCCATTTGGCCCATCATGTCCGTGCTGGTTGAAAAAGATCTAGCCAACCTTATCCCATTCTCAACTCTAGGTCCATCGCCTCGCAAACACGTACCTATCCATGTAATTTTTAAAGGTGGTGAAAAGCTTCTGCCTCAGCCACACTTTTGGAAAGTGAGTTCTCGCCCTCTTGGTAAAAAAGGCAGGAGTAGCAGGCTCTGGCCTGTGGAGGGAGCTGCTGAGCCAGCCCTTGATCATCACCTGAGGATAGGAGATCCAGAGAGGAGGATGGAGGGAACAGATGCAAGAGCAAGGGCTGGCAAGAGACTGAACTGGGGTTTTACCTTCTGTGCCTCAAGATTGACTGCAGAAGGTGCCGCCGGGGTCTAATGGCCGAAGGTGTCCAGGACTAGAGAGGGATGATGGTTCATTGGATGATCCTGGCCAAGGAGGAGGCCCCTGGAGACCCTACAGCAGCCAAGGGGTCACCCAGATCAGGTGCTGCTCCAGAAGACCGAACGCATGGACTTCGAAACAAGTGCTGAAACCTGGCGACTCTTGCATATGGTCTCAGTGGATTATTTTTATGCTCTTTATACTAATCAGGGACTGTGCTTAGGTATGGCAATATTTTTCTGAACTGTACGCAAAAAAATAATTTCACTGCATGTGTGATAATAAAGAACGATCGAACCATTGGGAAGTATTTCCAAACTCTAATCCTTCTACCACCTTCTTTATATCCATGATTCCTTATTTCTGACAGTCCTGTTATAATTGCTGTATTTGATATGTGTTATACAATACCGCCTGAGGAAAAGGCAGTATTAGTTATCCTCTGTTTAAGAAGGAACTGCAGATGCTGGTAAATCGAAGGTAGACAAAAATGCTGGAGAAACTCAGCGGGTGAGACAGCATCTATGGGGCGAAGGAAATATGCAACGTTTCGGGTCGAGACCCTTCTTCAGACTGATGTGAGGGTGAGGGGGCGGGAAGAAGAAAGGAAGAGGCGGAGACAGTGGGCTGAGGGAGAGCTGAGAAGGGGAGGAGAAAGCAGGGACTACCTGAAATTAGAGAAGTCAATGTTCAACTCACTGCCTGATCTCCCGGTGGCTCAGCACTTCAACTCCCCCTCCCATTCCGAATCTGACCTTTCTGTCCTGGGCCTCCTCCATGGCCAGAGTGAGGACCACCATAAATTGGAGGAGCAGCACCTCACATTTCGCTTGGGCAGTTCACACCCCAGCGGTATGAACATTGACTTCTCTAATTTCAGGTAGTCCCTGCTTTCTCCTCCCCTTCTCAGCTCTCCCTCAGCCCACTGTCTCCGCCTCTTCCTTTCTTCTTCCCGCCTCCCCCCTCCCCCGCAACCTCACATCAGTCTGAAGAATGGTCTCGACCCGAAACGTTGCCTATTTCCTTCGCTCCATAGATGCTGCCTCACCTGCTGAGTTTCTCCAGCATTTGTGTCTACCATTAGTTATCCTCTGATCCCATGGTAGGGAAAACATTGGTCAGAGCACTTCTCCATAATTAATCTCTAACACAATGGCAGAGCAAATGTTCTGGTTAAATGTCTTAATCATTTTCTGCTCTAGCGGAATGGTAGAAAATGTGATGTAAATCAAAATCGCCATAGTTCCTTCCACAGATCATGTGCGATCAATTATTTCATTTGTATTCTTACGGTCTTCAAACGAAAATTTTAATTTTGCTAGAGGATGGAATTTTAGACTCTCAAATAAGATACTTTGTTTTTATCCTTTTAAGCTTTGCTGAGGGCATATTCGAGTAGTTCGTTTATTCCAAAAAATCAATATGTTCGTTATAAATTTATGGTATGCATCAGAAACAATTTGAGGTTCTGCCTCGCTGATCACCACTTTGCCAGAACTACACCTCTCTGTACTCTGGAGACCACTTTTGCTGCCAGCTTCTATTCAGTTGAAATTATGAACAATGGTTATAACAAAGAGATTCAGATTTGCATATACTCCTTGATCCTCAATGCATGACCATGCGTCTGATTCTTTTGGAAAGAAAATTAGTAAGCGCTCAAGCGAGACGAAGTCATCTGAACAACAACATGCTGCTTTATCTTGCATAAAATATGAATGAATCAAATGTCTTTGCTTTGGCAGAGTACACCTACTCAAACTCCTCAACACATCCAAATGATAAATTGGAACAAAAAGAGAAAGAAACTCTAAATGATGAAAAAGTGAAACGAAAACAAAAAAGATGGGTATACTGAACAGATCAGACCAGACAACATTCACAGAGAGTCAAACAGAGTTAAGGGCCTGTCCCACTTGGGCATCATTTGTGCGTCATTTACGCGACAGGCCGGTAGTGACTGACGAGCGAAATTGTCTAGCAGTACGACAGTCGTGCGCCAAGTGCTCTTGAGGGCCCTGCTTCTTTTGGGAGCCATTTGCGATGTCGTTCGTACTTAGTCCGATCTCCGTGGCAAGGATTTTCCCAGTGAAATTGTTTCAAAACTACGCGCGCTTTATACCCGTGTGGTCACATGGTGCGGCGCTCAAATGACGGGCAAATGGCGCGCCGACGGCTTACGAGTGGCGCATGGCTATGGACGTTGACGCATAACAAATTAGCATAGGCAATATTCGTGCATCACCGTGCGTCACCACGCGCTACACATATGCCATCAATACGTCAGCATGTGAAAGGGATACATCACACAGGTGGCACGCGAAGATTTTGAGCATGCCAAAATCCTGGGGCGCCACGCGTCATCGCGCGTCACTGCACATGCCACCACGCCTCACCACGTGCCATACACGCGTCACGACGCGCCAACCAATTTTTAGGATGTCACATAAATGACGCGCAAATGTCGCACAAGTGGGACAGGCCCTTTAATATTTCCAACCAATGCTACTTCATTTCTTCCTGTACTGCACTCCTACGACCGTTGAAACTTTCTGGCACCTGAAACATTGTGACCCTTTGTGGATTGCCTCTCTGATGTTCACTATTAAACTCAAATGGTTGCACTTTTGCACATCGATCTGATTGTGCTTACCTATATTATGATTTTATTGGATTTTATGCAAAACAAAGAGTTTCACAGTACCTAGGTACATGTGATAAGAAAGTATCATCATCATACTTTGGAAATAATTAATTAATGTAATTTTGCCATTTGCTTATTTAAAACTTGGCTGTCCAGTGGTGACATTTGCTTTAAAATATAAAAATCTAGAAACTCTTCAACAAGTAAAATCATCCATTGAAGTGGTAATCTTCAAGGGATCTGCACCACTGTTGACGGATCGAGCAATAGGGAATGATAATCCAATACCATCATGAAAAATGCATAGGACTGTCATGAGTAGAGCCAGGATGTTTAGGCACTAAAAAACTCAGAGATAGGCAGGCAAAAAGGCATAATAAAATTACAAATAAGGCACGAAAAAGGCATTTATTGACAAAAAAAAGGCATTAAAAAGGCGTTTTTCCACCACCAAAATATGGTTAAAAATGATAACTTAAAGGGATACTACATGAAATGACCAAAGTTGCCTGGTTACACATAATTACTAACATTTTTTTTCAAATGATCTGGTGTTAAACTATGCCGTCTGTCAAACAGAATATGCTTCAGTTGTGAAAAACTTCTTTCTACCTCAGCTGAGGTCACTGGTGCATACCCGAAACAAGCTACAGACTCTATATTCATGTCGATATCTTGTGCATTACAACTACCTTTGAGAACTTTAGCTATGTTTTGTATTTCTTCAAGATCTTTGTTAACTAAAATCACTCTCTCACATTTTCCCTGTATGTCTTTACCTACATCGCCAGGAACTTTACGAATATCGTCAGTTACTTTGTTCAAAACCTGCAAGTTATTCACTAATGTTTTGCCACGTTTCTCAAGGGAAGTTGTGGGAAGTTTGCAAAATTGGAAGCAATCAATAGATTTTGGAAAAGACTGAACCAGCGGGCAGCGGCACGAATGAATGAACGGCCAACGGTGGTGCCCCCGGTTTCGCCCCGGTGTTAGAAATGTTCTTGTCATTTATACTATGTTAACACGTTAATAATAATATTAATATTAATGTGTTGACATAGAAAACATCACTGTAATCACGGTACAACTGGAGAAAATAGCATGACCTTTTAGCAAAACGGCAAAAAAACGGCTGATTTAGGCACTAAATCGTGAAAAGGGCATTATCTTGGTGAAATCATCAAAAAAGGCATGAAAAGGTAGTTATGGGATTTATGGCAAAATCCTGCCCCTAGTCATGAGTGTATAAAACCATGAGAGGACTATTGGGTAAATGCATAGTCTCTTGCCCAGAGCAGGGGAATTGAGAACCAGAGGAAGGAAGTGAGTGGGGAAAGATAATAGCAACCTGAGGGGTAACATTTTTTACACAAAGTGTGGTGGATGTATGGAATGAGCAGCCGGAGGAGGTAGTTGAGGCAGCTGCTATCACAACGTTTAAGAAACATTTAGACAGGTAAATGGGTAGGAAAGAACTTTAGAAGGATGAGAGGGCATCTCATTGAAACATATAAGATTGTTAAGGGTTTGGACACGCTAGAGGCAGGAAACGTTCCCAATGTTGGGGGAGTCCAGAACCTGGGGCTACAGTTTAAGAATAAGAAGTAAGCCATTTAGAACGGAGACGGGTACACACCTTTTCTCACAGAAAGTGGTGAGTCTGTGGAATTTTCTGCCTCAGAGGGCGGTGGAGGCGGGTTCTCTGGATGCTTTCAAGAGACAGCTAGATAGGGCTCTTAAAGATAGTGGAGTCAGGGGATATGGGGGGAAGGCAGGAATGGGGTACTGATTCGGGATGATCAGCCATGATCACATTGAAGGCGGTGCTGGCTCGAAGGGCCGAATGGCCTACTCCTGCACCTATTGTCTATTGTCTATTGCCATAACACTTTTGGGAACCATTGCTTCACTTAAGTTGTGGCGGCACACATATTTTTGATTGGTGTTTTTTGAAAATGGGCATCATATAATTTATACAGCCCATGGGACATAATGTCATTGGTCTCTTCTGCCATGGCTCCTGATGGTCCATTCAGGAAGAATTAAGCCACGTCTTCAAAGACTGGGCATGTCACAAGTAGGTCAGTGAGCACTTTAATCCAGAATGGGCTTTCACTGATTGAAACATTTTGTTGGGTTGAAGACCTTTCATGAATCACATATTACACGCTGAAGTCTATGCTATCATTTCCCAAATCAAAATAACTGATAAAATGTAATCTCGTAATACATAAAAAATATGGTGCAATGGTAATAGAATCTCTAAGCTTATACCTCTCTACTTTCCCTTATACTAGTACGCAATGGTACGGTGTACCGGCACGTCTAATAAGTTAAACATCATTATCTTGTTTTCCGGTCACATGCCATGTGTAGTCACAAAGTGGCGCAGTAACTCAGCAGCTCAGGCAGCATTTCTGGAGGAAAAGGATGGGTGACATTTTGGGTCAGGACCCTTCTTCAGACTCGAACCCGATTCAAACCATCACCCATCCCTTTTCTCCAGAGATGCTGCCTGACCCGTTACTCCAGCACTTTGTGTCTATCTTTGATATAAACTAGCAACTGCAGTTCTCTGTTTCTCTGCATGCCATGTGTGTTTATTTAAGGAGCGTATTGGCATCTTTTTGTCAACACATAAGGCACAGCTTAAACAACACAGAAGGAGGTAATTCAGCCCATTGGGTCCTTACAGAGCCACCCCACCCTACTCATTTGCCCTCTCTTTATTTCCCTGTACACTAGCTCTCCTTTGCTTTGTTTGCCATTTATCTCCACTATGCGGTAATTTACAGCAGCCAGCAGATCTTTGGGATGTGAAAAGAAACTGGAGCAGCCTAGAGAAAGCCATGCAGCCACAGGGCATTTGTGCAAACTGCTCAATACCCTGTGGCCACCATCACAATTGGCTCCTGGGATTATGAAGTAATGGTATTAACAGCTGATGAATGTGCTTCATTGCTTCTAATGAATTAAATCTGGTGCCGTGATTTAAAATGAACACATTGTAAATTAATTCACCAGTGTTCCAACTAATTTGTTCAATGCTGTATTTCAGAGAGTTGTTATGCCCCTGGGAAATAACTTCTCACGAACTAAAACAGCCAGCAATTTCATGGTATAAATTTAAAAAAAAAAGCTTTTTGTCCCAGAAAATTATCTTAAAATATTGCATAATACATCTTATTAATTGTCAAAATATTTGGACGGATTCCACCAACAAGTTAAAGTTGATGGCTGGCTTGGTGCAGAAGTGTTCAGGCATGTGTGCAAGGAAACATTGAATGTGTATTAGCATGCAACTGTACCTGAAAGCATGCAGGTTGGCATCATGGAAGTGAATGAGCAGATCAACTGAGTGGGTCTGAGTCAAGGACAACACAGTGGCACAACTAGTAGATTTACTGTCCAATGACACCAAAGGGGCAGTACCGTGTCGCAGCAGTAGAGTTGCTGCATTACAGAGACCCGGGTTCGATCCCGACTACGGGTGTGGTCTGTGTGGAGTTTGTACGTTCTCCCCCTGGGTTATCTCCGGGTGCTCTAGTTTCCTCCCACACTCCAAAGACCTACAGATTTGTAGGCAAATTTGCTTGATAAAATTGTAAATTGTCTCTGCTGTGTCTAGGAATAGAGTTTGTGTGCAGGCATCACTGGACGGCATGAACTCGCTGGGCTGAAGGGCTTGTTTCCATGCTGTATCTCTCAACTAAACTAAACTAAACTAAATATGAGTAGTGTCTATGTGCTCCCTGCAGCCCTGTGGGTTTCCTCCGGACACTCCGGTTTTCTCCCTCATCCCAAGGACGTGCAAATAAGTAGGTTAATTGGCCTCTGCACATTGCCCTAATGTGTAGGGAGTGGATGAGAAAGTGGGAGAACATCGAACTAGTGTGATCAATAGCTGACCTGGGATTGATGGGCTTAGCCTGTTTCCATGCTGTGTCATGTGAGTGGATTGTGCGGAAGTCTGGAAGAAACTGGGCAACAGTTGATGAGAATATTGGGAGAATAAAAGAAATGTAGGATTAGAATAAATTGATGGTTGATGGTCTTTGTCCACCAGGTGTGTCAGAGGGCCTGTTTCCTTGTTGTGCCTCTCTATCAATCTCTATGAAAGTAGAACTTGAGCCACATAGTGTTAAGTTGTAAATGGAGGTCGTCCATAATATTCTGTAAGGTGTAGCTAATGTTATAACTGGCATTGGATTAAGAGATTGATAGTTAGAATCCTTGTATAAATGCAATAATTTAACAGTTAGTACAGTGAGAAAGGACTAAATTTAAAATGCCGGAGTGAAAATCCATAACTAAGTCCAGCTCAGCATCCATAAAAAAGCGACAAAGAATGTAAGGAGATTTACATCATGCAGTATTAATTTAAGATCTTGTACCAATAAATTAGACTTTTTTTAATGGACTTTCAATATTAGCTGGCGCTGTCCAGAACATGGAAATAGTTGCACTCAATGAGAAGATGCTCTTAGTCCATGACCTTTGCAAAAATGTAAAATTCAATTAAAGATCAAAGTGGTGCGGCTTAACATTTGAAGAGCTAGCAGAAACCTGGCACGATGTGAGATGACTTCTATGTTTTTTGTCAAAGCGAGTCTAGTTCCTGTGCATTGAGATATTAAGAGCCAAGCTCAACAACTCATAACAATTTGATCAGCCTAATATTCCATTTTAGGTATTGTAACTGGTTGTGCTGTGAAAATTGCAAGGCCAGGATTGGCAGGTAGTTGGAATTGGGGGCACCTAGGGCATGGTTGAGCTGCTTTAGCTCAGTTAGACTGGTGAATGCTAATGCTTGGTCACCAGTAACAAAAGAATACCTGCCTTACACTCACAGAAACTTTTCTCAAACATACGAAGAAGGAAAGGAAAGTTGCAGAGCATTGAGAACTTGCCAACAGCAAACTGGCAATATTCCAGACAGACAGTTACACAGACCAAAAGGCAATATTTGGAGTAAATGTAATTTGATTTATGTTTCATCCATACATGAGTGATGAAGTTCATATTCTAAGTATTATATCAAGAGTAAATGGAAAATCAGTGATGTTAGTCATCATCTTTATAGTTGTTATTTGTCTATTGCATCTGCTATTATAAAAATAAGTTCTAAACCACTCTACTGTTGTACAGTAGCTCCCATTCACTACCCTGTCATTTCAAGATCTTTCACTTCAAAAATCTGCTGCATCTTGTGTTTAAAATCATGAGAGGAATAGATCAGGGAGATGCACAGTGTCTTGCCCAGAGTAGGTGAATAGAGGACATAGGTTTAAGGTGAAGGGAATGTAATAGGAATGTAATAGGAATCTGAGGGGTAACTTTTCACATAAAGGGTGGCGGGTGTATGGAACAAGGTGCCAGACGATGAAGTTGAGGCTGGGACTACCCCAACATTTAAGAAACAGTTAGACAGGTACATGGATAGGATATGGACCAACATTTGGATAACAAATGTTTGGAGTGATATAGAATGACATTTGGATACCAGTAACAGGATTGGTCCGAGTCAGCATGGAATTACGAAGGGGAAATCATGCTTGACTAATCTTCTGGAATTATTTGAGGATGTAACTAGGAGAATGGACAAGGGGGAGCCAGCGGATGTAGTGTACCTGGACTTTCAGAAAGCATTTGATAAGGTCCCACATAGGAGATTAGTGGGCAGAATTAGGGCACATGGTATTGGGGGTAGAGTGCTGACATGAATATAAAATTGGTTGGCAGACAGGAAACAAATAGTAGGGATTAACAGGCCCCTTTAAGAATGGCAGGCAGTGACTAGTGGGGTACCGCAAAGCTCGTTGCTGGGACCGCAGCTATTTACAATATATATTAATGATTTAGATGAAGGGATTACAAGTAACATTAGCAAAATTGCAGATGGCACAAAGCTGGGTGGCAGTGTGAACTGTGAGGAGAATGCTATGAGAATGCAGGGTGATTTGGACATGTTGGGTTAGTGGGCAGATGCATGGCAGATGCAGTTTAATGTGGATAAATGTGAGGTTATCCACTTTGGTAGCAAAAACAGGAAGGAATATTATTATCTAAATGGTGTCAAGTTGGGAAAAGGGGAAGTACAACGGGGTCTGGGGGTCCTTGTTCATCACTCAATGAAAGTAAGCATGCAAGTACAGCAGGCAGTGAAGAAAGCGAATGGCATGTTGGCCTTCATAACAAGAGTTGAGTATAGGAGCAAAGAGGTCCATCTGCAGTTGTACAGGGCCCTAGTGAGACCACACCTGGAGTATTGTAATAATAATAATAATAATAATAATAATACATTTTATTTATGGGCGCCTTTCAAGAGTCTCAAGGACAGCTGACACCTGACACCTGACAAAACTGCACACCTTGTGTGCAGTTTTGGTCTCCAAATTTGAGAAAGGACATTCTTGCTATTGAGGGAGTGCAGCGTAGGTTCACTAGGTTAATTCCCGGGATGGCAGGACTGTCATATGCTGAGAGAATGGAGCGGCTGGGCTTGTACACTCTGGAATTTAGAAGGATGAGAGGGGATCTTATTGAAACATATAAGATTATTAAGGGTTTGGACGCGCTGGAGGCAGGAAACATGTTCCTGATGTTGGGGGAGACCAGAACCAGGGGCCACAGTTTAAGAATAAGGGGTAAGCCATTTAGAACGGAAGGAATTACCACTAGACAGCCAAACCAGTAGGTAATTTACGGCTGGGGTGAGTACTTTCCCATTTATAGGAGGTAGGATTATATAAATAAGGGGTGTATCAATACAGTAGGGGATTCTTAAATAGGACCAGTTAATTACTTATATAAGATGGGCGGTCAGGAGATGTGCCAATACTGCGAGATGTGGGAATTTGTCGACACCATTGATGTAGAAGATCCCTACAGCTGCAGTAAGTGTTTGAGGCTAGAGGAACTCCAGCTCCGCATTGATGAGCTGGAGACCCAACTTCATACGCTGCGGTACATCAGGGAGGGGGAGTATTACCTGGATGTTTTGTGCCAGGGGATGGTCACACCGACCAGTTTAACTAATTCAGTAGGCAGTGAGCAAGGAAAGGAAGGTGTGGCCATAAGCGAGGCAGGTAGGGGGAACCAGGAGGAGATGCGGCAGGAGCCACAGCCCTTGTCCCTGACGAGCATGACCGAGGCTCTTACTCAATGTAAGGACGGGATCAGGGGCTGTGGGAGGGATGAGCAACCTGGCTGCAGCACCGTGGATCAGGAGGCCATTCAAGAGGGGGGAGTTAGAAGAAATGCCGTAGTGATAGGGGATAGTATTATTCGGGGGGTAGATAAGGTTCTCTGCGGCCAGCAGAACATGTCCCGAAGGCTGTGTTGCCTACCCGGTGCTAGGGTTAAGGATATCTCTGCGATGCTGGAGAGAAATTTGCAGTGGGAGGGGGAGGATCCAGTGGTCGTGGTCCATGTGGGGACCAATGACATAGGAAGGACGAGGAAGGAGGATCTGCTGAAGGAGTTTGAGCAGTTAGGGAATAAATTAAAAAGCAGAACCTCGAGGGTACTGATTGCTACCTGAGCCACGGGCCAAATCGGCGAGGGTACGTAAAATTAAAAAGCTAAATGCGTGGCTCAAAGACTGGTGTGGGAATAATGGGTTTGGTTTCTTGGGCCACTGGCACCAGTACTGGGACAGGGGGATCTGTTCTGTAAGGACGGACTTCACCTGAACGGTGCTGGGACTGGGGTCCTGGCAAATCATATAACTAGGGCAGTAGAGAGGTCTTTAAACTAAGTAGCGGGGGGGAGGTATCAAGGGGGGTAATAACGGCAGGGGTAGAGGAAATAGAGCAGGGTATCAGTGGGGAAGCGGTAAGTCAAAATGAGACAGGAGACAGAATGTGTGAAGATAAAGCTCTAGATGTAAAAGGGGCAAAAACGGAAAGGAAGGGTAGTAAAAATCATCTGAAAGTGCTTTATCTAAATGCACGGAGTATTCGTAATAAGATAAATTAATTAACGGTGCAATTAAGTATATATAGTTATGATATCGTGGCCATTACGGAGACATGGTTGCAAGGGGATCAGGACTGGGAGTTAAATATAGAGGGGTACTCGACAATTAGGAAAGATAGACAGGAAAGAAAGGGAGGAGGGGTGGCCCTTTTAATAAGGGAGGGAATAACGGCAATAGAGAGGAAGGATATTGCGTTGAAGGATCAGGATAGTGAAACAGCTTGGGTACAGATAGAGAATAATAAGGGGAAAAAAAACACTAGTGGGTGTAATTTATAGACCTCCAAATAGCTGTGACGCTGTTAGTCAGAACATAAATCTGCAAATAGTTGACGCATGTAAAAAGGGAACTGCTGTAATCATGGGGGACTTCAATTTTCATATTAATTGGGAAAACCAAACTGGGCAGGGTAGACTAGAGGAAGAGTTTATAGAATGTATTAGAGACGGGTTCCTAGAACAGTATGTCACAGAACCGACAAGGGGGGAGGCAATCTTGGATCTGGTCCTGTGTAATGAAGCAGGATTAATTAAAAATGTCATAGTTAGGGACTCGTTGGGAACAAGTGACCACAATATGGTCGAATTCCATATTCAAATAGAAGGGGAGCAGGTTGAAACTCAGGCTAGGGTGCTTAGTCTAAATAAGGGGGATTATGAAGGTATGAGGACTGAGCTGATCAAAGTTGACTGGGATAGCAGACTCAAGAATAAGACGGTACATGAGCAGTGGTGTACGTTTAAGGGTATACTGTATAACCTTCAAGAAAAATTTATTCCTATGAAGAAAAAAAGGGGTAAGGGTAAGAACAGTCAGCCATGGCTCAGTAAAACTATAAAGGATAGTATTCGGCTGAAGGCAAGGGCATATAAGGTAGCCAGAGATAGTGGGAGGGTAGAGGATTGGGAAGCATTTAAAGGTCAGCAAAAAATAACTAAGAGATTAATTAAGACGGGGAAAATAGACTATGAAAGGAATTTAGCGAACAACATAAAAACTAATAGTAAGAGTTTTTATAGCTATATAAAAAGAAAAAGGGTGGCTAAGGTGAACGTTGGTCCATTGGAGGGTGAGACTGGAGAGTTGTTGGTGGGGAACATGGAAATGGCAAAGGCATTAAACGAGTATTTTGTATCAGTCTTCACCATAGAAGACACAAAAAATATTCCAACGCTGGATAAACAGGGGGCGGTAGGAATGGAGGAGCTAAATACTATTAAGATCACCAAGGAGGTGGTATTAGGGAAATTAATGAGACTGAAGGAGGATAAATCCCCTGGGCCTGATGGATTACATCCAAGGGTCTTGAGGGAGATAGCGGTGGGGATTGTGGATGCATTGGTGATAATTTTCCAAAACTCCCTGGAGGCAGGAACGGTCCCAGTGGATTGGAAAATGGCCAATGTAACACCTATATTTAAAAAAGGAAGTAAACAGAAGGCGGGTAACTATAGACCGGTTAGTCTAACATCGGTGGTGGGTAAAATGTTAGAGACAATTATTAAAGAAACACTAACGGGGCACTTGGATAAACATGACTTCATCGGACAGAACCAGCATGGTTTTGTGAAGGGGAAGTCCTGTTTAACGAATCTGCTCGAATTCTTTGAGGAAGTAACAACCCGGGTGGATAAAGGGGAACCGGTGGATGTGGTATACTTGGACTTCCAAAAGGCTTTTGACAAGGTGCCACATAAGAGACTATTGCTAAAAATAAAAAATTATGGGATTGGGGGTAATATATTAGCATGGGTAGAGGATTGGCTAACAAATAGGAAGCAGAGAGTGGGGATAAATGGTTCATACTCGGGATGGCAACCGGTAACTAGCGGGGTTCCGCAAGGGTCGGTGCTGGGACCCCAGTTGTTCACAATTTATATAAATGATTTGGAGGAGGGAACCAAGTGTAATATATCAAAATTTGCGGACGATACAAAAATGGGAGGAAAAGTAGGGGATGAGGAGGATAGGAAGAGTCTGCAAAAGGATATAGATAAGCTAGGTGAGTGGGCAACAACTTGGCAGATGAAATTTAATACTAATAAATGTGAAGTCATTCACTTTGGGAAAAAAAATGATAGGGCAAGTTATTTTCTAAATGAGGAGGAGCTGCGTTGTAATGCAACGCAAAGGGATCTAGGGGTATTAGTACATGAATCACTAAAAGTTAGTATGCAGGTGCAGCAAGCAATCAGGAAGGCCAATGGAGTTTTGGCCTTTATTGCTAGGGGGATTGAGTATAAAAACACGGAGGTCTTGCTGCAGCTGTACACAGTATTAGTGAGACCACATTTGGAATACTGTGTACAGTTCTGGGGTCCATACTTAAGAAAGGATGTACTAGCCCTGGAGGCAGTGCAGCGAAGGTTTACAAGATTAATTCCTGCAATGAGGGGATTGACATATGAGGAAAGGTTAAGTAGGCTGGAACTCTACTCTTTGGAGTTTAGAAGAATGAGAGGCGATCTCATTGAAACATATAAGATCGTGAGGGGCCTTGATCGGGTGGATGCACCGAGGATGTTCCCAATGATCGGGGAAACTAGAACTAGAGGACATAGTTGCAGAATAAGGGGGGGCTCTTTTAAAACTGAGATGAGGAAGAACTTCTTCACCCAGAGGGTGGTTAATTTATGGAATTCACTGCCCCAGTGAGCAGTGGAAGCAGAAACTTTAAATATATTTAAGACTAAAATAGATGGTTTTTTAGCTGCCAAGGGGATAAGGGGCTACGGGGAGAGGGCAGGGATATGGACCTAGGTATGGTTAGTATAGTAAGACCTGAGTGATCTCCTGGACAAGTGTCGATCGCCTGGATTGGGGTCGGAGAGGAATTTCCCGGATTTTTTTCCCGAATTGGACCTGGGTTTTTATCCGTTTTTTTGCCTCCCCAGGAGATCACGAGGTTCTTGGGGTGGAGAGGGGTGATAGCGGTATAAAGGGGAGGGTAGTGTCTTGTGTTCTGTGTCTTGTGTCTACTGTTTGTGGGTAAGTGTGTCTGTTTAGTGTTCAGCCATGAGCGAATGGCGGTGCGGGCTCGACGGACCTGGTGGTCTACTCTCGCACCTACTTTCTATGTTTCTATGTTTCTATGAGGAAACACTTTTTCACACAGAGGGTTGTGAGTCTGTGGAATTCTCTGCCTCAGAGGGCGGTGGATGCTTGTTCTCTGGAAACTTTCAAGAGAGTCCTAGATAGGGCTCTTGAAGATAGCGGAGTCAGGGGATATGGGGAGAAGGCAGGAACGGGGTACTGATTGTGGATGATCAGCCATGATCACATTGAATGGTGGTGCTGGCTTGAAGGGCCGAATGGCCTACTCCTGCACCTATTGTCTATTGTCTCTTGTCTAACACAGGCAGGTGGGACTAATGTAGCTGGGACATGTTGGCCGGTGTGGGCAAGTTGGGCCGAAGGGCCTGTTTCCACACTGTATCACTCTATGACTCAATCTTTCTCATTGCTCTATGTTTGGGACCCACTGAAATGACCCAGTCTATCAATGGTGATGTTCTCCTTGACTGCGACTTTAGTACACAGTCCCTCTTTAAGCCTCTGACCTGTATGTAGCCCTGGACACAGTTGACCATTATCCCCAAACATGTCTCTACGAGATGGTTGCCCCCACATTGTTCAATCGGTCTAATAATACCCAACAAATCTCTGCTATGACTCCTTTTCCTGCAGTATTACCTCTGCAGTCATTGTGGTTTTGTTCCTCATTTGCACATAGTCCACAGGAACATCACTAAAAGACATTATGCCAAGTTCTATTCAATCTTTATGGTCAGCTGTGCAAATGTCTCCAATTGCTCGGACCTCAATAATTGCTTGATTACACTCTTGTGAAAAACTTTGGGATTGTGTAATATTTTAACCGCACAATATAACTGCAAGTTTTGCTTCATGTTGTTAAATACTAACTTGTTATGCTAGGGAATTTTACAACGTAAGCTACGTTATGATGGTTACTTCAGAAATTTTTCAATGGATCATTGCAGCCAGTACTAACATCAGCATTTGTTGGATAGCTATGTGACAACTAATATTATTCATTTGTACCTAATTTGTTGGATATCATGCTGAAGAGAAGCAATTACCATGCAAGGTGTCATCTTTTTGCCTATCTTGTTTTGTGGGGAGAATGCAGACTCTGATATAGTTATGTAAAACATGAACATCCTACTCTTTCACATAGAGTAGACACAAGTAACACCACATACAGGAATCTTGAGCCAATAACACAAACAATATTCCTTACCCATGTTATAGTCATCGAGTCATACTGCATGGAAACAAGCCCTTCTGCCCAACTTGCCCATTTCAACCAAGATGTCGCCTCTGCCTACAGTCTGTTTTTTCATCTTTTTGTTATTTTTAGTCTGTTTAAAAAGTATGTTTTGGAGGTGTCTTAGTTTTTTTACGTGGGGGAGGTGGTGAGGGCAAAAGGGAAACCGTTTCTCAGTCACTTCCTGGCGAGGTTGCGACTATACTCCGAGTCGCATCTTCGCCCCCCCCCCCCCACCACCATCTGGATTGGCGTGGCCTTTCCTGCCGGAGACCGACCAGAGCTTTATGTGAGGAAACCAGAATTGTACAGAAAATTCCAGGTAAGGTCTCCTGACTGCAAATATTATAGGGCAATGTTCCCTCAGCACTGGCAGAATGCAAGCTGAGATTCTGACATAGAGAGTGACTTAGTGTCCTAGCTAGTGGAGCCACTGCCTTACATCGCTAGAGAGCCAGGTTCAATCCTGACCTCGGGTCCTGTCTGTCTGGAGTTTGCACGTTCTCTCTGCAACCACCTGGGTTTCCCCCGGGTTCTGTGGTTTCCTCCCATATCCCAAAGGCATGCAGGTTGGTAGGTTAATCAGCCATTGTAAGTGCCCCTAGTGTGTAGGTTGAGTGGTAGAATAGTAAGATTAAACGAGAACTTACCAGTTTGAAGTTTGATCCTTATTTTATGAGGAGGAACGTTGAGGGACTACGTGAAGAACCCGCTTACGACGCATGCGTGTCATTCTTCAAAGCAGCGGTGTGGAATCACAGATAACGATAATGACTAAACATAGTAAGATTAGACAACAGATACCAGTTCAGACTATGATCAAGGGTGGGAGCGGAGGGCACGTAGTCCCTCAACGTTCCTCCTCATAAAATAAGGATCAAACTTCAAACTGGTAAGTTCTTGTTTAATCTTACTATTTTACTTCGGAGTCACGTGAGTGACTACGTGAAGATTTTAAAGCTCTGTGATTTCATGCCGTGGAACGAGTCCATGCATCACATCTGCCTTGATTTTTGGGGAGAATAGAGTTAACAACATTAGACATCAATACGATATTGAAATCCAACAGTAAAATTATGAACACCAATTATTGCCCCTATTTATGGGTCTATTATATTACAGAACTTAAATTTGTTTCTGTAAATGTTTCAGGTTCAATGACTGGTTTGTTATAAAGTCGTTGGAAAATTCCTCCGTTGGCCATCCTGCTGTCTTGAGGATTTGGTCCATTGGTACGTCCAACTTCATAGCTGCTAATGTAGCTGCAGCCCTGGTGGAGTGAGATTAGAAATGCTAGTTCCCACTCCAGCCTATTTAGGACTTGTTTTAGCCATCCAGAGATGGTCTGGACTGTCACTGTTTTAAATGGCTGTTAGTAGCTGATTAAAGTGACATTCCTCCCCTCTGATGATCTTAGTATACTTCAAGTATGATAGTAAGTGTGTTATAATACAGAGACGACCATCTGTAGGGTAGACCCTGAATTCTGTTTTTTAGGCCTGCTGACCCCTGTCTGTTCTGTATGACTATTACACTGATGTAAACCATAAATTCCAGATGAATTAATCATGTTGTCCAACCTTGTTTTCTGTGGTGACTGGACCCTTGTGGCGTGACCAGGACCATCAGCATGACTGTTTTCATAGTCAGTTCCCGTAGGAACAGAGCTGTAGCTGGAGACCAGTTTCTTAACATGGTCAGTACAATGCTCACATCCCATATTTGGGAGTACCTGGTTCTTGGGGACTAATTTTAAAATGCCCCTCATGAGTTTGTTTACCAGGGTTTGTCCCAACAGAATGCCGCTCTGTACCTTCATTCCAGCATCTGCAGTTCCCTTTTGAACACCTTCAACAGGTATATTGACAGAGCACCTCTGGCGCAGTTGATGGCACTATGACTGAGCCTCTCATCGTAATGGAGGCTTGCCAGGAATTCCAGAACAGACGGGATGTTCATAGATCTGTGGGTGATGATTGTTGTTGTGACAGTACTTCCCATTACTAGATGATACCAAGTACTGATGTTTAGGTGGACTGTCTGTGACCCGCTGAAATAATTCCGCATTCGGTCCGTCAGTCCCAGGTGTAGAAGAGGTGCTTCCAACTCTAAATAAATAGGTTAATATATAATAGTGACGGGTAACTCCCCTTGTTGCGGGAAGACCCAGTAAGTTAGGTCTATGATGGATGGTGATGTATGGTTCTGACCCATGTTGATATCACCAGTACCTCTGGTTGCGTTGGGCAATCAGGTATTATCAAAATTCGAGACGTGAAGTCTATAGTTTCTTCCTAAATAACCGACTGATGAGGCAAAAGGGAGGGATGCATAAATGATCCCCCAATCAGCGAAGATACATCTGAACCACTGCCCCAGGTTCTGGCTCCCAAGAACATAATTTGATAACTGGTAAGAGCATGGATGTGAATAGGTTGTTATCTGGTGTTCCATACCAGCTGTTCCAGCAATACATATTTTATCCAACATCCATACAGAGTTTTTAGACTTAGCGTGACCTGTTGTCTGCCACTAAATTCAGTTTTCCTGGTAGTTGGAAGCTGATATCCAATCTCTATCTGGATACGCTATTAATCCAGATTAATAGAGACAGTGACTATAAGACTATTGCCTGCATCACAGTGAGGAGGTGCCCGGTGAACTCACCGCGGCGGATGCCAGCCTGTGTCCATTGCGTGCTGCTAGTATTACATGTATGGCTGCAGGCAACAACATCTCGTTCAGCCCGAAAGGTCTGATTGACAAGAAGGATTCAATTCAATTCAATTCACAAATATTGTTGGCCAGATAGTCACATGGTGTCGATATGTTTGTACCCATATGGTTGACATATGCTACCCCGGTGGTGTTGTCAATTTGTAGATTAACATACTGGTGATATAACCCAAAACAATTTGACTTAAAGCCATGACTAGCTCTCACTTCCCCAGGTATATATGCCCAACGTTAGTAGTGATGCCTCCTGAGCATTCCATCTCCCCCACAGCTGGAGATGGAATTAGTAGCATCCCAATCCAAGGCCCATCAGTATGTGGTTCCATAGACGGATAACTGTGTTTGGTTGTTTCATAAGTCGGTCAGAATGACCCCCACATAATTTCTTGAGTGACGCGTGTAGCGCTCTGTACTATGATTATGTAAAGGTCCGATATCATGTGGCTGTCACACAGCCCCTAATGCCAATTATTCTACTACCAGTCTGATGGCTGGTTTAGTTCCCTGGAAGCCTCCATAAAGGCTGTACCCTTTCTTACGGCAAAGTTACTGCCATGTGAAGTGTGTTAACGGTGGATCGCAGATGATCTGTTGTGTTAAATACATCTGTGGGCACCTTCAATGAGTCCTATATAGCAAGCGTATTTTAATACCATGCTTGCCATGTAGTACCCTAGGATCAATCCCTTAGTTGCACCAAAGGTTCCCATTTGTAATGAATATAAAGTACGAAGTATTCAAATTAGTCAATCTAAGATGAAGTGGCAACCACCTCTAAATTATGAGAAGGATATTTAGGACACGAATCCCTGTGATTCGTGTGGATGTCCTCCATAAGTCCTATAATATATGGGCACTATTTCAGTATGCGCTTTAGTTGTTTCTTTCCCTGTAAGCATGAACATTCAGTTCGGTACATGCTGAACTGGAGGGTAATGGAATGAAGAATTCTAAGGTATACCCCTGTACTTCTGAATTTTAAGTGTCGGTAGAATAATTCTATGCATACAGATAGATCTGTTATCCACTACCAACCTCCCTGGTTCCTATTAGTAGGTTAGTTACTATTTCGGCATCCTCCGTGGTCGTTGAGGTGCCGGTGTCTGATGAGGGTAGCACATTTCTCAGGAAGTAGTTTTTAAGACGTTCCTTAATGTGTCCCAGAGTTCCCTCGATGTGAAGATCTTTCCCTGTTAAGATAAGATGCCTCCAAATTTTAATATTGGAGGTTGGGAGGTTCCAGGTTTTCATCTGTTAGGACTTAGAACATTCTTTCGTTTCAATTCCCTGCCCTACCATGTTTAGGTTGATACTGGGAACATTCATGTTTTGCAGTTCCCTGATGGTAAGTGTTTTCCCATAGGGTTTCCGCACCCTAAGTGTACTAGGGGTATGTTCTGCTCCCCTGTTCAAGTGGAGCCCAAACTTGACCCCCTATACTCCCCTCTGATGAGGGAGAACACTGTGCAGCCCTACAAGAGGTACTGCTGTAGGACTTACTAGCTGCCCCTCTGTGACTAGTCTCCATCTCATGGAGCTGCCACTTACATGCTCCAACAGCCGCTCCAGCTGGTCCCGATGCTCTCGGGCACCCAACCGGCTCCAATGCACATGATCACTGGCCATCGCGGCTGCTCCTGAAGCCGTTACTCCTGAGGCTGCTCCTGCTGCAGTTCCTGCAGCCACTCCATCCGGCTCCAATGCTCACGGGCAATGGCCGTCACGGCTGCTCCTGAAGCTGCTCCTGTTCCAGCTCCTGCAGCCAGCCCAGGATTGAATCTCGGTGTTCCCCTCTGATGAGTGAGAAACTCTGTGCCGCCCCACAAAGAGTACTGCTGTGGGGCTCATTAGTTGCCCACTGTGGCTTTGCCACTTTGGAGTATTTCCACTCTGCAGCCCCACAAGGGGTACTGCTCCTGCAGCCGGTCCAACCGGCTCCAATGCTCTCGGGCACTGGCCGCTCCCGGCTGCTCTTTATCCTGCATGCTGCAGCCGCTACAACCGACCTCGGTGCTCACGGGCACCGGCCGCTCACGGCTGCTTGTCATGCTGCAGCCGCTCCAACCGACCCCGGTGCTCACGGGCACTGGTCGCTCGCGGCTGCTTAATTTCTCCTGCAGCCGGTCCAACCGGCTCCAATGCTCTCGGGCACTGGCCGCTCCCGGCTGCTCTTTATCCTGCATGCTGCAGCCGCTACAACCGACCTCGGTGCTCACGGGCACCGGCCGTCACGGCTGCTGGTCATGCTGCAGCCGCTCCAACCGACCCCGGTGCTCACGGGCACTGGTCGCTCGCGGCTGCTCGCCATCTCCTCCAGCCGCTCAAACCGACCCCCATGCACACGGGCACTGGTCGCTCGCGGCTGCTCCTCTCCCGACCGGCCGGGGCCGGCGCGGGAGCGAAGTCGGGAGCGAAATCGGGCACAGCTGTTCCCATTACGGGAGATCAGCGAGCCGTTTGCTGCTGCTGCTGCCGGCTGCCCGCAATTTTGCAGGTTCTCCCCCGCCAGCTTTCTCGCTCCTTCCAGCGCCTCGGACCCATGTATAGGTCCGTGGGGCTGTAGTCCGAGTCGTCGGAAATGACTGCTCCAGACATGCTCCACCGCTGTCGGCGTGCTCCTGGAGCTGAAGTCGGCTCCGGCTCCCGTTTTAAGGGAGATAGCAGTGCCCCGGCCGTTGCTGGCTGCCTGCAGTTCTGCAGACTCTCCCCAGCCAGTTCTCATCAGCCTTCTGTAGAAAGAAAAAAGGTAAGTAAAAGAAACGACGTTCCCTCACCTTACTGTTGCAGGTTCAACCCCTGCCGTTAGGGAGGAACGTCCTTCCTCCAGCAATGACGAGTTCGAATGCGTGTAGCGTAATGACACGCATGCGTCGTAAGCGGGTTCTTCACGTAGTCACTCACGTGACTCCGAAGTAAAATCTGGGGGCTCAATGAGATTGTGGGGAGAATCTGAAGCAAACAATCCCTCAATATGATGAGTTATGCTGAAGGTGTATTCCGTTTCATAAAGAATATATAATTGCAGTAGATGTGTGAACCAGATGAAAGTACTCTGTTTTGTGTTTTATGGATAGTGGGAGAAATGAAAAGAACAGTAATTCAATTTGTTAATTCTGTAGATTCTGTACCAATCTGCTGCTGACGTTATGATGGGAAATTGGATACATTCCATGAAAATTGTAGACCTATTAATATTAACAAAAGCAGGAGAATTGACTCCAGCATTGTTATTATCTGAGAAACAGACTGTTCTTGCTGAATGAGGGGGGCAGGATATTTCTGAATGCATATTGAAAATGTGCTTTAAGGTAAACTGAAAATCAATATCTGGCACCAGAAAGCTACGATTGAATCTGGCTGTCTTTTCTTGAAAATAATTTGTTTTCTGAAGTTTAGTTTGAAAATCAGCTGCATTTGTGCTCATGATTGTGTTGTGTCTTGGAGATTTGCCCTAATTGGATCCAAACGATGAATAGATATTGATCCTGTATCATCATCCTCTACTTCATAGCAATGAGTAATGCTTTGTTCAAGAGAAATGATGCATTGAGATCTATTCAGTGAAAACCTAAATTGACCTTTGATTAATTATCATCGTACCTTTCCTGGTATATATCAGATTCTTGGCCAAGTTTAGTTTAGTTTAGAGATACACTGTGGAAACAGGCCCTTCGGCCCACTGAGTCCACACTGAGCAATGATCCCTACACATTAACACTATCCTACACTAGGGACATTTTTTACATTTATACCAAGCCTATTAACCTACAAATTTTGTATGTCTTTGGAGTGTGAGAGGAAACCAAAGTTCTCGGAGAAAACCCACGCAGGTCACAGAGAAGGTACAAATTCCGTACAGACAAGCACCCATAGCTAGGATCAAATGCAGGTCTCTGGCACTATAAGCATAGTTAAGGCAGCAACTCTACCGCTGCACCAATGTTCTGGAAGTCTGGCAACAAAGTTGAAGGACATCTTGGCTTTGATCACCGCTTGTATTTAGCAATTAACCCAACCATGGCATTGATTTCCCTATAAGAGCTTCTGTTTACCAACATTCACGTGTTCCAATATGTGGATAGAAAACACTCTGAAAAGTCCCTGGCAGCTCAGTTTCCATTCTGTTCCAAAATGGAAGCTTATGAAATGGCTAATTAATCCTGGCTACACAGAAATCCCGCTTTCTATATAACAGTATTTTAAACATAAAATTACCACCAACAGAGGCAATTAGAGAAGACTGGGAAAAAGAATTAATGACAAAAATCTCAAAAGAAACATGGGAAAAGTATTTGATATATATGCATAAATGTTCGATTAACGCTAGACACAATTTAATTCAATTTAAAATATTACATAGATTATATTATTCAAAAACTAGGTTGAATAAATTTTATCCAAATATCTCTCCCATCTGTGATAAATGTCTTTCTCAAAATGCCAATATTACACATTCTTTTGTTTCTTGTACAAAACTTCATAAATGTTGGTGTGATATATTTGATATATTCACAAAGTTATTTAAGATAAAAATGGAACCTAATACGGAAATGATCATATTTGGTGTAAGAGGAGACGGGAACAAATTAAATAAACACCAAAACTCATTCTTTAATTATGGGTTAATAATAGCAAAAAAACTCATACATAAATTTTGGAAAAATGCTAATATACCAACATTTAAAATGTGGATCAGTAATATGCTGGACACAGCACATTTGGAAGAAAGGAGACTTCTCCTAATAGACAAACAAGACCAATTCTTAATGAGTTGGTCCCCATTTATTGATTTCTTGGATTCATGTGGTGCAACAGTATAGTATCGCGAAAATTAAAAGTTTCAGGTATGGGTGAAAGACGATCTAGAACATAAAAAATCATCTCCTTGTGGCGATTGAATAAATTTCTTCCTGCTTTCCCTCCTCACTTATTTCATTTCTTCACCATTTTCTTGTTCTGCCTTTTACTCACACACACTAGTCTATCCTTCACTCTTTACTACCTATTTTTCCTTTTTCTATTCTTACATTTTTCTTTATAAACATTTTTTTTTAAAAAGGAAGTTGTACAGAGAATGTAATATGTTAATATAATGTTGGGAACCTGGAAAAATGTACCACTGTATTGTACTTACTTCTAATAAATAGAATTATAAAAAATCAAAAAAAATCCCGCTTTCTGAGCAATCAGGCAAAATATAGGCTGAAGCAGTGGCTGAAGCAGTAACTGCACCCTGTCTTGTGTCTGCAGACTAAATCACTGATCTGTGGTGAAGATAGATATAAAATGCTGGAGTAGCTCAGCAGATCAGGCAGCATCCTTGGAGAAAAGGAATAGGTGACATTTCAGGTCAGAACCCTTCTGCAGACCATGGAAGGGTCACCTATTCAATTTTTCTGAAAAGGTTGCCTGAGCTGCTGAGTTATTCCAGCATTTTATGCCTATCTTCTGTATAAACCAACATCTGCAGTCCTTTCCTACATTGATCTGTGTTGTTGTTCTCTGGGTCTCAAGGGGGAAGGTCAGAGCTAAAGAACTCTGACGATTCTTTGTATCCTCATGTGTAGATTAGTGGCTCATGCTATGAGTCATGTATTTGTAGTTAAGCCCATTAGCTTGACTGCTGCATTCCGTTAGTTTAATGTGAACTCTTAAGTAAGAAGTTGAATTGGTTGTAACCAATAAAATCTATATAACCTGACATGGTGTAAGGCCACTGTTATTATAAAGATTAAGAATCAACATGGTGTCAGAAGTGGGATGTGAACCCAGGCCTCCAATTGGAGTCCTGACCTACAAACGTGGAAAGGATATGCACATGGCAGACTCTTTCACGTGCACCTCGGATGACCTGCGAGGATCTGCCCTCACGGGATGATGACTTTATTGTGATGACTGTATCCTTCATCCCTTCATCTTGGATGGAGGACCTGGTTGCCCACACTGCCATTGACAAGACCCTACGGTCGCTAACTTCTGTCATTAAGTGTGGCTGGCCAGACAAACACCACAACGTTCCATTGCCAGTCTGACCATTCTTCCCTGTTCGAGATGAGCTAGTGCTACAAGACGGCATTATTTTAAAAGGACACAAGGCCATAGTTCCTGTTTCGCTGCATCACCGGTATTTTGATGCTGTTCATGCAGGACACCCAGGTGCTGAAGCCACTGTTTCACGGGCAAAAAGCACGTTTTACTGGTCTGGCATGGCCGAATACATAAACGAAAACGTGGCAGCTTGTGCTATGTGCAATAGCCTGGCGCTTCATCAGTAAAAGCAACCACTTCTGCCACATCCTGTAACTGCGCTCCCATGGTCTACAGTGTCAGCTGATTTATTTGAGTGGCACGGCAAGCAGTACCTGGTGCTCGTGGATTCTTTTTCAGGATGGTTCGACATTGATTTTCTCAGCAGCCCCACTTCCAGCGGTGTGATTTCGAAATTATCTCGTCACTTTTCCATCCACGGATCTCCAGGCAAACTGCTGACTGACAATGGCAGTCAGTTCACCAGCCAACAATTCAGAGAGTTTGCCAGACGCTGGAATTTTCACCACATCACCAGCAGCCCTGAATATCCACCACAGTCTAACGGACTAGCTGAACGAGCTTTCAGAAGCGCAAAACAGCTCATGGAACGCCCTCACAGAGCTAAATCCGATATATTCCTAGATTTACTCCAACTTCCGCAACACACTTTGGGGTGTGGGATGAAATTGGACTTCCCAGGGAAAACCCACACAGGCCACATGGATAACGTATAAACTCTGTACAGACAGCGCCCATAGTCAGTATCAAACCTGGGTCTCTGGCGGTGTAAGACAACAACTCTACCGCTGCACCAACGTGCTGCCCATCACTACCTCACCTTGTTCACCACTTCAAAACCAGATAAGCTTCTTAATTTTCTGCAATTTACTTTGTCAGAATAAAAATATTTATGAGTTGTATCTTGTCTACATTGTTAACATGTGAACACTATAGTCGGGCATTAGCAAAACAACACAAAATGTTGTCGTAACTCCAAGGGTCAGGCAGTATCTATGGAGGGAATGGACAGGCAACGTTTCATCAAACTGAATAAGACTCCTAACCTGAAATATCCCAGATCCATTCCCTCCAGAGATGTTGCCTGACCAGCTGAGTTACTCCAGCACTTTGAGTTTTGCTCAGGATTACAGCATATGCAGTTCTTGTGTCTCCATTAGCAAAATGACTCTTGTCCTTTTAGTTTTCTGAATGCTGAAAACTACTCCTAATCATCTTACTGTGCAAGTGATGAGATTTATTATATAATATTAGTAATACCTGTTTGCATAAAGCTTTCCAAGTTGAGAATGAAAACTTCTCATAACTGATTTGACACAAGGTAAGATTTATTTTTAGTTATATGTCTTTCTAAAACTATGAGTATGTATGATTAAAAATGTCAAAGGAAGATAAAATGAAACCTTAATTTGTTTTGATACGTTAATAGACTTGACCCAATCCCACACAGATGTTTCAGATTAAACCATATGAATGGAAGATTTTAATTAGAGGACTTTGTTGGTTCTGAAGGTCAACATAGTAATTGTTAATGTTGCTCTCTTCATAGACATGAATTACTCATTTATTGTGTTTGTACCAAAGTGTATTTTGGCCTGGCTTTGTTCAGAATTATACAATGTAGAGTGTAAGAATTGATTAATAGTTCCTATAAAGAAACAAAAGGTTGGATAGCAATAATATGAAACATGGTATCTCCTCTCCCTCGATACTGATGTCCTGTTTGACTCAGATGTAAGTTGCAAATCATTATTCAGTCTGTTTCTCAACTGACTATGTTGCATCAAGCCTAGACATTCGAACAATTTATTGGCAGCTCTTTCTGACTCCTCTGCCTGACTCATTAAAATTGCTGAAGTATGCATCCTATCTCCATACATAATTAGCCAAGCACTAAGCTCTGTTGGCTATCTCTCTGTCAATACATTGACTTAAAAAATCCATGCCCTTATTTCCACTCCACATTGATAATCAGCTCCAAATATTGCACCATCAACTTGATGTGGTAGTCCTCACCACACCGTGGCCTTATCCCAACCTATCTGCACAATACCCTGCTATTTCATTTCACAACAAGTTTAGTTTAGCTTGGTTTAGTTAATTAGTTTATTGTCATGTGTACCAAGGTACAGTGAAAAACATTTGTTGAATGCTAACCAGTTAGCGGAAGGACAATACATGATTACAATCAAGCCATCCGCATTGTACAGACACACAATAAAGGGAATAGAATAATGTTTAGTGCAAGATAAAGTCCGGTAAAGTCCGATCAAAGATAGTCCATGGGTCATCATGTTTTTTTCTTTCGTTTTTGTTCATTGTCATGTTTTAGTTAATTTTGTTTTATTAAGTTGTGTATGTGTGTGGGTGGGGTGGGAGAAACATGTTTTGGTCTCTTCCTTCGGGGGATGCGACTTTTTCTTCGGTCGTATTCCCCGTCTCCGTCTGCGCCGAGGCCTAATGGCGGAGCTGGCGACATCGGAGCTGTAGCAGCAGCAGCGGCGGCAGCGGAGACCTGACTCGGCCCCGAAACTGTGGCGGCGGCGGCGGCAGCAGCGGAGACCGGACTCGGCACCGAAGCTGTAGCAGCGGCAGCAGCGGCAGCGGAGACCTGACTCGGCCCCGAAACTGTGGCGGCGGCGGCGGCAGCAGCGGAGACCGGACTCGGCACCGAAGCTGTAGCAGCGGCAGCAGCGGCAGCGGAGACCGGACTCGTCACCGAAGCTGTGGCGGCGGCAGCAGCGGCAGCGGAGACCCGGCTCGGCCCTGGGGCTGTAGCAGCAACAGCAGCGGCAGCGGAGACCCGGCTCGGCCCTGGAGCTGTAGCAGCAACAGCAGCGGCAGCGGAGACCTGACTCGGCCCCGAGGCTGTGGCGGCGGCAGCAGCAGCAGCGGAGACCCGGCTCGGCACAGAAGCTGCGGCGGCGGCAGCAGCAGCAGCGGAGACCTGACTCGGCCCCGAAGCTCTAGCGGCGGCAGCAGCAGCAGCGGAGACCCGGCTCGGCACAGAAGCTGCGGTGGCGGCAGCAGCAGCAGCAGCGGCGGAGACCCGACTCGGCCCTGGAGTTGCGGCGGAGGCAGCAACCACCCGCGGAGTTTGAACCGTCGCCTCGGCGCAGAGGGAGAACAAAGGGGGAAGAGACAGAGACTTTAAGATTTTGCCTTCCACCACAGTGAGGAGGTGTTTGGTGAACTCACTGTGGTGGATGTTAAATTTGTGTTGATTGTGTGTTTTTGCCATTTTTAAAAATTATATGTATGACTGCAGGGAAACAAAATTTCGTTCAGACCGAAAGGTCTGAATGACAATAAAACGAATCTAATCTAATCTAATCTAATCTTCTGACTTTAACCTGTTATGCATTTCGTCATCCTCTGTACCAGCTGTGACTGTGCCTTAGATCATAGAACAGTACAGTACAGGAGCAGGCCATTCGGCCTACAATGTTTGTGCTGAACAATCACTATCATTTCCTCAGCCATTCCACTTCTATACTCTGGCCACAAGATACAGAATAATAAAAATAATAGTTAGTAGTAATTACAATGGTGAGCGAATTTATTTGAAAAATGTAAGCAGAATTGATGCCACAGTGAGGACAACCTCTAATTGATTTATAGAGGAGAGCCTCTTTAAATATGTCACAAGTGTTATTTGATTGGTCAAGTGATAGTACAACTATTTTGTGTGAGAAAAAAAGTTAAATTGGTAAAATGTCATTCTATTTTTCTAATGTTTGATAGGCACAAGCTCTTAGGATCAATGATCTAATAATAAATTAGTGAGCATTTCAAAATAAATACTGAAAACAGTGGAAATACTGGGCAGGCAACTTCTATGCAGTCAGAAATAGAGCAAAACATTTCAGGTGAACTTGAGGATGATGTTGGGAAACTTTGTGGGAAAGCTCTTCCTCACTCTGGTGAAAGGCCATTGATCTGGAACATTAACCAGCGCTCTCTGCACAGATGGTCACTAACTTGTTCAACATTTCCAGTGGTTTTTGTTTGGACTTCAGATCAATAGCTGCAGTTAATTTGCTTTTCAAGCATTTAGTAATTGAGTAAAGGATCATTGGACTGATTTAATGGACGTTTCTGAAGCTGTGACCATTTGGATAAGTTTGTGAAGTGGATGTTGGTCTTCAGGCTGTATTTTAATAGGACATATTGTGAGAAGGTTGTTAGCAAGAAAAAGAGATCAGATCTAGAGACAGTGTAGATGTGTGCAATGAAAGTTGCCTGACAGATGTGAAACACAAAGTTGGGAGAAGTACCTGGATGCCCATGATTTTGGAAAGGATTGGAAATGGTTTGACGCTGCCATCTCAGAGTTGTAGATCACACAACACAGAAACTGGTGCTTCGGCTCAACTGGTTAATGCCTACCATCATGCCCCATCTACACTGGTCTCGCCTGCCCACATTTGTCCCATATCCCTCTAAACCTTTCTTATCTATGTAGCTGTCCAAATGTCTTTTAAATGCTGCTTTCGTATCTGCCTCAACTGCCTCCTCTGGTGACACATTCCATATACCCATCAATCTGTGCAAACGTTGCCCCACAGGTTCCTGTTACATCTCAACTTAAACCTATGTCCTCTGGTTCTCGATTCCCCAACTGGGTAAAAGATTATTTGCATTAACCCTATCTATTCCCCACATGATCTTATAACATCTATAAGATCACCCCCCATTCTTCTGCGCTCCAAGGAATAAAGTCCTGGCCTGCCCAACCTCTCCGTATAGCTCAGGCCCTCAAGTCTTGGCAACGTCCTCGTATATTTTCTCTGCACGCTTTTTCCAGTCTCATTGAGTAGTGAAGCAGGTTTAAACGATCGAGTGGCCTCCTCCTGTTCCCAATTTGTTTGTTCACTTGTTGTAATTTTGTTCTTGAACTAGGGCACATTACTCTGCACTTCACACAATTGACCAAGGATGAATTTATATTCACTGAATTTCTTTAAGCTAGTTTACTTCAGAAAAATAGCCTAGAAGAATGGGCAGGCAACTGACAGATCTAAGATGACATAGTTTTAAAACAAGAATTAAAATGGGATTTTACTCTACCCTGTGGAGGAGCAAAAGGAATTTGAGGTGTGGAGGTCTAAGTTCATAACTTCTTAATTCTTAGGAGCAGAATGGTGCAGCTTGGCCCATTGAGTACTTCATCATTCAATCATGGCTGATCCATCCTTTCCTCTCAACCACATTCTCCTGCCTTCTTCCCATAACCCTTGACACCCTTACTAATCAAAAATCAGTCAATCTTCGCTTTAAAATACCCAATGACTTGGCCTCCACGGCTGTCAGTGGCAATAGATTCACCAATGCCTGATTAAGAAATGTGCATCTCCTTTCTAAAGGCACGTCTTTTTATGCCAAGGCTATGCCCTCTGGTCCTAGACTCTCCCACTAGTGCAAACATCTTCTCTACTTTTATTCTATCTAGGCCACATTGGGAAAGATTGAAAACAAAAGCAAAGCAATTATGAGGAATTTAAAAATTGGTCATTGGATCATGTCTGCTATTCTGAACATAGTCCAGGCTTCAGAGTACGAGGCAAGATTTCTTACACCAAAGGGGGTATAAATTCAATGGAGGAAATGTCAACCAATTTCATGCAAAGCAAGAATTCCTGATTTGCTTTTCTCGGGCGATGTTATTTAACCTCCCACACAAGGCATTGAAAATCAAATTTATCTTGAAGGAAATAATCCAACACATCCAATGCAGTCTGAGTAGGTCAGGTTCAGCCCATGCTGATGGTGGATGATGGTAGCTACTTACACGATGGGCAGCTTACTGGAAAAGCGACATTATTAAAAAGGAGGCAGGGTTAAAATTACAACATTATGGCAGAAGAGAAGAATTGTGTCTGTGCAACATGTCACCTTAAACTGAGGTAAAGGCTAAGGTGAGCCTATCACTTATGGATCTTGTCAAAGGAGCCTATTTTCTAGAGTAATGGTGTCTTGGGATTCTTCCAATTTGCCCTTAAGGCTTGAATGGAACTTTCCCAAGATGAGCTTCAAAGCAAATTCCTTTCAGGGCTTAACTCTTGGAAAACCACTCTAGCTTGGGGTCACTCTCTGAACTCTAAGAAGCTTTTAAAACATGTTTTAACCCTTTCCATCTTTCTACTTTGAGTTTGAAATTATGATTGAAATGCATCTGTTTTCCATGTTCCCTGTGAAGCTTGAAATCTCTGATATGACTGGGTGAAAAAAAGCTTCCAGTCGTACAACTCTTTACATGACCACAATACATCTGAAATGCTTTACAGTCGGTGAAATGTTTTAGAATGTGGTCATATTTATAATGTAGGAATAAATAGCAACTAACATCAAGCTCCCATGTACAGCATGTGACAAAGGAGAGAAAATCAAACTTATGATTTTAATTAAATAGCAGAGAGAATGTTCTTGCTGACTTTAGAAACAGTGAGATTGGCTCTTTTATATCCATCTGAGAGAACTGGTAAGGCTTTGGTCTGATGTTTGATCTTCAAGATGGCACCTCTAACAAAGCAGCACTCTCTGGGTGTATGAAGGAACTGTAGATGCTGGTTTACACAAAGATAGGCACAAAATGCTGGAGTAACTCAGTGTGACAGGCAGCCTCTCTGGAGAGAAGGAATGGGTGACGTTTCAGGTGAAAACGTTCAGACTAAAGGGCCTCGACCCGAAACGTCACCCATTCCTTCTCTCCAGAGATACTGCCTGTCCCGCTGTTACTCCAGCATTTAGTGTCTAGCTCTCTGGGTATCACACAGTTGGGATGCCAAAGAAGAAGGGTAAAGGTACGACAAATTAGAACATTTTATAATCACTTGAGCTTGTGGTCGTATTATTAATGATTTAGAAGTACAAGTATTGTATCATTTTTATGTGCATTTGATTTACTTCTAATTTTCTTTGAAATGTCAAGAAAGTTCAGAAGCAACCAAAAACATGCTAGACAACCAGTACCACCACCAGCATCTCTGGAGCGAGATTTGAAACCAAACCCAAACCATTTAATAGTGCCAAACGACACTGATAGGGAAATGGGCTCTTATACAATACAATACAATTCAATTTATTGTCATTTGGACCCCTTGAGGTCCAAACGAAATGCCGTTTCTGCAGCCATACATTACAAACAAATAGACCCAAGACACAACATAATTTACATAAACATCCATCACATCGCTGTGATGGAAGGCCAAAAAAACTTCTCTCTCCACTGCACTCTCCCCCCCGATGTCAGAGTCAAAGTCAAAGTCAAAGCCCCCGGCGGGCGATGGCGAATTGTCCCGCGGCCATTAAAGCCACGCCGGGTGATGCAAGGTCGCGCACCGGGTCTTGGTGTTAGAGCCCCCGGCGTGCGCTCGCAGAGACCCGCCGCCATTCCAAGCCGCGCGGGGCGGTGATGTAAGGCCCCGCTCCAGGAGCTCTTCAACCCCGCAACTCGGGCGGGAGAAGTCGCCGTTGCGGGAGCCCTGAAAAGCGGACTCCCTCCAGGGACCCGCGGGCTCCCGGTGTTACCGTCCGCCAAACCCGCAGTTACAGCCACCGAACCTCCGGGGGTCGGGCCGCAGCAGCGTCCACCACAGCTCCACCCGCTCTGGACTCGGCCAGCTCCGCGACGGTGAGGTGAGTAGTCGGCACCACAGCCCCCGGTCTTCCTGTTGGAGGCCGCTCCTCGTTGCAGCCCCAACGACAACGGAGACCCAACAAAGAAAAGGTCGGGTCTCCCGTGCAGGGAGAGATTTAAAAGTTACCCCCTCCCCCCCCACACCACCCCCACCCCCCCACACACATACCCCAACAAAAATAACAAAAACTACATAAAAACATAGACATAAAATAATAAAAACGCAGACGGACTGCAGAGGCCGCTGCTGACGTGAGTCGCGCCGCCTACCGGAAACTACTGGATGATGGTAGCTACCTACACGATGGGCAGCTTACTGGATCCATGATTTCACTATGTGTAGGTGTGACTTCCACTTTGTAATTATTTTGCAGGCCGATCAGGAACCATGACTATCACTCCTTGTAAGTAATAAATTGGTGCAGTATGGTACAGATGGCCCTCTGAGTGAATTGGGTTAAATAATTATCTATCCAAGTTAAAAGCTAAAAGTTGGAAAAGTCTGGTGTAAGTGAAAATGCTGGAAATTCTCCGCACATTAGCCGTTCTCTATGGAGACAGAGGCAGATCGGATATTTTGAATGAGCAGAAACATTAATGCCATTTCACCGTTGATCTGTTGAGAGATTACCAACATATTCTCGTTTAATTTCTGGACTTGATTTGCCTGTAAACGAGAGCTTCTTGTGGAAACTGGTGCATTTTTCAGCACCCTTACTTCACAGTTTGACTGATAGTGAAAACGAAAATTCAAGGTCAAGTTAACAGAGGTTCCTTGTCTCAGAAGTAGTGGCTGAGCCCTCCCAAGCCATACTCACTGCTGACCATGCAATTCACCTGCACTTATAGAATCCACAAACAGAAAGTTAATCTCACCAGTGGAGACCATCTTAATGCTGGATTGAATATTCCCATGTGGTGCTGAGACTTGGCAAAGCCTGGCCCTTAAAATGCCCCTAAATATTGATGGTGGGTTGTAAAGGTTGTCTAAAAGTTTTTCGGATGATTCTGAACCATCTTGACATTTCAAAGAAAATTAAAATTAACTAGGATGGCACAGTGGTAAAGTTGGTGCCTTATGATGCCAGTGACCAGTGTTCGATCCTGACTGTGGTAGCTGTCTGTACGAAGTTTGTACAATCTCCATGTGACCACGTGGGTTTTCTCCAGATGCTCCGGTTTCCTCCCACATTCCAAAGAAGCACAGGTTTTAAGGTTAATCAGCTTCTGCAAAATTGCCTCTAGCGTGTAGGATAGATCTAGTGTACAGATGTTCGTTGGTCCACACTGACTCGATGGGCTGAAGGGTCTGTTTCCATGCTGTAACTTTAAACTAAAAGTAAATTAAATACATTCATAAAAATGATTTAAATACTATTAAGTAATAAAAAATAGTACTACAAGCTCAAATGATTTAGAAAATTGTAACTTGCCATAGCTTTACCCTTCTTTCTTGAGATCCCATTCAAATGATTGGATTGTTGAATCCACGATGGGCCTGATCTGGGGTGGGATCCAGGAGCTGCCAGAACTACTGAGGCCAGGAAATAACCACTGCTCTATGTGGAACAAAGAACTGAGATCAGTACAACACAACAACAGGCCCTATTGCCCATAATGTCTGTGCCGAACATGATGCCAAAACCAACTCTTATCTGGTTGTGCATAATCCATATCTCTCCATTTCCTGTTTATCAATGTGCCTATCCAAAAGCCTCTTAAATGCCACTATCAGATGTGCCTCGGCCGCCAACACTGGGAGCGTGCTCTATACACTCACCACCCTTTGTGTAAAAAGGATGTCCCACATAACTACTTTAAACTTTGCCCATCTCACCTTAATGCTGTGCCCTTTAATATTTGATTATTCCATCCTGGGAGAAAGGTTCTGACTCTTTACCCTGTCTATGTCTCTCATAGTTTTATATTTTACTAGACTAAGTGGGACCTGTTGGGTCCCTGCATCACACGGGAGGGCTGGTCCACAACGTAATATTCCACCTCTCCACCAATTTCAATATTGGTGGCCAGTAGTGCTTTCTGGAGCGCTAGTATGGGTGTTGTGGGCTGAAGGGACTGCTTTCCGGATGGCTAGTAGGGCCATTGTGGGCCGAATGGATTCTTGGGCTGGCGGCTCAGTCACTCAAGCCTGTTCTCCGGAGCTCCCGTAACAACAGCTGCATCCGCTGGACTGGAGGGTGGCAGCTTCGGCAGCTTCGATCGCCCCGGGCCGCGGAGTTTGAACCGGCCCGTTTGCGGAGCTCGGATTCAGCCGCGGGACTTACTTACCATCACCCGGCGAGGTCACAACATCGGAGGCTTGGATTGCCTCAACGCAGAGGGAGAATAAGGAGGGAAGAGACAAGGACTTAAGACTTTTGCCTTCCATCACAGTGAGGAGGGCCTGGTGGACTTACAGTGGTGGATGTTAAATCTGTGTTTATTGTGTGTTTTGTTATTTTATTCTATGTTACGACTGCAAGGCACAAAATTCTTTTCAGACTGAAAAGTCTGAATGACAATAAAGGATACTTGATACTTGATACTTGATCAGTGGATCCCAAGTAAGAAACAATTGCATAGAACTTGGTTATATATTTACAAAATTATTTCAAACAAATCCAGAGAAAATGTTAATTGCTACAATGCGAGGAATTCACTGTTTAGTTTTCACAACCTGAACCAGATACAATTTTTCTGCGGGTTAAGCATTGCAGTTGTGCTGGTCATTTCTTGCCCAACATGTAAAACCAAAGAGAGAATTCTTGTTTAGTAGGTAGAACCAAAGTGGAACCATGTGGTGTGGATGCAAAGGCAGTATTCCTTTGTAGCCTTGTGGCAAATCTGTGTTTTGCACTGATTATTTCCTTTCAGTCACACAATATTTTACATCAATCAAGTAATGCATGGTTGCTCCAAGCTGATCAATAATGATCCATTGAGAAGAAGTCCAAAATTATGCGTTTAAATAATTTGCTGGATGGAACTGGACACACACACACACGCGACACAGCGGTGCAGCGGTAGAGTTTCTGCCTTTCAGCGCTTGCAGTGCCAGAGACCCAGGTTCAATCCTGACTACGGGTGCTGTCTGTACGAAGTTTGAGCGTTCTCCAAGTGATCGCGCAGGATTTCTCCAAGATCTTCGGTTTCCTCCCACACTCCAAAAATGTACAGGTTTGTAGGTTAATTGGCTTGGTATAAGTGTGAATTGTTGCTAGTGTGCATAGGATAGTGTTAATGTGTGGCAAGGGCCTGTTTCTGTGCTGTATCACAAAACTAAACTAAGCACACACACACACTTAAGGTATATATATATGTTTGAATAGGGAGTACAATTAAAGTGTTGGAGTGGTACAAAGCATGTCAACGTAATAAATGATGCAAGGTGCAGGAAGAGATGAACAAGTGAAATGGAGAGGCATGTGGCAGTGGAATTTAATGCAAGTAAGCGTGATGGTCTTTGCTAAGTGTGTTGCAGGTGATAGTATGTTTCAGGTGAAAATATTGAAGAGATGGCGCAACAATTTTTTTGAGGAATATATGTTTACAAACCTTTTTAAATTTTAGAGCATATTAAATAATAACCTAATTAAAGGAACACTGGTACGATAATTGGCTTTGTAAGTTTGAGTATTAAATCAACAACTTCAGAAGGCATTTATATATCACTAGTAAAACCAAAGAACTGTAGATGCTGGTTTACACAAAAGGTCAGGCAGCATCTCTGAAGAACATGGAAAGGTGACGTTTCGGGCCAGGACCTTTCCTCAGACTGATTGTAGGGGGGAGGGGACATCTCACTAGTTATGTCTGAGCTGCAATATTGGGCATATTTCTGGTCCATTATTTAAGGAGGGATATCAAAGCCGAGCAACATTTCCAGAGGCGTTTACACATGGCATAGAACATCAACTAAGTGGAAAAATTAAGGGAAGAGGTTTGGAGGGATATGGACCAAGCGCAGGCAGGTGGCCGGTGTGGGCAAGTTGGGCCGAAGGACCAGTTTTCACATTGTATCACTCTATGACTTTATGACCAAAGAAAATCGTGGGGTGTCCTTTTGGAACAATAGAGAAAACTTATTTCTCTGGCAAGCAACTTGGTAAATAACTGGCCATGATTTAGAGAGAAAATTCAATGTTGCTTGTTGTACAGATAAGATAGATAAATACTTTATTAATCCCCTTATTCAGGGGAAATTCTGATGTCCAAAGGGGTAGATCAGTGTGTTAATAAGAGCAGGACTGTACATCCTGAAAGACTACCAAAATTAAAACCCACTAAAACTTCCAAAAGACATTTGGACATGATGCCAACACTAAGAATGTGCAGAACTGCTATATGTTTGGTATTTGCACATGACGATCAGCCCTTATGATAAGAAGTGGAAATTGAAGATTTTAAGCACCTGTGAGAAATTCTATTGCCCAATTTGAAATGTATGGTTTTATGCTGGTTTCAAGAGTAATTCTACTTCATAAACTCACATTTCCACAGTGCAAATATCCAACTGTGAAATAACTGAAACACCTCTTAACGCAATTAAGAATAGTTACTTTAAATGGAAAGTTTATTGTTGTAAACTAAGTCTGATAAACAAGGCAATGTGAAAGTATGGTACAAAGACCAACTGTTTGTACGCCGAAAGGACTCTCCCGACGCCGGGGCAAGACCACCCGGTGAGAACGGCCAGGGACATCGAGCCTCCGTACAGGCAATTGCGGCGGCCTCAATAGGCCTGACTTTGGGGTGAACATGGGGTGGGGACTGGACATTGTGCCTTCCTCCACAGTGCTACCCACTGTGGGGGGATGATTTTTTTTTGTCTAACTGTAGTCCTGTAGGTCTGTGTCCAAGATGGCTGCCGTGAAGAGAGAGTGGACGCTGGCGCGCTTTGGCTGCCGCTGCTCTCTTTTCACACTGTGTTTTTGATTTTCTGTTTTTGGATTGAATTCTGTTTTTAATTTGTGTCACTGTGATGTCTTTAATTACTTGTTTTATTCCGATTATATGTTTTTATTCCGATTACTATGTAAGGTGTCCTTGAGATGTATGAAAGGCGCCCATTAAATAAAATGTATTATTATTATTATTAACTGTGAGGGGGAAAATACACGTTATCTTGAAAGAATTGCCACAAATCTGAAATAAATTGAAAGTGGTCTCTTTCCAAAAATACTAATCACTTACAGGTACCTGGCACATGCAAAGCAAGAGGATAAAAGTGAACCAACTCTGCCAGACAGAGAATCTTCACAGATCAGGACATGTCACTGCACTTTATTATTTCTGAAATGTTAACCTGCTTTCCAGCATCAAAGGGCATGGAGCGAGGAGAGGTAAATAACTTCTAAAATTTAATGGTTTAGATAAAATGGTCGAGTGCGAAATCAATCACATGATGGAATGAAATGAAAAGCTTAGCACTTAGTTTAATGTTGAACTCCGAAAGGAACTGAAATACTGCTCAGTGTGGCAACTGTATTAGAGGAAGGAAGCAGATGACATTTTATGTCACTGTTTACGAACAGAGTGCACTGCTTGAAAGAAGAATGGAATAGGAAACAAACTTTCAAATGATTTGGTGCAAAGTCATAAAGGAATGCATTAAAGAGCTATGGCAAGCAGACAACTGCACAGTGACAGTGACAATGGTGGCTGTGTGAAGTTTGCGAAATATGAGGTGCTGTTTCCAAACAAAATATGAGGTGCTGCCAGATTTGCTGTCATCTTCAAGTTCTGGTTTTTATAGGTGTGGAGTTCTTAACCTGACCATGAAGGCCCATTGTCCTGGCAACATTGCAGGGTCGGCCTGGCCAAGCGTGTTGACAGTGACCTGGCAATTTATTTCTGCGGGTGACCTCCAACATTGCACTGTCCTCATTGTCACGTAGATAATGAAGATCATCCTTCCTGCTTCTATTCGCAATGTCGATGCAGATCTACAGTGGAGCTCATGGCTAGCAGTCATTCCCACTCACAAATCCAGCATGCAGTGTGGGTTGTTACTAATCTTGTTGTCTCTTAGTTGCTTGCGAGAGGCTAGTTTTCTTAATGTTCACAAGAATCTAACATAATAATCTGTATTCCTCAGGATCTGAATCATATCTTGCTTAATGATTAGAATAAGTGCTGATCTGTTCTAAGGTGTAAACTTCGGGTAAATGTATTAAATGTGAAGATTCAGCATTGCATTCTCTATGTTCTAGTGCTGTTTTATTAACATAGGATATAACAGTACTCAGCAGTCAGGCAACACCTGTGAAGAAAAAGAACAGGTGACATTTCAGGTTGGAACCCTACTTCAGATTGCCATAAAGGTGTAGAGCGAGTAGAAGGCTGTTCAGGAGAGTCCACGAGGAGAACGACCATTGGATGTCATCACTGGGTGGCGAGAACTCCTTCCCTTAGAGTCTAAGGCTTAGAAAAAGGCATGGAGGTGGAGGCAACAGAAAAAAAAGCTAAAAGTCACATACACCAGAACTCGTTAAGGTGGGGGCAGAGGGGTACAAAGGTAAGGCTTCAGTTGAGGACAGACCATTCTAAGTCAGAGGGAGGGAGGTCGGGGGAGGATAGTGAAAACACAACAAGGGTGAGAGGTGGGGTCAGATGGCGGGCGAGGTTCATCTGCAGTTCCTTCCTACATAGTATAGCCTTTCGCCCAATTATATATTGTGGATAGAGGACTGAAAGAGAGTTGATATTGTTAATTGGTACTTTTATTGCAAAGATGCAATAAAAATAAACTGCAGATGTTGGTTTTTACAAAAGATAGACACAAAGTGCTGGAGTAACTCAGTGAGTCAGAAGCACCTCTGGAGAAAATGGAGAGGTGATGTTTAATTTTGTGTCTAACTTTTATTGCACAGTTTGGTTGAGACCTCAGTTCCTTTCATCCACATATTGGAATGACAGATTGCTTTTATTTAAAGTGATTACATTTTCTGAATGTTTTCCGTCCCGCTCATACAAGCAGAGGGTTTATCTCAAAAGTGTATGGGCAAAATACTAAGAGAATGTTTCAGTGGATGTGCTCCTGTTCCCATGAGACTTGTGACGACTCTCTTGAATTGAAAATCTGTCACAAGAGGCATTGTTTTGCATGAAATCCAATAATTGGTATGGGGATAGAGGAATATGAGATTGCCTGTGCCCACTGAGTTTCATTGTGATTGTGGCTGGAAAGGGAAAACAGGTGAGCAGACCTTTCCCGCAACCCCCAAAGTTCAAATCTGCCTCACCCTCTTTAATATTTTCAGGTTGGTTCAAAGCCAACGTTGTATTTATATCAATTATTGAGGAGAAAGGAGTGTTTGAGTTGACGACTTGTCTTCTGGTTAGGTTACCTTTTATTTTGTTGTTGACAAAACGAGTGTGGGAAGTATTTTTTTGGCCTGCATTTAAAGTGACCTGGTGCTTGCTCCCTTCTCTCATCGGGCAAAAGGTATAGACGTGTGAAAACGTACACCTCCAGATTCAGGGAGAGTTTCTTCCCAGCTGTTATCAGGCAACTGCACCTTACTACCAATAACTAGAGAGCAGTCCTGAACTACAATCTACCTCATTGAAGACTCTCGGACTATATTTGATCAGACTTTAGTGACTTTATCATGCACTAAACAGTATTCATGTTATTCTCTTTATCATTTATCTGTCCACAATGAGTGGCTCCATTGTAATCATGTATAGTCTTTCCGCTGGCTGGTTAGCATGCAACAAAGGCTTTACAGTGTACCTCAGTACACGTGACTATAAACTAAACTCAAACTCATTTGTGTCATTTTTTGTGGTGGGGCCTTAGAAATATTTTTGTTTGGAATTTTGGCCAGAGCATTGATGATGTTTTAATAACTTCACATTAAATTCATTTGATAACTTGTAGCTGTGAAAAGTCAAGTTGAAAGTTAGCAACACAAAACACGTCATTGTTGGCAGCAAAGCGATGTTCAAAATATCTCTTCATGATATTTGTAAGAATAATGAATATAATGTCTAATGCAATATGAACACATTTATAGTAATTTGATGAATCATCAGAATATTAACCTGGGCGAGCTAACGAACTCTGACAAATGCTGCTAGCTCGGTTAAAATGACCCATATATCAGATCTGCATGTAAAAGTTTTCCGAGATTTAAAAATGAAGTAATCCAGGATTTTACTACAAATTTACTTGCATGGTTATGTGGTTAAGTCATTGCTGCCATTTTCCAAATGGAAATGGGTGGGGAATATAGTTGTGTTGCACCTGATTGCAGCTAACACCACAGATAACTGGAGAACTCTCATATATTAGATGAGTGCCTGAGCAGACTTGTAGCTTCCGCTACATTGTCATTTTGTGTGCTAAAGGTTAATGGAACTTCATCTAGGCCAGCACTTCTAGGTTGCGCCTGTTAGAGTGAAATATTATTCAAGAATAGAAAGGAAGAGGAACGTTAGAGGGATATTACACAAGTCAATATCAACAAGCCAGCAACATTCCCAAAATCAAGAAGCTTAATGTGCTGGCACCTGCCCCATTAAGCTATTTTGAATCATCCTATCACAGATATTCTCTGGGGCATTCGCTTGGGCAGCTTACAACCCAGCAAAATGAATATTGATTTCTCTAATTTCAAGTAACCCTTCAATTCCCGCTCTACCCTGCCCCTCACCCACCCTAGTCATCCTGCTTAGTTTCACTGTTTGTATTCACTCCTCACCTTTTACACAGCCAACATTGTACCAATCTGGGCTCTACCTTACCTTGATTATTGTTGCTGGCTTTGATTTATCCTTTTCATACCTTTCATTCATTTGTTCTTTGTACCTTTTCATACCTCTAGTTCCCCTCGAATCTCAGTCTGAAGAAAGGTCTTGGTCTGAAACATCACCTTTTCCTTTTCTCCAGAGATGCTGCCTGGCCCACTGAGTTACTCATACATGTTGCGTCTATTCTCTACTGCTGCTCTAATTCTTAAAACAAACTTGAATAATAGAAATACAAGTTAATTTTCAGCAAGGGAGACTTGTATTTCTCTCTTTCCCATTTCTAACTGATTGTTTCTTCTTCCTTAGATGCTGCCTGACCTGCAAGTTCATCCAATATTTTCAATTTTCATTTCAGATTTCCTGCATGATCAATGCAATTCAATGCATGATCAGTTTAAAAAAATAATATTTTCATCAGCTTGCCCGAACTGGAAGATACAGGCAAAAATACACATATCAAACATAACTTTGTGTAGATGCATAGGAATATTCAAGTATACTTACAGAAATGTTGCTATTTAACAAAATAGATAATAATAATAATAATACATTTTATTTATGGGCGCCTTTCAAGAGTCTCAAGGACACCTTACAAAATTTAGCAGGTAGAGGAAAAACATGTAAGAGGAATGAAATAAATAGTAGAGACATGACTAGTACACAAAGTAAAGACATAATTCAATTCAAAACACAATATGAGGCAATTAATGCACAGATGAAAAGGGAGGGGGACGTGGGGCTAAGGATAGGCAGAGGTGAAGAGATGGGTCTTGAGGCGGGACTGGAAGATGGTGAGGGACACGGAATTGCGGATCAGTTGGGGGAGGGAGTTCCAGAGCCTGGGAGCTGCCCTGGAGAAGGCTCTGTCCCCAAAACTGCGGAGGTTGGACTTGTGGATGGAGAGGAGACCGGCTGATGTGGATCTGAGGGACCGTGAGGGTTGGTAGGGGGAGAGGAGGTCAGTGAGATATGGGGGGGGGGGGGCAGATGGTGGAGGGCTTTGTAGGTGAGGATAAGGATTTTGTAGGTGATCCGGTGGGAGATGGGAAGCCAGTGAAGTTGTTTGAGGACTGGAATGATGTGATGCCAGGATTTGGTGTGGGTGATGAGTCAGGCGGCTGCGTTCTGGACCAGTTGGAGTCGGTTGATGTAGGTGGAGCTGATGCCAAGGAGAAGTGAGTTGCAATAGTCCAGTCGGGAGGAGATGAAGTACTCTTTGATATATCAATGCAATTCTTCTCAAAAGAAATATCTAAAAGTACTCTTTTAGATGATGCTTTTAGATATTTCTTTTGAGAAGAATTGCATTGATATATCAAAGATAGACACAAAAAGCTGGAGTAACTCAGTGGGACAGGCAGCATCTCTGGAGAGAAGGAATGGGTGACGTTTCGGGTCGAGACCCTTCATTGATATAACATTGTTTGATTAATTTAAATTCAGCTCATAAGCCGTTCACTTTTCTGATGTCAGAAAGTGTTTCTCAAATGTTAGATCAGTGTGAACTACTAGGTAAATACCAGAGAACAATTTCAGCAGGTCAATTTCCTTGAGGCAAGTGAAGGATTGACATACACCAATGGCAAACTATACTTGAAGAGTGAATTACCTCACCTGAGCCATTTCTAGTACACTGAACTGAAAAAATGCTAGGGTCATTTGGCTCATTGATTTTTCACTTCTGTCTCATTTTGTTTAGAAAATAAATTTGTAGTGTAAGTATGATATGGAGGAAAATCCTCTCTCCTATAATTTGCAGTAACAGATCCAGTTTTTCAGTTTTAACTAATTTTAGAATGAAGAAAAGAAAAACAGAAGGGTTCTTTGGAAAACTGCTTTATATTTATTTCACCAAAATAGTTAAGTACCAGCGATAAATGCCATGCAAAATTTACAATTTACTTTCAGGATGCTCTCAAGATGTACGTGTATAGCGTTAACCAATTCCACTTGTTTGCGGGCCGCACTGATAGTGGCTGGGTGGTAGAGGGAAACGAAAGAGAAAACATGGTTGGAAATTGGACAGAAGATGTGTGAGTAATTATGTGGATTAAAAAGATTTTGCTGAAGATGTACTGTAATTCTGGGAAACTTGAACCACCATAAGTACTAAAGAAATGACATATCTGTGGTTACCAGCAAACTCTGCACAGATGGACATCCACACAAACATTAAAAAAAATCATTCCCATCCTCTGGAATAACACAGATGTTACTCACAGAAACTATAACTTAGGTGAAAAAATCAGTAGAAAATAGGAAGAAATCGTTAATAAATTTGTTTGGGCCTTTTTTTATCGACAGATGCCGTTGGACTCATTGAGTTCCCCCCAGCAAATTCGAGCATGTGCAGTCTCTTTTGTCTTGACTACACAAAGGAGTACTTTGCCCGTTTGAAAAACTTTTGAAAATTATGTTCAATGTGTTGCCAGCATGCTAAGTAATGTAAAAAAAAACACATTAACTGTGATGGAAACCTAAGGTACACAGTAATCCATCTGTAAGAACATGTTTAGGTTCTATAATGATAAGAATGACAATTGGAGGAATTATCTAAAGGCTGACATCGGGATTGTGTAAGTATACAATTCCCTCTGTTGAGCAAGATTATGCAAAAGCTCTACATATGTAATAAATTGTGCTTAAAGAGATAGAAGCAGATTGAAAGTTGGTGCATCATTGAAGCTTTTTTAATAATCACAATTAATATATTTTGCCAAACAACAATAACAACTGAAAAATACCCCAAAAGAAAACACAAAGAATTCAAATCCCATTTACAGCAGAGTAATTTCATGGATCTTGCGAGCTCATTGGTATAATTTGACTTGCTAGTGGATGTAATGTTGCCTTGTGACATAAAAGGCATCAAGGGGGAGATCAGGAATCAGCGTTGGGGGAGATCAGGAATTTGGCATTGAGTTAGAGGAAGGGCGGCATGGTGGCACAGTGGGAGAGTTGCTGCCCAGCAGCGCCAGAAAACCATGTTCGATCCTGACAGTGGGTGCTGTCTGTACAGAGTTTATAAATTCTCCCCGTGACTGCGTGGGTTTTTCCCAGATGCTCCAGATTCCTCCCACACTCCAAAGATGTAAAGGTTTGTACGTTAATTTTGCTGTTTCCGTGCCATATCTCTAAACGAAACGAAACTCAACATAACAATGATTACATTGAATGGCAGAGCAGGCACAGAAACCTGACTGGTCTATCCAGCTTTGTTTTTTTCTGTTTCCATTCACCTTACCTTTTGTACAGTAATAAAGATCAGACAAAAGATTTAAATCAAGCGAAGGAGCAGATTTGTATAGTAAGACCTGAGTGATCTCCTGGACAAGTGTCGATCGCCTGGATTGGGGTCGGAGAGGAATTTCCCGGATTTTTTTCCCGAATTGGACCTGGGTTTTTATCCGTTTTTTTGCCTCCCCCAGGAGATCACGAGGTTCTTGGGGTGGAGAGGGGTGATAGCGGTATAAAGGGGAGGGTAGTGTCTTGTGTTCTGTGTCTTGTGTCTACTGTTTGTGGGTAAGTGTGTCTGTTTAGTGTTCAGCCATGAGCGAATGGCGGTGCGGGCTCGACGGACCTGGTGGTCTACTCTCGCACCTACTTTCTATGTTTCTATTTGTACCCTTTGCAACAGAATGATTTTTCAACACATATGCCTGTAAATTCAGCTCTGGAAGGTGGCACAAAATTCATAGAGTTGTACAGCACAGAAATGGGCCATTCAGCCTATCACATCCATGCTGACCTATTTGCCCATCTATATTAATCCCCTTTGCTGTGCTGGGACCATATCCTTCCCTATTTAAATGTCCGCCTACAGTAAATTCCTCCTAAATGTTGTCATCGTATCTAATTCCACCACCTCCTCTGGCAGGGGTTCCAGATTTCATTTACTTTCCGTTTAATTCAGTAGAATAGATTCTGGAGGCAGAATTCAGTATGCTGGCAACTCTGCACATATCCCACTTTTTCTTTTAGCACTTTCTCAGTTGCATTATCATATTTTCTGGAGGCACAAGAAACTGCAGATGCAAAAATCTTGAGCAAAAAGTAAACTGCTCGAAGAACTCAGTGAGTCAGGCAGCATCTGTGGAGAGAAATTAACTGACGGTGTTTCGGGTCGGGACTGTATGAAGAAGGGTCCCAACATGAAATGTTGTCTGTCCATTTCCCTCTGTGGGTGCTGCCTGACCTGTGGAGTTCCTCCAGCAATCTGATATTTGCTTATCATATCTTCTTTTATTTAATCTCTCTCACCTTGCATTGTTTTACAGACCTCCTATGATTTATGTCCTCTCTTCTCCTCCCCCCCCTCCCCCCATCTCTTTTCTCCCCCCCCCTCAGCATGACATGCCCCAACCCCTGGACTTCTCTGCATCTTTTTTCACTAACTCATTTCTGTTTTGACGGCAGGTTATTGACTTGAATTTTAATTCTGTTTCACTCCACATATGCTGCCTTCCATACGAGTATTTCCAGCACGTTAGATTTTATTTTAGATTTTCATCATATGCGTTGTTTTGCTTTTGGATTTATAATTTTCAATTTATTTAGAGTTCTGCAATATTTGAATGAGGGAGATTTTTGTAGAAATCTTGTAGACGCTTATGAAAATGTAAATCCAGTATAATTCTGTACAGTGTTCCACTTTAATTAGCATCAAATGTAGTTCCCTTCAGAACCAAATTGGTTAGTGAACATAGAGATGCAAAATAATGAACAATATTTCTGCTATAAATACTTACTGTGGAATTAAAATTATTTTTAAATCCTTCCAATTCACAATTAACAACTTCTCAGTAACTTAGAATATTTTGCCATGGTTGAAATATAGACATAGAAAATAGGTGCAGGAGTAGGCCATTTGGCCCTTTGAGCCAGCACCGCCATTCAATATGATCATGGCTGATCATCTAAAATCAGTACCTCGTCCCTGCTTTCTCCCCATTTCCCTTGATTCCGTTAGCCCTGAGCTATATCTAACTCACTCTTGGTGTCAGGCATTCCTGTACGACTGTGTGGAAGGTAAAAATTGCAGTGATTCAAGACTTTATCTCATCACAAAGCACCTCATAACTAGTGAAGTTTCTAAAATGCAGCTGCTGCTGTTGAAAGTATACAAGAAGTATGAGTGAGACTTGGACATAAGACTCCTTGGGCCTATTTTACCATTCAATAAGATCTTGTCCTCATCTCCATTTACTTGCCAGATCTCCCACACCTTTGATTGTCCCAGAGTTGAAAGACCTATTTTTACCCATAATATTCTCAATGAATCAACATTCACAGTTCTCTAAAGCAGAGGATTTCTAAAGCTTATAAGCTTTTCAAGAAGAAATTCTTCCTCATATTTTCCTGGATATTTTTAAGGCGGTGATTCATAGATTCTTGAATAGTAACGGTGTCAGGGGTTATGGGGAGAATACAGGAGGATTGGGTTGAGAGAGAAAGATAGATCAGCCAAGCTTGAATGGTGGTGTAGACTTGATGGGCCAAATGACATAATTCTGCTCCTAGAACTTATGAAATGAACTCATCTCAGTCCTGAGTGGCAGGCCCCTTATCCTCAGCCCTTAATTATCTCACAAGGTAAATATCCTCATTGCATCTATGCTGTCAAGGAGCCTGAGTATCTCATTATTGCTATTAGTCATCTCCCTTTCTTCTAGACTCCCAATGATTCAGATTGATTCCTCACAACCTTTCACTCATCAACTACCTTATCCCAGTAATTAGCCGAGTGAATTATCACTGCACCATCAGCAGAGAATGTATGGTCCCTTAAATAAGGAGATCAAACATTGTTTAGTTTAGAGATACCACACGGAAACCACCGAATCCACGCCGGCCAACAATCACACGTACACCAGTTCTCTATTTTCCTAGTTTCATATTCTGCTCGCTCGGGGCAATTTACAGAAGCCAATTAATTTACAAACCTGCACACTTTGAGAACGTGGGAGGAAACTGGTGCACCGGGAAAAAAAACCCACGCAATCACAGGGAGAATATACAAACTGTGTATATACAGACGCCATCTGTAGTCAGGATCAAAAGCGGATCTCTGGCACTGTAAGGCAGCAACTCTACCACTGTATCATTGGTGCTGCCCTTTGTGGTATACACTGTGAGTGGGCCCTGTGCAGATGCAGCAAGACTTACCTACCCTGCTGCTTCATTCTCTATCAAGGAAGATCAACATTCCATTTCTCTTCTTATTAACTTGCTCGGCCTGCATTCCAGCTTCCCTCATTTCTTGTAGGATCTATCTGGGTCACAACATTGGAGTGTCTTGTCATTTACATAATATTCTAGAGGCAAATGCAATAGATTCCAAAACATAATATTTTAAAACTTGAAAAAAGTAACCTGCTTAGTTACTCCAGCACATTGTGGCTCTGTCTGTAAGCTAGCATCTACATTTCTTGTTTTCAGCTTGACTAGCAATAAGCTGATACAAGAAACTGCAGATGCTGGTTTACAAAAGGAGACACAATGTACTGAACTCAGGCAGCATCTGTGGAAAACATGGATATGTGACATTTTGGGTTTGACTGAGTCATCAGAAACGTTAGTGTCTGAAGAATGGTCCTGACCATAAACATCAACTATCCATGTCCTCCAAAGGTGCTGCCTGACCTACTGAGTTACTCTTTGATTTTGTGTCCTAACTAGTTACGTTTTTTTTATGGAAAAGAGAAAGTTGACAAGCATACCAAAACATCTGAATGTTCCTTTATACCTGCCTTGACATATTGAACATCCCCCTCGTTTACTGGGACAGTCATCATGGACTTTGCTTTGTAATCTTACACAAGGATAGGACAAATGCTGCCCTTTCTCAGTATAGCATTAGACTGTTGCCTCACTTCATTTGTTTATGCTCCGAACTGCAGCTTGAACCCATAACCTAGAACTCAAAGGAAATTCTACCACCAATTAATCCAAACTGACACAACATTTACTTTCTCTATTCTTTCTGTTTAAAACAAAATATATACAATCTGACACTGAATTACTTCCATAAGTAAAACTTCCTGTTTCACCACCATCTTACAGGCACATAATAAATAATCTCATCAAACTTGCTCCCAAGTTTTCAAACTATTGTTCGAGCTACTTCAGGCCAGTGAATAAAGGTAAGTGACACCATACAGAATATTTTTTATTCGGCTTAAAATGGCAAATTGTTCCTGTTGCTTCGAGTTAGATTCACATTTGTCTCTTTGATTTGGATTTGCAATAACAACCAAACAAAAATAATTCATTTTGTCATTATCCTTACAATAGTGGTCTTAAAAGGAAATAGGAAGACTTGATTTGCTATAGCCCCTATCAAGTCAAGTTTTAAAAATACTGTACATAAATGCTGGGAGTACTGGCATGACAAGGCAGAGAAAGGGTGTGACAAATGAAGTCAAGAGAGTTTATTGTCATGTGTCCCAGAAGGACATCCCTAATTCTTTACCCACCAAAGTAGCTATTTAAAAAAAGTGTCAGCCAATTTGCACACAGCCAGTTCATACAAATATTGATATTAATGTGATAATGTGCACATATTTTTAGTCATACTAAGCAAAGAATAAATACTGCACACCAACCATGATGCCTCCATTCTTCATTGAAATAGTGCACAAAATCATTTCTACCTGAGAAAGCAGATCAGTCCATAATTTAATGCTTCATCTGAAAGAAAGCACCTCGAACACAGCGGTACACATACTATTCCAGGCGAGAGTCTCTGCCTGGATCTTCATATTGACGTCCATGAAGTTTGTCTTCAGAACATTGTTGCATGGAGGCTAGAATGTTACAAACTATATAACAATGAACATATAGAACATTAAACAGTCCAGCAAAGGAACAGACCCTTCAGCCCACAATGTCCGTGCTAAACATGATGCCAAGATAAACTAATCTCCTCTCCTGCTAGTGAACCATATCCCACCGTTCACTGCATATCCATGTGCCTATCCAAATGCCACTAATGCATCTTCCTCCACCACTGCCCCTGACAGCGTATCCCAGGCACCCACTACCTGCTGCGTTAGAAACCTGCCTGGCTTATCTCCTTTAAACTTTACCCACCTCCCCTTTGGTTATTACCCAGAAAAAAAGTTCTGATTGTCTACCCAATATATGCCTCTCATACTTTTATATGCTTCTATCAGGTCTCTCCTCAACCTCAGACATTTCAGAGGAAGAAATCAACATTTGACCAAACTCTCCTGACAGGCGATACCCACTAATCTGGGCAGCATTCCAATAATCCTGCAAATCCTGCAAGTTAACATTTTTAATGAAACATAGGAAGTGTTAATAATGAAAAAATGCCACAGGTTACATGCCCCAGGTTACATGTAAAATTACAGCAGTTAGACTGAGTGATATGAAAATATGCATAAGTATAATCTTTGAAAGTTATTATGAATTGGAAATATGCTCAGTTTCTGTGTGTTCAAGCTAGGAGATATTCATTTACTCAGGAACTAACTGTAGGACACAAATTATAACCGGGAATGCTAACAGCATGAAAATCCCCACACAACACTTGAAGCCATGTAACATGCTAAGGATTTCACAGCAACAAAGTGAGATTTAATCATATTCTTAAGAGTTTCTTAGTAGTCGCATGATATCCTCAAATTATTTCTGTAAGATAATTAGCAGATACAATAGGCAATGGAAAGCTGTGATTAGAGGAATGAAGCCTGTATGATTCTTTTGTTAAGCATAAAATTTGACCCCGAAGCCAGCAATGGGTTGGGTGACACGGGTGGAAGATTATTGACCGAGATGAAAACTCAGTCATTTATAGCATGCAGTGTACATGGCTGTATTGATGCATGTAGTATGTAGTGTACATGGCTCTGTTGATGCGTGTAGCATGCAACGTACATGGCTCTATTGATAAGTGTGTTAGCTTATGAGACACTGATGTCCACTAGATGTTTGGAGAGACAGCAGGTTGTAACATCACTTAGAATGTAGTTCATTGGCGACCAGTGCTACCAAACTGCAGCTAAAATCTCCATCCATTCTCTTAGTTTTGCATCAAAGTCCCTCACCCTGAGCACAGGATCCCCCCAGGGTTGCGTCCTCAGCCCCCAACTGTACTCCCTGTACACACATTACTGTGTGGCCAGGTTCAGCTCCAACTCTATAATCAAGTTTGCTGATAACACCGTGGTGGTGGGCCTGATCTCCGATAACGATTAGAAGGCCTACCGGGAGGAGGTGGGTGATCTGGCCCTCTGGTGTCAGGACAACAGCCTCCTCTTGAATGTCAAAAAAACGAAGGAGCTGATCGTGGACTTTAAGAGGGCACAACATCCGAGGACGTACACACCATTGAAGATAAATGGGGATACTGTAGAAAGGGTGAGCTGCTTTAAATACCTGGGTGTCCACATCACAGAGGATCTGACATGGACATCACACGCTGCCGCACTGGTGAGTAAGGCAAGGCAGCGCCTTTACCACCTCAGGCAGCTGAGGAAATTCAGTCTCTCTGAGGATCCTCCAGTGCTTCTACTCAGAGGCTGTGGAAAGCATCTTGTCCGGAAACATCACAATTTGGTTTGGGAATTGCTCTGCCCAGGACAAGAAGGCTCTGCAGAGAGTAGTGCGTTCAGCCAAATGCACTATGGGAACTTCACTTGCCCCCCTGCAGGAACTATACATCAGAAGGTGCAAATCCAGAGCCAACAAGATCATGGGGGACCCCTTCCACCCCAGCAACAGACTGTTCCAGCTGCTACGGTCAGGCAAACGCCTCCGTTGCCATGCTGTGAGAATGGAGAGGATGAGAAGGAGTTTCTTCCCAGAGGCCATTAGGACTGTAAACTCCTATCTCACCAGGGACTAACTTACTGTACCAATTTACTGTTGTGTGGTGTATTTTTAAAATTGCTGGGGGGGGGGGGGGGGGGGGGGGGGGGGGGTTTCCTCCCAAAAATATGTAATATGTGAATATGTGATTCTGTTCCATTCTGTTTTGTAGTTTTTTTGCACAACCCGCGAGCATTGCCACTTTTCATTTCACTGCACATCTCGTATGTGTATGTGACAAATAAACTTGACTTGACTTGCATTTGTCAACTGCAGCTATTTTGTAAGCTCCCCATCTCATCTTCTAGATTGAATTTTCCAAATTTCCAAACTCATAATTCTGGTGTTCTTCACACGCGCACATACTCACGCGCACGCACGCCCGCTCACACATGCATGCATATCTGTCCAAATAGTTTTCTTCTCTCTTTAGCTTTGCCTTCCCCACCCCCTCCCATGCCTGGTCCATCTGCCCATTACCACTTCCCTCTGCTTCCACTCATCACCCAGCAGCCGCTGTCCTATCCCTCTCCCATCTGTCCACCTGCCCCTCGTCCCTCTTGCATCTGCTTCCACCTGCCACCTACCAGCCTCTCTCTCACCTTTCCCTCGTACAATTCCTCTTTCCTCTTGACCCAAATCATTCCACATACACCTTTTGCCTGCTCAGATGCTGCTTGACCTGTTGAGTTCTCTCTGATTTCTGTTTAGTTTTTGTGTTTGAAGGCTTTCTGCAAATGTAGTCAAATAGCATCATCTACCATGATGACTTACATTATCATGGTAGATGATGCTATTTGACAACCTGGAAAAGGTTTCTGCAGACCCCACACCTGTAGGCTTGCTTCAAGTTGAAGTGATTCCATTCCTTCATTGACCAGCATGCACAACATGCCCTGACGTTTCATGCCTGATATCCTGGATGAAGTCATGATGCCGCAGTCTATTGTGAGGTTTTCACCCAAAGTAAAAATAGATGCTGGATGACAAGACTGATCATGTCGCTCTTCCCTTCCCTGTGCAACCAAAGCACACATGGCAAAGTTCATGTGACAGAAGCCATGCTCATTCTGAGATGTAGTGGAGTATTGCATTAAATCAAATTCCTGCCACTAGGAGCACTTTGATGGTATGATACGATATGATACGGTAGAAATTGACCTGCCAACAGTCATAAAACACAAGACACATGAGATTAAAGTGACGAGTGGAAAGGATTGGGGATGTATAAAGATGTGGGGGGTGGGGAGTGGGGGCTGGGGGAGGGGAGTCAGTCTACCCCACGACAGAAGGGTGAGGAGTTGATGACTTGTAACACTCAGCAGAGCTGGTCCAAGATCCTCGGATGTTTGCAAAGTGCTGCAAAACCTTGTTGCCATGAAGTCTCAGTCCTTGCCACTACGGAGCAGGTGGAAGACAAAGGGTCTGGGCAAATGTGCATCTGAATCTGACAAACATGTTTGTTATGTTGAAGAGTTGGCTATAAACGGTGGCTCTGTGGGACTTGCAGAGATGCTACGTTTTCCAGTGCAGGTTGGAGCAGATGAATGTTAGTTGCAGGTACAGTGGCGAGAATGTAACGCGTTGAGTAATGCGTGGGGTTGATGCCGTGTTTTCTGGGACATGCCATTCGTAGCTCCATTCCCTGAACCTTGACCAGGTGTCTGGGGTCATCCACCTTCCTGGGCTATTCTAACCAGCATTGGCCTCCACTGCAAACTCCTTTCACCATCCTCTGAACATGACCATTGAGCCTAGCCTGGGTCCCTGTGGATTCCAATATCTCATCCCTTTTCCAGCAAAGGTAACTTCAGAATACCGTAGAGTAGGCTCTCACCCTCATTGCCACATGAATGTTTGGCAACCCACAATTTATGACTCCCTCGAGAGACTTTCATTTAAGAGGTGCATCTAGTTTTAACTAATACAAGCAAAACTTTAATATGTATATGCCACTTAGGAAATTAAGCCATATTGCAATGTGCTAAAGCTTTCAAATGCATGTTTAGAAATGGCGGAACATTGAAATCATTACATTTTAATGAGCAGAAATGTGCTCCCTCTTCACTGAGACAAATAAGCTCATGTTTATCATATGTCACAACCCCAGCTGGTGTTTTTGGCAACTATCCTATTTGAATCCCCCGCCTAGGATGTTTCCATCAGTTTACCATGAGGTTTCAAGAATTTCTAAATCAAACAATAATATTATTCTACCTACATTGGATATCAGTAAATGTAGTTCCTGGCTCTTTGGAGGTTTTCTCAGCCTAATAACTACTTGCTGCATCCACAGGGCTGGATCTATTTACACAATAGACTTACATCAATGCTTTGGAACCTAATTTGACTTCCATCAGAAATATCTAACCATTTTTTTCTGATAAAACTCCATCATGCTTATATTGATGAGACAAGGTGAGCACAGCAATATTCAATATTTTCCTCTTATTGTTAGCTGCAAGAAATAATCTGTCTTACGTGGCAGAAATTTAAATATCATTGAGCCATTGGTACAAATATCAATCACGCTTACTTGGTCTTTGTGTTGAAGTTATTAAAGGTGTATCTCCTTGTACAGTATTTGTGTGCCATGTGAAGGCTTTTCCCTCCTTTTAAGGGGTTGATATTCAGGATGAAGATAAGACAGACTATAAAGTTAAGGATCAATCTTCAGTATTCGTTAATAATTTTAGAATTACTTTCGAAATGAATGGAGCACAGGTGAATACGCTGCAATAGCTCAAGGGGAAAAAGCATTGCAGACCTTAAGCTCGGATAGGATAGCACATACAATGGTTCAAATGCAAGTTCAAATGCAATGACGTCTGTTGATCTTCACCGGTGTAGAATAAAGTGCTTTAGCTCTGCGATTTCACTCAGTGCAGTAGCAACTTGATCCATTACAACTGCAATTGAAGAAGTCCCTATATCTGATTCATTAAACTTTTTGTTATACCTTTCTTAGGATCAGAACCCTGACGTAATTAGCAGAACATCAACTAAAAGAGATGCCCTCACTTTTCATGCTTCCTCTTTTGTTAATGAAGACTTTACAACCCTTTAGGATAAAGTGTTATAAAAAATGGGAAAGCAACCCCCCACTTTGTGTGTTCAAAAGATGTATAATGTAATCTCTTTCTATTTCAGGCTAAGATGTCTTGTGAAACAGCTAGAGAGAGGTGAGATCAATGTGTCAGATTTAAAGAAGAATATTGAATATGCAGCCTCGGTACTGGAAGCAGTTTATATTGATGAGACAAGGTGAGTTATTGCCTTTATATTTTGGCACCCTATAGAGTTTTGCATGTGATTTATTCACAGTCTTTAATGCTCATTTTGTGTGTATGTTGACAAAAATTACATTCCCTGTTTACAATCTGAAAACAAATATTTTATTAATGTTTTTGGCTCAGCCTGCAAAGCCTACATCCTTTGGAATTAATTAAAAAAAAATGTGCACAATATTAATAGGGCATTTTTTTAAACTACAGATGTGCATAACATTGCTGACTCCCCTCTCCTTGTAAATTATTTGTGTTATACTTGAAAATCTAGCAAGGATTGCTTTTCAGCATCAACACATTAGAACTGGTCAGAAATGTAGCCACTAGTAAAAACTGGAAGCAGTTTACATTGTTGAGACAAGGTGAGTTATTGCCTTTAAATTCTGACACCCTATACTGTTTTACGGGTGAATTATTCACAGTGCCCATTTTGTGTGTATTTTGACAAAATTTGGCGTGGTTTACTTAGTCAAAGGAAAACACCATCAAAAGGGACATATAACACTTGACTGTTGTAGGAAGGAACTGCAGATGCTGCAGTTAGACAAAGTTAGACAAAAATGCTGGAGTAACTCAGCGGGACAGGAAGCATTTCTGGAGAGAAGGAATGGGTGACATTTCGGGTCGAAACTTTCAGTCTGAAGAAGGGTCTCGGCCTGAAACGTCACCCATTCCTCCTCTCCAGAGATGCTGCCTGTCCCGCTGAGTTACTCCAGCATTTTGTGTCTGTAACAGGTGACTGATCTGAATACATCCTGTTGTTAAAGTCTGGCTGTCTCAGTCTTAGAGCCTTACACACGCATTCCACCACAAAGTTCTGTTGTGACGGTGTGTGAGGTGTAATTAATCTATTTTCCACTGGGCTCATACAAGGTTAGTTGCAAAGTAGAGTTGATTTGGACAACCATAAATATCTTCTGCGATGTCCTGGTCAAATCTTTAGCTTTAGTTAATTGCATTCATCTATTTTAATATTGCATTTGACTATACTATCAGTTCTTAACAACAAATTTTGGAAGAGAAAATATTTGTGCCTTTACCCATTTTTCAGTTATCATGTTTTATGCTTATCAGATCATTAGAGGTAGCCATTTCCCATCCTAATATGACTGTGAAAATTATATATAGAGCTATCCTAAATAGGAACAAGAGTTAAACTGCACTTGTTGTAAAGAAATATATGCAGGATTCAAGGATTCAGATCAATGAATGGAGAAAGCACAAGGTGAAGAGTACAAATGACTATTTATTCGAGCAAAACACAAGAAAAACACAGAAACGCTATCAACTATCAATAAAGAAACAATACAAAATAACAGGTCTTGCTCCCCTCTGCGTATTCGAGTCTCCTGTCTGTACTGGCTGGCACCGGCACACACCACGGTCCAAGCTCTTCCTCTCTCTCTCTCTTTGGTGAAGATCTTTTCTCTCCCCGAAGATGAAGCTCATGCTCTCATGGTAGAAGCATGTATTTATATAATAAAATGTATCTCTAAGAACAACTTATGTGTCAAGCCAGCTATCCTCCTTGGTACCATAATGGCATGCGTTATGTGTCCTACCATACACCGAGCTAGTCTCGGATGTCTCTGGGAAAGTAAAGCTTATCTTAGTGACCTCGCAGGTGTCCTTATGATCTACTAGTCCCTTTGAATTAGCCCAAACATCCTTCGAAAACATCTACTTGTTTTCCTAAGCAGGGTTTGAAATGCAGTGCTGCTAATTTAGCTAACAACTCAATTTTAGCTCACATAGACTCTTTAACCCATACATTACTTGTCTGATCCCTGAAGTTCTTGAAATGTAATTAGCTGTTTTGTGTGACATCCACGCTAAGATTGTTTGAAGATGCTAGGAGAAGCATGTACCAAAAACATAGGCACATTGCTACCTTGAGCCCAAAATCAAGGATTCATGTGAAATTGAATGTCTATAATTGAGGCTAATAACTTGAATTCTATCACCTGCAGTTAAACAAGTTGGATCTGTGTTCTTTGGAGTTTAGAGGAATGAGGGGTGATCTTAGGGGTGAAATATTCAAGATCCTGAGGATAAATGTTGAGATGTTTCCACTGGTGACAAAAGGGACGTAGTTGCAAGGCAAAGGTGCAGTCATGTACCTTTTTGGAAGCTGTAACTGGAAGACAAACAAGAGATGTGTAATGGATGTTGCATAGTCTTGTGGCATCTTCTGTAAAAGACAATATTGCAGATTAATTACATGGAAACAGTGTCACAGAAATAATTTTGAAATAGGAGATATGTATTACATATTAAGGGAATCAAATGCAAAATCTTCCAAGTTTATAAATAGCATCACAAGGAGACAAAGAACAGAAGAAAAGATAAAGAGATTCAAAAGAGTTTTAAATAACTGCACCAATAGATGATATATGCAGTTGAGCGCATTGCCTGGTAGAATCATTATGTAATTATAGTTAACAGAGTAACAGTTACAGTATGTATTGAATGGAACAATATGAAACATGCTGACCTGGAAAGCAATTTGGTTTGATGATTAAATATCATGTAATTAAAATATGTCTGTGATATTTGTAAAAAAAGTCAGATAAGTTACTGCACTCAATAAGGAGAAGGAGGAAACACAATTTAAAAAAAAGGTATGAATGCGGCACAAGGCTGGGATTTTAACCCATTCTAGAATATTGGTCATAATTAAGGTAATTTTGAAGAAAGATTCACTTTCTTTCTTTCAGACAGCTCACTTGCTCTAGTATTCAAGCTAAATTATCAAAGTATTCAACGGGCAGTTTGTGCCTTACTGTTTCTCTAGGGACAGAAGCTCCAGGTGTGAACTCTATTCTCTGTTTCTTCACCAGGCGTCTCCTGGACACTGAGGACGAACTCTGTGACATCCAGTCGGACTCCGTGCCATCAGAGGTTCGAGACTGGCTGGCATCCACATTCACCAGGAAGATGGGCGTGATGAGAAGACGACCCGTGGAGAAGCCGAGGTTCCGCAGCATTGTCCATGCTGTTCAAGCCGGCATTTTCGTGGAAAGGTACAGGGACGGGAATCCGCAATGCTATGATATTCGAGCTCCAAGTGATAGAGAGTCTTAAAGCCATAGAGCCATACAGCGTGACAACAGGCCCTTCTGCCCTATTTGCCCACACTGACCAACATGTCCAATCTACACTAGTCCCACCTGCCTGCATTTGGCCCATATCCCTATAAACCTATCTAAATGTTTCTTAAACATTGCAATAGTACCTGCCTCAACGACCTCCTCCAGCAGCACGTTCCATACACCCACCCTCGTTCCATATATTTGGGTAGTATGTGGTAAGGTTTTATCTCAAGAGGCTTTGACAAGGAGGCTGAGCAGTGATAGGTAAAATAAGGTCAATCATTTTTCTCTCGCCATGTCGTAGTCGGGATGGCACTTATGACAATTATATGCTCCTCCTGCAGGATGTGGGAGATGAGAGAGGCTTTCAGTGTCTCTGGTAACTAACTGTGGAAAGTACATCCACAGGGCAGCACAGTGGCACAGGAGTTGAGTTGTTGCCTTACAGCCTCAGAGACCTAGGTTCAATCCTGACTTTGGGTGCTGTCTGTATGGAGTTTGCACATTCTCCCTGTGACTTCGTGGGTTTTCTCCGAGTGCTCCGGTTTCCACCCACGCGCCAAAGACGTACAGGTTATCTGCATACAATGGTGTCTGTCTTGTCGCTTCTTGTGCTTCTTGTGCATGGTGGGGGAAACAGTGCTGCGACATGAACATGAACGCTATTTCCTTGACCCCAGGGGATTCAGTGAGGTGGTCACATCTAAGTTGTAGATTGCACGTTGGTGGGTACCCACCAAGAGAGGTGCAAGGGGTGGGCTGAGAGAGCAGGATTGCCCTGTGGTCATTCTTCTCAGTAGCATGGATACCATTTTGGATACTGTTGAAGGGAATGAGCTCATGGGAGAGCAGCCACAGCAGGCAGATCTATGGCATCGTAACTTGCTCTGATGCACAGCAGGGCCGACTGAAGTCAGTGAGAGATATAGTAATAGGTGATGCGATAATTAGAGGGACAGACAGGAGATTCTCTGGTAATAAAAGAGTTACCAGGATGCTTGCTTCCAAGGTGCCAAGATCAAAAATGCCTGTAAGGTCTTGGAGTTAGGTCTCAAAGCGGGAAGGAGAAACTCCAGAGGTCATGGTGCAGATTGGTTCCAATGACACAGGTCAAACAATGGATGAGATTGTGCAGAGTGCATATAGAGATGTAGGCAGGAGATTAAAATGCAGATTTCAAAGGTAGTGATCTCTGGATTACTTCCAGTGCCATGTGCTCATGCGTGTGCTAATGGGTGTAGGAATAGGAGGTTAGGGCAGGTGAATGTGTGGCTGAGGAACTGGTGCAGGGGGCTGTGGTTCAGGCTTTTTGGACCACTGGGATCTCCTCCATAGCAGAGGTGACCTGGACAAGAGGTATGGGTTGTATCTGAACTGACGGATGAACCAGTATCCTGGTGGTGTAAATATGCTATTTCTAAGCTTCCCTCCAGTCTAGTTCAGTCAATAAAATACTGATTCAAGCACTGGAGCAACTAAACTTTATTTTGGATAACACAACACAAATTCCCCAATATGATATCTAACCACCGCGGGTTCGATCCTTGTATCTGCTTGGCCAACCCCTTTAGCCTCGTGCAAGCAGAGACACTCCAAAGGGTAATGCAGTCCCAAGCGCTCTTCCAGAAGATCGACAAAGGACCTCGTGGGGGCTGCCTTTTATAGGTCCCCAAACCTCGAGGGGCCGAACTACATGGAGGTGGTCTCTGTACAATCCAATCAAACATATTGATTACAACAGTCATAATTGACAGTTCCCTAGCCCAATAACATAATCTTAAATACATTGTATTTGGAAGAAGCTTCCAGAAGGAAGCCAACACAAATGAATAGTGCAACATGTGCCTTGGCTTTCAAACAGTTCCTCCAAGGCTCAACATTTCAACCAATCAACAATTAACAAGATAACCGTCTCGCTACATTATTTATACTATTTACAATGCCCTTGCAGTGATCCAATCAAAGTGATGCATTTAAGGTTCGTTTGCAAAACTACTATACATTTTATCAAGTTAGGAGAAACAAGGAGAACACCTGGATCCTTCACCATCCTGCATATCATTCTAAGCCTAGACTAGCTGGTGCCATCCAAAGCCTGTACATTTCAGCTGACAAGGGTTAAGCAATTCTGACAAATGCAGGGATCCTCCATTTTATGGTGTCTTTAATTTGGTCAATATTAACAGTGGTGGAAGAAGTGCGGTCAGCTCCATGGGGTTGGTCTAAACTATCTGCAGAGGGTTGAGACCCACAGCTGCAGTGAGGCATATGAGAAGGTTGAGGCAAATACAGAAGTTAAAGAGAGCAGGCTCGTTAGACAGAACAGACAGAAGCTCAGCAGGAAGCCACTGAAGACTGGCAGATGATAATTCTGTTTATTCAGATGGCGCTGGGATGTTGTAGCTATTGTAGGAACATCAATAACTTGGGCATTACTCTGGAAATTGAAATGAAGACTTATCAATAGCAAAAAATAGGAGAGGGCTACAGCTAAGATAGTCAAAAAATGCTGGAGAAAAGCGGGACAGGCAGCCTCTGGAGAGAAGGAATGGGTGACATTTTGGGTTGAGGCCTTTCTTCAGACTGAGTTTCAGCAGAGAGGGAAACTAGAGATATGGAAAGATACAAAGAGCATGTAAGATGTGAAAAGGACAGATCAAAGCAGACAATGCTCAAGGAATTGTACAATGGTTGATTGCAGAGGGCTACACTTTTCTGGCTTCATTTTACTTAAGCATTTATAGAGACTGATGTGAAGAATCATACCTTTAAATTAAATAATATTCTTCCCAGTAGTGGAGCACTTAATTTATGAGGAGAGACTGGAGAAACTCAGTCTTTTCAACTTGGTGTGGAGGAAATTAAATGGTCATGAATGGGGTATATGAAATTACCAGGGGCATTGATATGGTTGACTGGAGGAAACACTTCCCCTAGATCAGAAATAGAAAAAAATAGAGCTCATAGGTTTTAGGGAACGGGGAAGAGATTCAGAATGAATATGAGAATTACCTTCAGGGAATGATAAGCACCTGAGAGAATGTGTAAAGCTGGGTTACTGGCCACTTTTCCAATGAACACTTGAATTCTTGGGTAAAGAGGACTGAGAGTGGGATGATTAGATTAATACAGAAGTGTTCTTACGGGCTGCCATGGGTGGGTTGAGTTGAATAGCCTGTTCCCATGCTGTACAATGTTACGATTCTGTGATGAGCGTATGATGAGTGTATGATCAGCGTTTGAATTGCATTGGGCCTGAACTCACTGAAGTTTGGAAGGATGAGGGGGTTCTCATTGAAACTTACTGAATTGTGAAAGGCCTGGATAGGCTGGATGCGGAGAGGGTGTTTCCACTAGTAGGGGAGTGTAGTACCAGAGGGCATAGCCTCAAGAATAAAAGGGCACACCTTTCGAAAGGAGATGGGTGACGTTTCGGGTTGGAACCCTTCTTCAGATGGGTTCCTTCATGAAAGCTAAAGAGAGCACCACCTCTGTCTAAAGAAAAGGTCCAACCCGAAACGTCACCCATCCTTTTTCTCCAGAGATGCTTCTTGGCTCGCTGAGTTCCTCCAGCACTTTATGTCTAGATCACATAATGCTGCACATAAATGCAATCATGTCATATTCAAGTACAATAGACAAAGCAATTAACTTTACTGCTGTATCAGAACTTACAATGCAAGTTTATGTGGATGACAATAATGATATCCAAACCTTTGAATAGAGTGCAAACCACTGCAAGTGCAGAACAGATAATACAATGTGTTCAAGAAGGAACTGCAGATGCTGGAAGATCGAAGGTACACAATGTAACTGGTATCTGCTTATGTTACAGGATTTAACAAGGAAGTAAATTTCATCAAATGCATCAGGATAAATCCCATAGGGATTACACTCAGCATACAATCTCTCAAACGTATATCCGCAGTGTACAAATAGGTTAATCCATGCTTCCGTGCTGATTGTGGCTTCACTTGGATTTAGAAGATCACTGTGTTGGTCTATCTTGAGCAGCAGATTCATCTATTGTGCTCAGGCACGTCAGAGTTGCTGATTTGCTGCAGTCACCTCCATCACCGTCAACACCACCACTAATACCAACTCTCCCCCTTCTCAGTAAATTTGGAAACCCCCAAAAGAACCTGTCAAGCCGAAACTTAGCAAAAAAAGAGGAAGTTTCATAAAAGCAACTGAGGTACAGAGAGAAGTGTAGCAAAAGATTAGGCAAAGGGCATTTCTAAAACTTAGGGTTTAAGGGTTTAGACTAGGCTTTAAATATGTTTGTCTGTGAAACTAATATACAATTTGAAACTTCATCAAAAACCTGCTGGGTCACACATTTACATTAACATTGTAATTCTTGTACTTGACCATGTATGTTTATGATACAAGGAACTGCAGATACTGGTTTACAAAAAAAGATAAAATTGCAAAGAAACTCAGCGGGTCAGGCACCATCTCTGGAGAAGGGTCGGAAGAACGGTCCTGACCCAAAACGAGTCTGAAGAAGAGTCCCGACCCAAAACATCACCTACCCAGTTTCTTCAGAGATGCTGCCTGACCTGCTGAGTTACTCCAGCACTTTGGGTCTTTTTTCTATATTTATGACACAGCATCATAATTTCCCCCTAAATTACCTAAAGGAATATCCCATGGTACATGATTTGCCAACTTGTGACATTGTGTAGGAGATACTGCCAACCACGCAGTTCCTGACAAACATCACCCTTTTCCTCATTGCTCTTGAATTAAACATTTTTTAACTATATTATTAATAATTACGTTAAAGGAAAACTGATAATCTAAGCTTCATGGTTCAATTTTACTTTATTGTTACATGTACCGAGGTAGAGTGACATTCCCTTTTTTGCATGCAGTTTAATAAAATCTTACTACACATAAGTTCCCATTATCTTTGTTCCTGGAATGAGCAGGGAATTATAGATTAGATGTTAGGGATGCTGATGAAATCTGTTGGCAAGATTTATACCTTCTTTATTGTTTTGAATTCAAGGATGTACCGAAGGACATCGAACATGATAGGACTGACTTATCCAACCGCAGTGATATCTGCTCTCAAGGTGTGTGGCAACACTCATTTTAAAACTTATGATGAGGTTGGAAAGAATTGACCAATGTGACTAAATTTTCTATCTCTTCTCTTCCCGCAGGATGTTGATAAGTGGTCATTTAATGTGTTCGCACTCAATGAAGCCAGTGGAGACCACGCACTGAAGTTCATCGTGCATGAGCTGTTCACCCGATACGACCTTATCAATCGCTTCAGGGTCAGGAGACTTTTACAGCTTTGTATTAAATTAAAATAAATCCAATGGTTAACAAAAGTCAATACCAACACAAAAACTCTTGTTAAATCTATCAGGTTTTAATCCAAATGTATGTGGCAGACAATCAAATGCAGGACATTGTAATGTATGTAATTAGTTTATCTTGAATAATATCTACTTAAAAATAATCTATTCATTCTGGCAGACATTAGACCACAGATGTACACGATGATGCAACAATTCCTGGCATCAACAAGTAAAACCCTGGAACTGTGGGATTAAAATTCTATCACCCAATGTCTACGCAGACACGTTCATCAGATAAAGTAGAATATAGCTTGTGTTAGGATTCGTTTTCTACAGATTTTTCCTCCTGTGTTGTGTCGTTTTGCTTCTGTGGACACTTTGAACCGGGTGGATGCTGATGCTGTACTGAGCATGGCAGACATTATAATCACTGCCATGTTTTTTTAATCAGGCTGAGAAATACATGGTGTGAGGCAACAAGTCCAAAATATTTAGCGGACTCACCTAAATGGATGTAAACCCTGCTGCAGTGCTCCAAGGTCAGCCACTGCAAACATTTAAAATCAGATGTCAAATAACAAAGTGTGTAGGAAGGAACTGCAGATGTTGGTTTAATTCGAAGATAGACACAAAATGCTGGAGTAACTCAGTGGGACAGGCAGCATCTCCAGAGAGAAGGGATGGGTGACGTTTCGGGTCGAGACCCTTCTTCAGACTGATGTCAGGGGAGTGGGAGGTGCATAGATAAGGAAGTGTATAGATAAGGAAATGTGAGGTGTGAAAACAGGACAAGGGGAATTGGGATCAAAGAACATGTGGAATCGATCAAATAAAAAAGACTGTCTCCCTAAACTGCAAATGCACATTGATCTCAACACTCTGTGCACTCTAAACTAAATGAAGTTTCCGTTATTAGCACCAGAAGCTTTATTAGGTGTTGGCCAACCTAGATTACATATTGATCATCGGAGGACTGAGCAAGTACAATAATTTCTCACTTGCTAATACACTATACTAGAAAGAAAATCCATACATTCACTGGTGTCCTTCACATGCATTTCTAGTGGGTTATTAGACTTGCCTGTGAGAGGACAAAGAATCATGTCTGTGCTCTTCAAACCTTTGGATCAGCCCTCAGGCAAACCACTCAGGCAAACAGAAGCTAGTGTTCTTAAGCCTGGTAACTTAAATGAATTTGACATCATTAAATTTAATGATTCTCAGGATTTAGGATGAACTTATTTAATGACAGTAAATACTTGAGCGAGGAAGTCTGAACCTTCCAAACTGCCGTCAATAGATCAATGGCTGCAGGATTTCTCAGTTCTCATCTCTGGGTCGTCAATAGTTAACAAGCAATAGTGAGCAATTTCCGATCCAGGGTCAACAAGACTGTTGCAGGAAAGACACAAAGTGCTGGAGCAACCCAGTGGGTCAGGCAGCATCTCTGGAGAACATGGATAGACAGTGTTTCAGGACAAAACCCTTCCACGTCTCATTATAGTAGGGGAGAAACCTGCAATAGCTGGGTGCGACATAGCCTGGCAATAGCTGGGTGCGACATAGCCTGGCAATAGCTGGGTGCGACATAGCCTGCCAAGTGATGGGTGGATACAGATGCAGCAGAGATTGGGTTTGACCCTGACTCCGGGTGCTGTCTGTGTGGAGTTCCCCATGACTGCATGGGTTTCTCCACCTACCCTGGCTTCCTCCCACATTCCAAAAATATGCTGGTTTAAGTTATGGTAAGGATTCTTGTACTTGCCATAACCTAAATATGTATGTTACTTGGTTTCTGTAAATTGCCCCTAGTATTAAAGTGAGAAAACATAGAACTAGTGTATCGAAGGTCAGCGTGGACTCAGTGGACCAAAGGGTCTGTTTTCACGCTGTATCTCAACTAAACTAAACTAAACTAAACTAAACTAAACTTTGCGTTATTAAATACAAGTGTAAAAGCTGTGTTTTAGAAAATTGCATCCTTACATATTCAATGTAAGGTTAATGCCTATGGCTGAAAACAAGAAAACTAAAAGTAGTAGACTTAAAATGTAGTATATAATTGCATTGTCAGTATGGCAAATGGCTGATATTGCCTAATAAACATGCAAAATTGCCAATATAAAACTATCAAACACTAATCAGTTCTTAATTCTACACAACTAATTGAGTCAAACATGCCTTTTTCCCAATAGTAATATATAATAGGCTAAAGAATGTCAGATATTTCATAATATTAATCTCTTTCTGAATAATGATTGTGAATTGGACAGCGCAAGTTAATTGAAAAATTCTTATCAAATCAATTATGTGGTATTTTAATTAACTGTCATTGGGCTTTTAGAAGTATCTAGTCTACATATATAGACATGTAGAAATATTAACTGGTTATTGTTGTTTTAAACAACTAATGTTCTTTTATTGTTTGTGCAAGTTTCTTTATGGACTTTGAATTATTATTGATCGGCAGTATTTGAATGGCCAAACAATGAATCTTAACATTTTTTTATTCACAGTGCTTGGTTTTGGAATCTTAATATTTTGTAATAGTATTTAAAGTTTGTGATTGAATGCATGCTACCTCATCTCCTAATCGCAAGTATTTTTTTTAATATAGATCCCTGCGTCTTCACTAATAACTTTTGTTGAAGCCCTGGAGGCAGGTTATAGCAAGTACAAGAATCCTTACCATAACTTAATCCATGCAGCAGATGTGGCCCAGACTGTGCATTATCTCATGCTCCACACTGGCATTATGGTAAGAGATTGTCAGCATAGCTTCATTCTTTTTTGCCAGGAATGTGCATTTAGGTTTGCGCTGGATAGTTCAAAGCTTTGAGCAACAGTTTTGTTCAACTCATTCTTGGAAGATTGCCAAAAATTCAATGCAAAATCATTCGCATTGCAAGCTATTTTTGTTCTGGCATTGAAACACAACTGTTTTAAGAGGGTGACATCTAAAGCGACTGCCCAGCGGATTTTTGCTTTAATGTTTCGATGAGCATGCTGAGTAAAATGATGGTTGCCAGGATCTAACCTGAAAATACTTTCAAATGGATATATTCCAAGAAGAAACAGTCAGCATGGATTTATGAAGGGGAAATATTTCTGAATGTTTTGAGGATGTAACAAGTAGAATAGATAAGGGAGAGCCAGTGGATGTGGTGTATCTGGACTTTCAAAAAACCTTTGACAAGGTCCCACACAAGAGATTAGTGTGCAAAACTAGAACATATGGTATTTATATAACATATAACCATATAACAATTACAGCACGGAAACAGGACAACTCGGCCCTTCTAGTCCGTGCCGAACACTTATTCTCCCCTAGTCCCATCTACCTGCACTCAGACCATAACCCTCCATTCCTTTCCCGTCCATATACCTATCCAATTTATTTTTAAATGTTAAAATCGAACCTGCCTCCACCACTTCCACTGGAATCTCATTCCACACAGCTACCACTCTCTGAGTAAAGAAGTTCCCCCTCATGTTACCCCTAAACTTCTGTCCCTTAATTCTCAAGTCATGTCCTCTGGTTTGAATCTTCCCTACTCTCAATGGGAAAAGTTTATCCACGTCAACTCTGTCTATCCCTCTCATTATTTTAAAGACCTCTATCAAGTCCCCCCTTAACCTTCTGCGCTCCAAAGAATAAAGACCTAACTTGTTCAACCTTTCTCTGTAACTTAGTTGCTGAAACCCAGGCAACATTCTAGTAAATCTCCTCTGTACTCTCTCTATTTTGTTGACATCCTTCCTATAATTAGGCAACCAAAATTGTACACCATACTCCAGAATTGGCCTCACCAATGCCTTGTACAATTTTAACATTACATCCCAACTTCTATACTCAATGCTCTGATTTATAAAGGACACCACACCAAAGGCTTTCTTTACCACCCTATCTACATGAGATTCCACCTTCAGGCAACTGTGCACATTTATTCCTAGATCCCTCTGTTCAACTGCATTCCTCAACTCACTACCATTTACCATGTACGTCCTATTTTGATTTGTCCTGCCAAGATGTAGCACCTCACACTTATCAGCATTAAACTCCATCTGCCATCTTTCAGCCCACTCTTCCAAATGGCCTAAATCTCTCTGTAGACTTTGAAAATCTACTTCATTATCCACAACACCACCTATCTTAGTATCATCTGCATACTTTACTAATCCAATTTACCACACCATCATCCAGATCATTGATGTACATGACAAACAACAGTGGACCCAACACAGATCTCTGTGGCACCCCACTAGTCACCGGCCTACAACCTGACAAACAGCCATCCACCATTACTCTCTGGCATCTCCCATTCAGCCACTGTTGAATCCATCTTGCTACTCCACCATTAATACCCAACAATTGAACCTTCTTAACCAACCTTCCATGAGGAACCTTGTCAAAGGCCTTACTGAAGTCCATATAGATGACATCCACTGCTTTACCCTCATCAATTTCCAGAGTAACCTCTTCAAAAAATTCAAGAAGATTAGTCAAACATGACCTTCCAGGCACAAATCCATGTTGACTGTTCCTAATCAGACCCTGTTTATCCAGATGCTTATATATATTATCTCTAAGTATCCTTTCCACCACTGACGTCAAACTAACAGGTCTATAATTGCTAGGTTTACTCTTAGAACCCTTTTTAAACAATGGAACAACATGCGCAGTACGCCAATCCTCCGGCACTATTCCCGTTTCTAATGACAATTGAAATATTTCTGTCATAGCCCCTGCTATTTCTACATTAACTTCCCTTAATGTCCTAGGGAATATCCTGTCATGACCTGGAGACTTATCCACTTTTATATTTTTCAAAAGTGTCAGTACTTCCTCTTCTTTGAATCTCATAGTTTCCATAGCTACTCTACTTGTTTCCCTTACCTCACATAATTCAATATCCTTCTCCTTGGTGAATACCGAAGAAAAGAAATTGTTCAATATCTCCCCCATCTCTTTTGGCTCTGCAGATAGCTGTCCACTCTGACTCTCTAATGGACCAATTTTATCCCTCGTTATCCTTTTGCTATTAATATAGCTGTAGAAACTCTTTGGATTTACTTTCACCTTACTTGCCAAAGCAACCTGATATCTTATTTTAGCTTTTCTAATTTCTTTCTTAAGATTCTTTTTACATTCTTTATACTCCTCAAGCACCTCATTTACTCCATGCTGCCTATAATTATTGTAGATCTCTCTCTTTTTCTGAACCGTGTCCAATTTCCCTTGAAAACCATGGCTCTTTCCAATTTTTACTATTTCCTTTCAACCGAACAGGGACATAAAGATTCTGTACTCTTAAAATGTCATCTTTAAATGTCCTCCATTTCTCCTCCACATCCTTCCCATCAAACAAAATGTCCCAATTCACTCCTTTTAAATCCTTTCGCACTCTAAATTCTATTTGGAGTATGATATTGACATGGATAGAGAACTAGTTGGCAGACAGGAAGCAAAGAGTAGGAATTAATGGGACTTTTTCAGAATGGCAGGCAGTGACTAGTGGTGTGCTGTAAGGCTCGGTGCTGGGACCCCAGTTGTTTACAACATATATTAACGATTTGGACGAGGGAATTAAATGTAACATCTCTAAGTTTACGGATGACACAAAGCTGAGTGGCAGTGTGAGCTGTGAGGAGGATGCTATGAGGCTGCAGGGTGACTTGGAAAGGTTGGGTGAGTGGGCAGAAGCATGGGAGATGCAGTATAATGTGGATAAATGTGAGGTTATCCACTTTGGTGGCAAGAACAGGAACGCGGATTATTATCTGAATGGTGTCAGATTAGGAGAAGGGGAGATGGAACGAAACCTGGGTGAGCTTGTACATCAGTCACTGAAATTAAGCATGCAGGTACAGCAGGTAGTGAAGAAAGCCATTTGGGAGAGGATTTGAGTTTAGGAGCAAGGAGGTCCTACTGCAGTTGTACAGGGCCCTGGTGAGACCACACCTGGAGTATTGCGTGTAGTTTTGGTCTCCTAATTTGAGGAAGAACATTACTGCTATTGAGGGAATGCAGCATATGTTCACCAGGTTAATTCCCGTGATGCCGGTACTGACGTATAATGAAAGAATGGGTCGGCTGGGCTTGTATTCGCTGGAATTTAGAAGGATGAGATGGGATCTTATAGAAACATAAAATTCTTTGAGGGATAGGGGGAAAAGGGATAGGGGGAAAAAGACGGAACGGGGTACTGATTTTGGATGATCAGCCATGATCATATTGAATGGCAGTGCTGGCTGAATGGCCTACTCCTGCACCAATTTTCTATGTTTCTATGTTTATATTTGCTGTAAAAATGACCATTTCACTATGACCTGTCGAAAAGCCATTTATATCGTTTTCTAAATTGCTAATGCAAAACCATTAAATTTAAATAATTTACTATTTATACCCAACTAAATGTGTGAATCGTTAAATAGAATTCTCATTAGATACTTAATTGTAATGAAATACCATTTCCCTATGTTGATAAAAACCTTCATCCCACAGATAACTGAATAGTCTTGGAGATGCCACCCATTCATAAGAAATAGTGTATTTTGATATATTAAAGGCCCTGAGGATTAAGTACAATAGACAATATGTGCAGGAGTAGGTCATTCGGCCCTTCGAGCCAGCACCGCCATTCAATGTGATCATGGCTGATCATCCATAATCAATACCCCATTTCCGCCTTCTCCCCATATCCCCTGACTCCGCTATCCTTAAGAGCCCTATCTAGCTCTCTCTTGAAAGTATCCAGAGAACCGGCCTCCACCACCCTCTGAGACAGAGAATTTCACAGACTCACAACTCTCTGTATGAAAATGTGGTTCCTCATCTCTGTTCTAAATGGCTTACCCCTTATTCTTAAATTGTGGCCCCTGGTTCTGGACTCCTCCAAAATCAGGAACATGTTTCCTGCCTCTAGCGTGTTCAAACCCTTAATAATCTTATGTTTTAATAAGATTCCCTCCCATCCATCTAAATTTCAGGGATTACAAGCCCAGCTGCTCCATTCCCTCAGCATATGACAGTCCCGCCATCCCGGGAATTAACCTTGTGAACCTACGCTGCACTCCCTCAATAGCAAGAATGTACTTCCTCAAATTTGGAGACCAAAACTGCACACAATACTCCAGATGTGGTCTCACTAGGGCCTCACAACTGGAGAAGGATCTATTTGCTCCTATACTCAACCTCCCTTGTTATGAAGGCCTGCATGCCATTCGCTTTCTTCACTGCCTACTGTACCTGCATGCTTACTTTCATTGACTGATGAACAAGGACCCCCAGATCCCATTGTACTTCCCCTTTTCCCAACTTGACACCATTTAGATAATAATCTGCCTTCCTGTTTTTTGCTAACAAAGTGGATAACCTCACACTTATCCACATTAAACCGCATCTGCCATGCATCTGCCCACTCCCCCAACCTGTCCAATTCACCATGCATTCTCATAGCATCCTCCTCACAGTTCACACTGCCACCCAGCTTTGCGTCATCTGCAAATTTGCTAATGTTAGTTGTAATCCCTTCATCCAAATCATTAATATATATTCTAAATAGCTACGGTCCCAGCACCGAGCATTACGGTAACCCACTAGTCACTGCCTGTCATTCTGAAAGGGACTCATTAATCATTACTCTTTGTTTCCTGTCTGCCAACCAATTTTCTACCCATGTCAGTACTCTACCCCCAATACCATGTGCCCTAATTTTGCCCACTAATCACCGATGTGGGATCTTATCAAATGCTTTCTGAAATCCAGGTACACTACATCCACTGGCTCTCCCTTGTCCATTCTCCTAGTTACACCCTCAAAAAATTCCAGAAGTTTAGTTAAGCATGATTTCCCCTTCGTAAATCCATGCTGACTTGGACAGATGACTCGGACAGTTTCCCAAGACAGCAAGCCAGTTTGCAACCTGTTACATAGTATACCCCATCATAAAATGTTACATTGCAGTGCTAATTATAGAATATATATCTGTTTTGTTGTTTCAATTCCCTTCTGCATTGTGGAACTGTTTAGAACAACTGTTACACATTCCTAATGAAAGAATCAAATACAAAGACATTAGAGTTGAGGGACACTCCATTTAAATGGACTATAATTAAGGATACTAACCATACTAAAGCCGCAAGATTTAAGGCTCTTAAATGGGATTGTGTTACATGATCTATCTGTTACATTTGGTGCAAAGCAGAAACAATTAATAATAAAAATTGAAACCAAGCTCTGCCTCCAACAGAATATATGTATGATTGAAATATAAGGTATTTGAGGTAGCATAAATAAATGATCTTTTCTTTTTTTATAAAATGGGGAAAATGTAGCGAATCTGTTCTGCAATCACAGCAATGATTTTTTTGACAGGCAAGATGGATGAGAAAGATTTATAAGAGGCAACTTGGCTACATTGATAAATTGTGAAAGAGATTAGTCACATGCAGTTGTAGCATATTTTCAATTTGCTTCTTTGGATGTTTATTGATTGATCGACGTTAATAATAAATATCTTTAACCGATGTGGAAAGTGTTGAAAGCTGCAAATGAAGTCAACGGCCACTTCACAAAATTGAAAGTTTCAGAAAGATTCTGAACTAACATTAGCTAACAATGATGGCATTGTGCTCCGCACCTCAATCCTATCACACTTTCCTCTTGTGTCTGGTACTTCAGCACACAGTATTTCACTAATTCGTGGTCAACCAGAGTTTCTATCTTTTACAAACTATACTCACTTCAACTAAAGATAGACAAAAAAAGCTGGAGTAACTCAGCGGGGCAGGCAGCATCTTTGGAGAAAAGGAATGGGTGACGTTTCAGGTCGAGACCCTTCAATCTTCTTCTTCCTTCCTACTTACTTCAACTAAGCCAGGTTTATTATTCTCCAAGCTGCCTGCATGCACTGATGGTTACCCTTAAAGAGAATGTAATGGAGTATGTAATGGCACTTCACTTCCAGGCATTTAGTGACCCATTGCATCTATGCTTATTGTTAAACTATATTACATTTAGTAATATAATTAATTGAAGGAAGATATTTTATCAGCCTGATCACAAAATACATTTAATTGCTCCAAATAAATTGTTTGGTCTTCCATTCATGCATTGCAACAAACAAGGCTGCTTTTGTGCATGGGCTCAATTTTGTAATAAACACATCATCAGGTGCCCAGCTGCATTTTATGTTTAGTTTCAAGTCATTTAGATGTAAGACTTGTCATCTCAAGTGCTTTTACCACGGATACTGAAATGCTTGATAAATGTTCATTCATGTCGGTTTGTTCCTGCAACAAATTGGATTTTGCACGCAATTTACATTTGCAGGCTCCAACATGGGTATGAAGGATTAACACAAGTCTGCGCAGTGTCAGTACGTAGCATGCTAACCATGCTGTCAGCTAATTATAATGATTATAATGGTCTAAATCAAAAAGAATTGGACTGTTCAATGGCCAGACATTTCATTAGGTAGCCAGTACTATAGGTGGACGGCATCAAATAGTGCCGCTTAAAGAGACCTTGAACCTCTCAGAGGCGGTCTGCATTGTTGCTACACAAGTGCTGCCTGGAAATCTACGTGACCGTTGAAATAAGATACAAAGTGCCAGAGTAACATGGATAGGTGACAGTTCGGGTCGGGAGCCTTCATCAGACTTATCAGAAGGGTCTCGAGCTGAAAGTTCACGTTCATAAGTCATAGGAGCAGGATTAGGCCATTCGGCCCATCGAGTCTACTCTGCCATTCAATCTTGGCTAATCTATCTTTACCTCTCAACCCATAGTCATTCAGTGTAAAAACAGGCCAACCGACCAACATGCCCCATCAACACTAGTCCCACCTGCTTGCTTTTGGCCCATATCCTTCTAAACCTATCCGACCCATGTACCTGCCCAAATGTTTTTTTTTAAATCGTGATGGGATCTACTTCTATCTCCTCTGGCAGCTCGTTCCATATACTTACCACCCTTTGCTTGATTGTTAGTGTGGGTTCAGTTAACGTGTGGGGTCAGGCCTGTTCCTCTCCCCAACTCCCCTGTGCCCCAGCTGGATGCACACATATTTCTCCCCTCTCCCTCCCCTCCACCTACATTCCTTCCTCTGGCTCAACTCTTCAATTCTTTCATCTCACACCTGTTTCTTTCATCTTTGGCTTTTGTCCAATCAGCGGCCTGTCAAACCCCTGTTATCTCTCGCCTGTGTTCACCTATCACCTGCTACACATTGTCCTCCCCCCCTCTCTTCCAGCTCTTCCTTACCCCTCCCCTACAATCAATCTAAAGAAGGGTTCTGACCCGAAACATCAGCTATCTGTGATCTTCACGGATGCAGCCTGACTTGCTGAGTTACTCCAGCACTCTGTGTCTTTTTTTTTTGTAATCTAGCACCTGCAGTTCCTTATTTCAACTCCTGAGCAATCCCTTTATGCTGAGCCACTATCACAGTGAATGGGAGAAGCAGGCGGCAAGTATGGACAATGGCATTTTTGTTTAAGTGTCATGGCAATGTCCCGACTCATTCCAAATGCGTTCTCCACAGAGGTCCTGTTGCTTGGACAACTCATTGGCATTAAAGGATGGCACTTCTCGGGTTCAATGAACAGTTTGTCTCATGGCAATCAGCCATGGGTTTTTAAGATACCTTTTGTGCTTTGTGAATGATATCCAACTAATGATATCATATTTTCTCATCATGGTCGAGTAAATCACAAGCAACTTTCCCCAGTTATAACCTTTCTGTTGCAGCACTGGTTTACAGAACTGGATATCCTAGCCATGCTCTTTGCTGCCGCCATTCATGACTATGAGCATACAGGGACCACAAATAACTTCCACATTCAAACCAGGTAGGAACCAATGATGCAGAGTGACGAGAATAAAACTTACATCTGATTTTCATAAGTTTATATAACTGTACCGTATTAAAATGCTTCTGTTTGTGGATCTTTGCAGTAAAGGCAGACAAATTTCCACGCTGATTAATTCTTGGACATCAAGTGAAGGTTTTAAACTTTGTCTTGGCTGGTGGTGTTAAATGGAGAGCAGTGCTGAGTGGATGGACTTTCACTGGATTCCTTTGATGGAATGGTTTGGCACAAAGATGAATGAAAAAGATTTTTGGGTGGAGGTTCAGTTCTATATCACCTTCTTTGCATCGCAACTCCAATTTGTATCGTAAAGTCTTCAGAAACCAGGGCTCACATTACATTGCAGAATGCTATATGTTGAGGTCCGTTTTTTCTCGTGGCTAATTTTTCAACAATTATTTGTGTGGCTTCCTAAGCAATGTACTTCTGGAGATCTGCAAGAGTAACAAATATCTTGACATGTTCCATGACATAAAAACGTAGAAACATAGAAAATAGGTGCAGGAGTAGGCCATTCAGTCCTTCGAACCGTCACCGCCATTCAATATGATCATCCAAAATCAGTACCCCATTCCTGCTTTTTCCCCATACCCCTTGATTCCGTTAGCCCCAAGAGCTATATCTAATTCTCTGTTGAAAACACCCAGTGAATTGACCACCACTGCCTTCTGTGGCAGAGAATTCCACAAATTATGGGTGAAAAAGCTTTTCCTCATCTCAGTCTTCCTAAATGGCCTACCCCTTATTCTTAAACGTACCACTTTTCAAGAGAGAGCTAAATAGGGCTCTTAAAGATAGCGGAGTCAGGGGATATGGGGAGTAGGCAGGAAAGGGGTACTGATTGGGGATGATCAGCCATGATCACATTGAATGGCGGTGCTGGCTCGAATGGCCTGCTCCTGCACCTATTGTCTAAACTGTGACCCTTGCTTCTAGAATCTTAAGGAATAACGTTTCTCAAAATGAAATAAGCCTGTACCTTCTGCCTGCAGTTTCTAGTCTAGAATTTCGGTCATGCCCAGAAGCTCCATCCCAATTCAGTCCAAATATGGCTACCGGTTAAATTAAGTTAAAGTAAATGTCCCATTACTGAAGACCAGCTGGCATGCCACAGATCACAATCACAATCAATCACAATCACAATAATACTTTATTAGCCAAGTATGTTTTGCAACATACGAGCAATTTAATTTGCCAAGTCAGTCATACAAATAAAAAGCAACAGAACACATAAAACACATTTTAGACTCCTCCACATTCCTCACTGTGATGGAAGGCGAAAAAAAAAGTTCAATCCCTTCCCTTTGCTCGGGGGCCTCGAGCCCTCCATTGACGAACTTGACTCCCGTATCCGGCGGCGTTTTGGGCCCTCCGCGTCAGGGCGATCCAGATCCTGCATCAGGGGAATGTCAGCTCCCCCGTGCCGGGCGATTGAACCCCGTGTTGGGGCTGGTCGACCCACTGCGTTGGTCGGAGCTCCCAACTGGCCTCTCCCGACTGCAAGCTTTTGATAGTAAGTCCGCAGGCCGTGGTTGGAGCGATCCCAAGGTCAGTCCGAGGTAGGTAGGCCCCAGAGCGACCAGAGACGCGACCTGGAAACATCGCGTCTCTGGCAAGGTAGGAAACTGAAAAAAAAACAGTTTCCCCCTCCCCCTACATAAAACAAACCGGAGAACATTTACATAGATTTATAAAATGCAGTAAAAATAAAAAAAAGATGAAAAAACAAATGACATTTTACAATGACATTTTATAAAAAGAAACATCAGAAAGTTGTTAGTTGCCAGCGTGTATGGAAGTCATTCAAATGCCATTACTGTATGGCAGCTGGTATACTTGTCGCACAATAGGCACATGTAGGTGGTACAGCAACCAACACAATGCATTCTTAATAAAAAGACTGGAGTAACTCAGCGGATCAGGCAGCATCTCTGAAGAACATGGATAGGTGACGTTTCGGGTTGAGACTCTTCGTCATTAATAACCCTTCTTGTTATTACGTTTTCACATAAATGAAAATCACTTCATCTCTTTTAAGTCAATGAGAACAATGTGAAATGTTACATATCTATGTTCTCCTGGGTTGCTGCCTGACCCACTGAGTTATAGGAGTAGAATTAGATCATTCGGCCCATCGAGTCTACTCTGCCATTAATTCATGGCTCATCTTTGCCTCCTAATCCCGTTTTCCTGCCTTCTCCCTATAACCCTTGACATCTGTTCTAATCAAGAAGTTACAGGAGTTACTAGGAGTACCCTAGCTTGTCGTGCCTGTTTTTGTAAACCAGCATCTGCAGTTCCTTTTTTTAACTAATGGACTCTTAAGTGTGTCAAGCAATCATATTAATGCCGGCCCACAGAGTTCCTTTAACTATTTGCACATTTTATATTATATTATATTTTACTATGTTACATTTTGTATTATAAGATTTTTTCCACCATTTTATTGTTTCTGAGGAGGGGGGGGTTAGCTCATAATTATTTTATTTTATTACTGTATTTCTGTCAATTTGTATTTTGGCTTTCAAGCTATTAGATTCACAAGCTGCAAATTTTTAAAAGTCATTAACGGACTCACCTGATGATCTCCATGGCTTGTGGCTTGTCATTCACTCATATCTTTGTTTTGCCAAGTGTTTTTAAGAAAATAGGCAAATTTCATTTATCTAATTAATAATTAGATAATGAGTACCTTAGTCGTGAGCCAGGAGATGGGCAGAAAGACGATACTTATTCCATTAGTGAAGGCTCACTTTAATTTAGGTGATAATTCACCATATTGGCAGTCTGCTGTGAGATATGACCAGTCAAAATATTCCAGCTATTTTTATCCAGTGACTTAAACCTTACGATCAAATAAAACTTAATACCAGTTATTGAACTGCTCCAGCTTGGTCATTATTTATTGATGCTACTAAGTTATCTTGTGGATTATCTATTAAGATCCCAGCAAGGTTCCGAGAGATAACCAGACTAATCTTAGTGAGCCTTCCAGATAATGTTATTAAATAACATCCTTTACTATTTACTATTTTAATTTCAACATTATAGCACATTGGTGCAATGGTATAGTTGCTGCCTTACAGCGCCAGAGACGCGGGTTCAATCCCGACAGTGGGTGTTGTCTGTACAGAGTTTGTACGTTCTCCCCGTGACTGCGGGGGTTTTCTCCGAGATCTTCAGTTTCCTCCCACTCTCCAAAGATGTACAGGCTTGTAGGCTAATTGACTTGGTATAAGTGTAAATTGTCCCTCGTGTGTGTAGCATTGTGTTAATGTGCGGGGATCGCTGGTTGGCGCAGACTCGGTGGGCTAAAGAGCCTGTTTCCGCACTGTGTCTCTAAACATCTCTCTGAGTAACTCCTGATATCATTTTTAACTCCATGCTGTCAACTCAAATGGATTAGTTCTTCCACTAAAATAAAACAAAGGACATATTTCAGTTATTCATAGTTTTAGTGTCTATTTACTATCAGATGATTTGTCGGCATTTTCACCCTGAACAAAGTAGTTAATGTAAATTACAATATGCTGTTTAATTTACTAACAGATCAGGTGTAGCTACTTTGTACAACGATCGATCTGTTCTTGAAAACTATCACGTGAGCGCTGCGTACCGATTAATGCAGGAAGAGGAAATGAACATCATGTGCAATTTGACGAAAGATGATTGGAGGTAAGGTGAGACAGTTTGGGAATAAACACTGGATGAGCCGTGGTATAAATCCAAGTCTCTGAGCTTTGGGTGTCATTATATATTTGGTGTTACACCAAGAGACCAGGCAGCCTTAGGGCAATGAACACACCTGAGAGCGTAATGGCAATATTTTACACATAGTGTTAAGGGTGGGTGGAGGGTATGATTTGGACAAGAATGTTTGCGCCATTTACAGTGGCTTGCAAAAGTTTTCATACCCCTTGAACTTTTCCACATTTTGTCACGTTACAACCACAAACGTAAATGTATTTTATTGGGATTTTATGTGATAGACCAACACAAAGTGGTGCATAATTGTGAAGTGGAAGGGAAATGATACATGGTTTTCAAATATTTTTACAAATAAAAAACTGAAAAGTGTGGCGTGCAAAGGTATTCAGCCCCCCTGAGTCAATACTTTGTAGAACCACCTTTCGCTGCAATTACAGCTGCAAGTCTTTTGGGGTATGTCTCTACCAGCTTTGCACATCTAGAGACTGAAATTTTTGCCCATTCTTCTTTGCAAAATAGCTCAAGCTCAGTCAGATTGGATGGAGAGCGTCTGTGAACAGCAATTTTCAAGTCTTGCCAGAGATTCTCAATTGGATTTAGGTCTGGACTTTGACTGGGCCATTCTAACACATGAATATGCTTTGATCTAAACCATTCCATTGTAGCTCTGGCTGTATGTTTAGGGTCGTTGTCCTGCTGGAAGGTGAACCTCCGCCCCAGTCTCAAGTCTTTTGCAGACTCTAACAGGTTTTCTTCCAAGATTGCCCTGTATTTGGCTCCATCCATCTTCCCATCAACTCTGACCAGCTTCCCTGTCCCTGCTGAAGAAAAGCATCCCCACAGCATGATGCTGCCACCACCATGTTTCACAGTGGGGATGGTGTGTTCAGGGTGATGTGCAGTGTTAGTTTTCTGCCACACATAGCGTTTTGCATTTAGGCCAAAAACTACAATTTTGGTCCCATCTGACCAGAGCACCTTCATCCACATGTTTGCTGTGTCCCCCACATGGCTTGTGGCAAACTGCAAACGGGACTTCTTATGGCTTTTTTTCAACAATGGCTTTCTTCTTGCCACTCTTCCATAAAGGCCCGATTTGTGGAGTGCACGACTAATTCTCCCACCTGAGCTGTGGATCTCTGCAGCTCCTCCAGAGTTACCATGGGCCTCTTGGCTGCTTCTCTGATCAATGCTCTCCTTGTCCGGCCTGTCAGTTTAGGTGGATGGCCATGTCTTGGTAGGTTTGCAGTTGTGCCATACTCTTTCCATTTTCAGATGATGGATTGAACAGTGCTCTGTGAGATGTTCAAAGCTTGGGATATTTTTTTATAACCTAACCCTGCTTTAAACTTCTCCACAACTTTATCCCTGACCTGTCTGGTGTGTTCCTTGGGCTTCATGATGCTGTTTGTTCACTAATGTTCTCTAACAAACCTCTGAGACCTTCACAGAACAGCTGTATTTATACTGAGATTAGATTACACACAAGTGGACTCTATTTACTAATTAGGTGACTTCTGAAGGCAATTGGTTGCACTGGATTTTATTTAGGGGTATCAGAGTAAAGGGGGCTGAATACTTTTGCACGCCACACTTTTCAGTTTTTTATTTGTAAAAAAATTTGAAAACCAGGTATCATTTTCCTTCCACTTCACAATTATGCGCCACTTTGTGTTGGTCTATCACATAAAAACCCAATAAAATACATTTACGTTTGTGGTTGTAACGTGACAAAATGTGGAAAAGTTCAAAGGGTATGAAAACTTTTGCAAGCCACTGTAGAAGGCTGCCTAAATGTTGATTAGAGGGGTCAGGTAGCTGCACAACATCCCCACCAGATCTTCAAACACGTAGCTGCCTGCATATCTATCAGGATCAGAAAACTGACACATGAGCTCTGTGCTTAGTTACGTAGATCCAGATGCAGCAGATATTAGTGCCATCCACGGGTTAAAGGGTGATTATTCATGACATTGTTCTAACCTAAGCTAATTGGCCAAAATAGCAGAAAAGTCCCATTCTTCAATTTAATAACAAGAATTAATCCTGTACGTTTGACTTGAGTGTGAATATTCAGACATGCTGGCACGTCAGCTTTTAAGCTGTACCTCAGGGTTGACCTGCAGTAAGTCATGGGAACTTTCGGAGTTCAGCACCTTTTTATGTATTTTCCCATTCTTTTTATTCTAGACATGGAAAGAAAGCTAGATGCCAGATCTATTCTTGTATTTTTGCATTATCAGCTAGTCATAGCATCACGTCATGTTTTATAAATCAAACAGGGATCTGCGATCTTTGGTGATAGAAATGGTTTTATCAACCGACATGTCTTGTCATTTCCAACAAATCAAGACCATGAGAAATACTTTACAGCAGCCTGAAGGGTGAGACAATCTCCTTTTCTTGCCAATTTCTTGCAAAAACAGAAAGCTTATAACCATGTCATATGCAATACAGTTTACTCACAGTCCTTCAATGCAGCAACTCAGTTCAATGCCCTTGATGTTTCAGGACTGACAAAGCTAAAGTCATGTCACTAATGCTGCATGCCGCAGATATAAGCCACCCTGCAAAGTCCTGGGATCAGCACTACCGGTGGACAATGACATTGATGGAAGAATTCTTTAGACAGGTAAAGGCTTGATGTTGATGTTAAGCACACATGCTCTAAGAACCTCTTTCATTCAATATGTATTTTATTACAGAAATTGTGTTTTTATCAAGCCAACGTCATGTCAGGAGAATATTGTGCAACAGTTAATGAAAAACATACTGTTCATTGTCCGATCCCAAGCACAGATCCCAACACAACCTTGAGATACCCATGTTTGTTACAGTTCTCACACCCTATCTTAACTCAGCAAGGCAGTGAGTCACATTATTTCCTGTTTGCCAAGATTTGTGTCAAGATTATCAAGGTTATTAATAGGAAATGTTTTGAGAGATATGGTCCAAATGCAGGCAGGGGGGACTAGGGTAGATGGGGCATCTTGGTCGGCATGGGCACTTTGAGCCGAAGAGCCTGTTTCTGTGCTCTATGACTCTATGACTGCAACTGTCAATGAAGACTGGTTCAACATTTGCGACTCCCCAATGTTAAAGATGTTAGCCTGAGGAGGAGGATTGATTGCCCAGTGTCTGCTCAAGGTTAGTTTCAGTGTGTAATTTAGCTGCCTTGTGAGCAGATGTTAACATTGCTCTGCATTTTACAAATCCAACACAGCAATCAATTACCCCAAGATGCACATTACATGGAGGCATCCCCTGAACTAAGCTACATTATATCACAGGAGAAGTAGCATTGTTGAATGGAGACATGATTAGTACAGGAGTCAGCGGTTATGGGGGGAAGGCAGGAGAATGGGATTAGGAGGGAGAGATAGATCAACCATGATTGAATGGCAGAGTAGACTTGATGAGCCAAATGGCTGAATCCTACTCCTATCACATGATCTTATGACATGAGATCTTTCTCATGCTTAACAGCTTGCTAGGTGTCAGGTATTAATTTAATGCTCTGAGTGCATTGTTAGTCCATTTGCAATTAATGATTGAGTGTGAATATGCAGACATGCTGGCACTACCACTTGGGACATTTACAGGATTTGGATATTTCAGTTAAAATAAATTAATTTTGATTTTAATTTCCCATTTCTTTTTAAATATTAATGCTGATGACGTATAGTAGACTTTGTAGATCTTGCAGCACAAGGTGAAAAGATGAAGGGTAATGATGTAATGTTTTGTGATGGTGACACTGGTCCATGAGAAACAAGGTTGCTCATGCCTCAAAGATAATCAGCAATCATTGGCCTGTATTCCAGATAATAGTCTAATTAAAAGTAAAATTTTATCTCTCCACTTAAGAAAAAATAAGAAGACATCCTCACTTTAAATCACGCTGATTTTTTTAAACGAAATAATAACTGCAAGAAATTAACATTAAAAAAAATTCTGATCTGTCCTAACGGCATGTAATAATTACCCAATCAAAACTAGAAGAAAGCTCAGTACTTAAAAAATCGCAATCAATCTTCCTAATGCAATCAGTGCAGTCGAAGGGGGAAAATTGAGAAAACAACAAAGTGCTTTAGATTCCAAATTTATTTTGACCTGCATCTTTCCATGGGCACACTTACTTAGAGGATGTTTCCACTAGTGGGAGAGACTAGGATTAGGAGAGTCTAGCCTGCACCTCCAGACTCAGGAACAGCTTCTTTCCCAGAGCTATAGCTGCTCTGAACCGGCCCTGCTGAGTGCCCCCCACCCCCACGACTATCTCCCTCAGATGGTCACGTCGCACAGACACATCTGCACTTTAGTCTGTTTTGACTATTTTACTGTTGTAATGTTCTTTGCACAAACCATGTTCTCGGGGTATCTAAACCTAAATTTTAGTAGTTACTTAAGTTATGATGTCGGATGGAAGCTGCATACCCAAATCTCGTTGCACTTATGTGCAATGACAATAAAAGATATTATTATTATTATTATTATTATTATTATTATTATTATTATTATTATTATTATTATTATTATTATTATTATTATTATTATTATTATTATTATTATTAGAGGTCATAGCCTCAGAAATAAAGGATGTTATTTTAGGAAGGAGATGAGGAGGAATTTCTTTAGAGGGTGGTGAATCTGTGGAATTATTTGCCACAGAAGGCTGTGGAGGCCAAATCAGTGAATAGGTAGATTCGTGATTAGTACAGGTGACAGAGGATACGGAGAGAAGGCAGGAGAATGGAGCTAGGACGGAGAGATAGATCAGCCATGCTTGAATGGCAGAGTAGGCTTGATGGGACGAATGGCCTAATTCTACTATTCTTTATGACCTTATGACCCTAAATATATTTAGGTTATTGATCAGCTGTGAACGGACTATTGAACGAACAGCTAAACTCTTAGATACTGTTTAATCTCGCTGAGTACATCTGGTTCTCACGAGAAAGTCATGTTAATGAAAATGGTGATATTATTTGCTTCAGGACACCATTCGCAGCAGATAATTACACAATTCTCATCCCGCTGCCCCACAAAACATGCATGCAGATTTACAATTGCATTATCTGTTCTTTTAAATATATATAGTTGTTTTCTTTTAACGTAATGATTTGTTTCATTATTCGCTCTGCAGGGTGACAATGAGGCAGACTTAGGGTTGCCATTTTCTCCACTTTGTGACCGAAAATCCACAATGGTGGCTCAATCTCAGATCGGTAAGTCTTTGCATTTGTAACGTCTGGAACGTGAATAATAAATTATTCTGAAAGGGGTGGAGTGACTATATCAAGGTTCTTGGTGTTTGGGCTAAATACATGTTTTCCCAGGTGGGAGGGAAAATATTTAATAGGAACCTGAGGAGCAACATTTTCACACAGTGGTTGGTGGGTTTCTAGAACGACCTGCCTGAGAAAGTAGTTGAGGTAGGTACAATAACAACATTTGAAAGATATTTGGACAGGTACATGGATAGAAAGGATTTAGAGAGATATGGGCCAAGTGCAGATAAATGGGATCTGCTTAATGGGGCATTTTGTCGACATGGACAGGTTTGGCCAAAGTCATGTTTCCATGCTGTATGACTCTATGACTCTTGCTTATCACATGGGCAAGAATTTCTTCAGTACTGTCCCACTGTTATAACTTTGTTAAAGACTGCCAAAGACAATGCTGGAAATGTCCTCCAATATCAATGTCCACTCCTGCCCTCACCCCTATCCCTGGCGATATTTCTGCTTGTTCCTTCATTCCCGCCTCCCCTCTCTCCCTCTTTACTGATCCTTCCATCCAACTCTGATACAGTTACAAACTGAGAGCATCAGCGAGGCACTTCCCAGCACGTATCTTTTATGCCATCAATTCCAGTTGACTGATGACATTTAGTAGCTGATTTAGAGTCTCTAGTGACTAAAGAGTCCCTCTCAGGAGTTGGTTCATCAACTGCCTGCACATTTACCTTTGATGTACCGTAGACTTTAAACTTTAGAGAAACAGGCCCTTTGCCCCACCAGGTCTGTGCTGACTAACGATTACCCCGTACACTAACATTATCCTACACACTAAGGAAAATTTACAATTATTACTGAAGCCAATTAACCTACTAACTTTGCAGTGTGGGAGGAAACTGGAGCATCCGGTGAAAAACCCATGCGGTCACATGTACGGGTCAAACTCCATACAGACAGCACCCTTAGACAGGATGAAACTCGTGTCCAGAGACAGCAACTCCACCACTGTGTCACCCACATGTACCTTGGTATATGTGACAATAATAAACCAAAACCTAAGCCGAATAAAACACTTTCATCTGAGTTAATGCCATCTTTGCTTCCTCTGGTGGACATTCCCTTAAACTGTTCAGTCTCTGCACAGAGGCACACATAATAAAGCCTCTGCATCAGTGTCAGAGACTGTGTAGAGAGTGTATGGTTTTCCTCCCACATCCCAAAGTAATGCAGGTTAGCAGATTAAGTAATTCGTGTACATTTTTCATAGTGTGTAGGTGAGTGGCAAATTGATGAGAATGTAGGGAGAATAAAAACAATGGGATTAGTGCAGGGTTAGTGTAAATGGGTGGTTGATGGTGGATTTGACCTCAGTGGGCTAAAGGCTGTTTCCTTATTGTAGCTCTCAATGCTTCAATGGTACTTTTTTGTCCCATGTATCTGGATACAGTGAAATTCTTTGTATTGCATTCAATTCAGTATAATATTACTTCACATAAACACAATCATTCCTGAGTACAAGGGTACAACGATTGCAATGTAAAGCCCCTTTCCCACTTACGTATCCTTGAGGCGCGAAGGACGCGCGCGATTTCATGCGCCCGCACAGCCGTCTGGAGCGCGTGACGTCATTTGAAGATGGACACAAAATGCCGGAGTAACTCAGCAGGACCGGCAGCATCTCTGGAGAGAAGGAATGGATGATGTTTCGTGTCGAGACTCTTCTTCTGTCTGAAAGAAGGGACTTGACCCGAAACGTCACCCATTGCTTCTCTCCAGAGATGCTGCCGGTCCCGCTGAGTTACTCCAGCATTTTGTGTCTATCTTCAATTTTCTTGGCCCCGCTCCGGGAGTAGAAGTGGGGGCGGATCCGGACCGCAACGGCCGTGAGCCCCAGGCCGAGTTCGGCGATCGTTTGCCCGCTTCTGCTGCTGTTGAAGGTGAGACGTTGCGTCGCGCCAGGGTCTTGGGCCTGTCCCACTTTGGCTGTCAATTCCGCGACAGGCTGTTGGCGCGCAAAGATTTCATTTGTTACAAAAATTTTGGAGCCCCGCGCGATGTCGCGCACAACTACATACCCCTCCGCGCTTCTCAGTGGGACCGGCCTCGCGCAGCCATATGATGCCCGTGCGCCTCAACGCGACGACGAGGTCACGTAATTTGCATGCCAAGGACACGTAAGTGGGACAGGCCCTTAAGACTAGTAGATTACACAATGTCATCATGTTTCTGGCGCCATTTGTATTAATCAAGTTTCACAGTTCTTAAAAATATAGTCTTACCCTGGTCTAAAAGGCCTGTTGTCCTGGCGGTGCTGCAGGGATTGGCCTGGCTTGGCGTTGCTGTTGATGCCTTCCACCGCGGCATTGTCGCAGGCTGAGTCCGATCTGCATTCTCGGCTGACCTCTGTGGGGCCTCCAGCTATGACTGTGATTCTGACCTTTGAACTGCCAGGACATTGGCATGTCCTTGCAGGAACACTCTTCTTGATGAAAGAACCGAATGCAATGGCCACAGCTGGTATGGAGTTCAAGAATGGAGTTTAGGAGTGGCACGGTGGCGCAACGGTAGAGTTGCTGCCTTACAGGGCTTTCAGCATCAGAGACCTGGGTTCGATCCCGACTACGGGTGCTGTCTGTACGGAGTTTGTAACCGTAACCGTGGGGATTTTCTCCGAGATCTTTGGTTTCCTCCAAAGATATACAGATTTGTAGGTCAATTGGCTTTCTACAAATATAAATTGTCCCTACAGTGTGTAGGATAGTGTTAATGTGCGGGGATCGCGGGTCAGCGCGGTCTCAGTGGGCCGAAGGGTCTGCTTCCATGCTGTATCTCTAAACTAAACTAAACTAAACTAAACTAAACTAAACTAAACTAAACTAAACTAAACTAAACTAAACTAAACTAAACTAAACCAAACTGCACATCAGCTGTGAGAGGAAAGGCTATTTTCCATGGTTCAAATATATGGAAACTGAGGCTGATGTCTATAAAGGTCTCATGTGCGACAGGGTTATCTAGCCTTCCAGATAAACAGTGTTTATATCTGCCCGGCAGTGGAGAATAATCCTCTCCTCAATCAATAAACTTCCCCAAGTACTTTCTCCAAGACAGTGAAGGATTAGTCTTTGGGATGTGGGAGGAAAATGGAGCTCCCGGTCACATGGTCACAGGGAGAACATGCAAACTCCACACACAGATAGCACCCGAGGTCAGGATCGAACCCGCGACTCTGATGCTGTGCGGCAGCTGCTCTACCAGCTGCGTCACTGTCCCAGCCATCCTGGCCCAACTTTCCAGGTGTAAATGTGATAACAGTTCTGGTCTAAAGCAGCAGTATTAAGGCTTGGCTGGAGGTTTGGATATGCAAGGAAACAGGTGTAACATTAAGAGATTAGCAATCAGTGTCAATCAAGGTGAAATGTGTCGGAAAGTTCACATTGTGCCTTTCTGCATGGTACGAGGAGAGACTGCCTCATTGTACCTCTGCAATGTTTCTGTTGCTACTTTAAACTCAAGTTTCCTCATTAGTTTAATTTAGAGACGTAGTATGGAAAGAGATTCTTCGACCTACCGTGTCCATGCTAGTCAACCATCACCTGATTACACGAGTTCTACAGTATGTTATCCCACTTTATCATCCGCTCACTACACCTCATGGGCAATTTTTGCAGAGGAAAATTAACCGATAAGTTGCACATCTTTAGGATGTGGAAGGAAACCGGAACATCCAGAAGAAACCAAAGCGATTGTAGGGAGAAGATACAAACTCCACACAGGATTGAACCTAGATCTCTAGCTGTGAGGCAGCAGCTGCATCAGCTGTGCCACTGTGCAACCTTGAGTTGTCTTCACAGCATTAATATAGTGATAGATTTACACAAAGTGCTGGAATACATCAGCGATTCAGGCAGCATCTCTGGAGAAGAAGGGTAAGTGACGTTTTGGGTTGGGACCCTTCTTCAGACTGAAAGTAGGGGGTGGAGGGAGGGGACGATGAGCTGGAGGTGAGAAAAGACCAGGACCAGTCAGGGCCAGCCACAAGTGACCTCAGAGTGGGTAGTGTGTGGTAGGTCCATCGTTCGTGAGGGGAGGTGTGATCTCAAGAGAGATATAATGTGGTAAACCGTGTAGCTGGTTAAATAACTAGGATGAAGGAAGGGGCAAGAGGGGAGGGGAGTGTTAGTAGAAATTACTTAAAATTAGGGAATTGTCAGCTACCCAGTGAAATATGAGGTGCTGTTCCTCCAATTTGTGTGTGGCCTCACCCTGGCAAAATAGGAGGCCCAGGACAGAGAGGTCAGTATGGGATGGGAAGGGGAGTTGAAATGGTTGTCAACCGGGAGATCCCGTAGACCTAGGTTGACTGGTCAGTGAAACGGTTACCATGTCTGCTTTGTTCTCGACGATGTTCAGGAGCCCACATCGAGAACACTAGTATGCAACATGTGAAAAGGGAAGAGCCGCTAAGAAGTTTTGCAGACACCTTTGATTTTGTTGGCTACCAATATTCTCAATGTGAAACTTTCAGCCCCTTTACCTATTCTCCAAACCCTGCTTACAATAGCACTCTCCATAGATCCAAGGCGTTAAAGATAGATAATAAAAGCGCTTTCTCACGGGGCGACTTGACGCAAGATGTAACCAGAGTGAAGTGGTCGTGGTCTAGCACGATATCACACGATATAACGGGGGGTAGATAAAGAGTTCCCACGGTACTCGGCATTTCTGTTATTTGTGCGAGTGACTTGTCCGTCTCCCGAGCTTTCCCGTTAAATCTTGAATGAACATCGTGAACTACACGTGGCACAAATGATGTCACTTTTTTTTTCACACACTATAAATATCCTCCCTTGGTTGAATTGGCTCATTTGGAGACATGCCTATACTAAGTAGTTTCGAGTACAGGATGGTGGTTTTTTTCATTGACGCGCTGTATGCAGCAGCCCACTATGTGCATCGAGGACGCTTGCGTGAAGGCAGAAGGGAGAGATTAATTAAAAAGAGAATTAAGAGGAAGTCTCACTGGGTGTGAAAGAGCAAAGAGGCCATCTCTGCGCTTACTACAATTCACAATTGGGGAGTGTGCCGTGGCAGGACAGCTATATTGATGGGTAGCCGACCACAGGAACACTACTGCATGTTAGCAGAAATGCATAGCAAATAAGCTGACTTTCTAGTGTTGTCCTCTGAAAAGTGCTTCCTATAAGATGTTCGTCCGCAAAACCTGCCATTTAGCACATTGCATTGTCCCTTTTAATGCCTGAGTTTAGGCTTGTTGCGGAGGTTAATGAATATAATGTGTTTAAAATAATCTAGCGTGCCTCATTTGTTGATTTTCGTGTTTGCGAGGCCCTTTTATAGACAAATGTTTGGTGTGATGCACCTTCTCTCAATATGTGCAAGAAGTCGTCTTTTTATATTGTCAAATAGGAATAAAGACTTTGTCTCACATTTACCGTGCTGATTGGCTTATTTTATTTTCTACCGAGAGGTGAAACTTTCAAACGTTTAAATAGATCAACAATTGATGGACCTGAACACTCAAAAATGAAACTTAATGAAAATGTGATTATATCACCTCCCTTCAACTATTTTGTGTTTCAGCATGAGAGGGATTATAACATTAGAGACATTCATCTTGTAGTGATGTGTTAATGAAGAATTGCAGACATCAAGCTGATAGTAAAAAATATATTTATTTAACAATGAGGTAAACAAGCACTGACAATCAAACTGCTGAGGTAAAAGCTTTATCACACTTCAGGCTATCATAAAATGTGGAGCCACCAACAGAAACAAAGTAATGCCCAAGAGGAAAAGACACACATATTAACATACAGACATTTATAAAGGATATTGAGAACACCTTTTTTACTCACCTTCTGTCCACTCTGTCCAGCTTCCGGGTTTACCGTTCGCAGGGGTTCCCATGGTAACCGCAAGAGTTATTACGGATATCGCACGGATATCGCACTGGACACTACGTTCATATAATGTTGCAATGCTCAACCACAAGTGTACAAGTCACTCTTGGAGAAATTCAAGCTTGCTTGAATTTTCTCCCGAGTCACCAAGTTACACGATTACCTGCCGTTAGCGCCACGGTGGTCCACGGTGGTCCACGGATGCCGTACTGTTATCGCACGAGGTTCCCACGATGTTAAACTCTGGTTAACTCTTGCGTCAAGTCGCCCCGTGAGAAAAGCCTTTAACACCAACTTGGGAGATAACCATGCAAGTGTTCAGCAACCACCAAAAATGAAAATAATATAATTTATTTTAAAAAAATGAGTCTCTAATAGCAGAATCTGCATCATTTATTGGCTATAAACATTCTTAAAAATTTACAGTAGTCATGTGAATATAAAAATCATCATATTATCAATATGTCACAGAATTTCTCTGTTGTATTAAAGATGTTTAGAATGTAAGATATTTTGTTATCCAGAATGCAACAAAAAATGTTTCAAAAACCATCATTCCAATCTTTTAAGTAATTTGCCAGGAAATTATACATTATCCATATATCTAGGATAAATGTAAATAAATAGTAGGAATTACTGAGAACCAAGTGAGCTGAAACCAATTGTATGTTGTGTCCTTCAAGCTGTCATGACCATTCATTTTATTATGCAAAAATCATACTCTTCTGTGAAATCTCAATTGTTAGTACTCAAGCGAAATGTCAGTTTTAACAAAGTTTAACTTCCATATTTTTGACTACTTCGTACTATGAGGAAATTTGAAGGTCATTTTGTCCTTCTGCATCCAACTGTGACTCACGGCGTCGAAGAGCATACAAGGCTGTGTAAACTTCACTTTGTATTTGAGGAAATCTGTTTATCTAGCTCTGAGCTAATAGTGATTTTTTTGTCTCCACCAGGTTTTATTGATTTTATTGTGGAGCCAACCTTCTCTGTTCTGACAGATATAGCAGAAAAGATAATAACACCTCTTATAGAGGAAGCTTCTCAATCTGAGTCTGACTTTCAACGGCAGAGGTTCGTGTAACACTTTTTGAACAAGGATTTATTGCTACTGTTTGTGTTTTGATACGACAATATTTTAAATTAGGATGAAGGAATTTGAGCAACATCCTTTCTTTGCTCCATTTTAATTGGTGTAAATACCAACCATTTCTCTTTGATGTTGTTATTGCTCATTGCTATGCTCGAGGTCCCCCTCCCCCCCCCCCCCCCCCCCCCAAAAAAAATATATACCAAGGACAGAATTAAAAGCTGGAATAGTCCTGAACTTATTCCATTGAGATTGATAATAATTAGCTTACCAGTCATTAATCGTAATCACCTTCTATTCCTTCTGATGGGGCTTGTTGGGTAATAAATGGAACATCTCTTGACAGACAAAACAATCTGTTCTTTAGATGAAACCTAATGAGCATGTCAGGAGAACAGGAGAACACTAAGTGCTGCGGTAACTCAGTGCGTCAAGACATCTCTTCAGGTCTGAAGAAGGGTCCCGACCCGAAATGTCACCTATTCCTTTTCCACAGAGATGGTGCCTGCCCCGCTGAGTTACTCAAACATTTTGTGTCTATCTCTGGAGGACATAGATGGGTAACATTACGGGTCCCGACCCGAAGCGCCACCTATTCATGTTCTCCAGACATGCCGCTGGACCTCCTGAGTTACTCCAGCGCTTTGTGTCTTTTTGTGTAAACCAGCACCTGCAGTTCCTTGTTTCTACATAACAAGCTTGGCAGGTCTGTTCCAATACTCTGACCACACTAGTATGACAATGGTTAACGTTGGTGAGAGTTTCCAACCTCCATTACTTTGGGCATTGAGTGACTTTTGCCCAGAATTTGAAGAAACTGCTGAGGCCTCTGCACGTACCACTGACCAATGAAAAGCTTATGGAATTATCCCATTTGGTTTCCCCAGTGTGAATGTGGGGAAATAAACTGACCATTACCCCATTAATGTTCTTGTGTGATAGTAGGGGGGCTGGACAGGACAAGTTCCAGCTACTGAAAGCCATTCTAACAGCGTTGTCAGCAGTGTGAACGTGTTCAATGCTTTGAATGCAGAAACATATAAATGCAGATAAAATATATTAAAAGCTATCCAAGCTGTTCATTTTTTTTAAAGTAATAGCAGCACATTGATAGTTGCATCCTGGGAAAAAGGTTTGGACTGTCTACTCCATTTATGCCTCTCATAATTTTATATACTTGTATGAGATTTCCCTTAACCTCTGATATTCCCAAAGAAAACAATTCAAGTCTGTCCAAACTCGCCTTCTAGCTAATATCCTTGAATCCAAGCATCTTTCTGGTAAACCTTCTCTACACCCTTTCCAAAGGGAAGGCACAGTTGGGCAGCAGTAGAGTGGTTGCCATACCGCACCAGAGACCCATGTTCGATCCTGACAACGGGTGCTGAACGTACGGAGTTTGTACGGTCTCCCCGTGACCACGTGGGTTTCCTCCGGGTGCTCCAGGTTCCTCCTATACTGCATAGATGTACAGGTTTGTAGGTAAACTGGGTTCAGTAAAATTGTAAAATTGTCCCTCATGTGTAGGATCGTGTTAGTGTACTAACAGGTTGGGGTGGACGGTGGGCCGAAGGGCCTGTTTCCATGCTATATCTCTAACGTCTAAAATCTAAAGCCTCCTCATACTTCCTGAATGGGGCGATCAGACTGAAGCAAATTCTCTGAATGCAGCCTAACCAAAGTGATTTCGGCTTTACGACTCTCTTGCCTCACTGTGCAGAGGCTGGATGAAACATTCTATGGGCAATTTCACAGAATCATATCACATGCACATTATCACAGGTCATTGAAACATTGCACATAATAAACTGAACAGGCAGGCAAGAATATCAACAGGACATTTTAAAATGCCAAATGTAAATATAAGTTTCAACAACTGCTGACAGTTATTTTCAGTTCTTGATGCTGATTTTTGTCGTGCATCGTGGCAAAAATTCCTCCTTATGCATTCATGATGATAATTGCTTCATGACTCTGCTGTGACTCACCAGCATCTCATTGAGTTGTTAGAGTGCCACACAGGTGTTGTTTTGATATTCATTTAACTCTGTGGAAAGGCTTGGGATTTAAAACACTTTGTGCATTACTAAATGAAAATTCATATTCCATTTTAAAGAACGTTGCAACTGCTGTGAACTATTGCCTTCCGATTATTGCTCGTGGCACTGCAATCATTGAAGGTGACAGCACAGCTAGTTTTGCATTACGTGTTTTGTTTCACAAATACAAGAAATAGCAGAAAGCTGAATAGATATACAATAGAATGGAAGGGGAAAGTTTAGTATTTCTATAATGCCTTTTAGAACAAGAATGTTATAAAGTGCTCCACTACTAATGTTTGCTTTGAAGAAGAGTCATGGCACGGTGGTGCAGCGGTAGAGTTGCTACCTTACAATGCCAGAGCCCCAGGTTCGAGCCTGACTATGGGTGCTTGGTTGTACGGAGTTTATATGTTCTCCCCGTGACCTGCGTGGATTTTCTCCGAGATCTTCGGTTTCCTTCCACACTCCAAAGACATGGCTTGGTATAAATGTAATATTTTTCCTGGTGTGTATAGGGTAGTGTTAATCTGCAGGGATCGTTGGTCGGTGTGGACTCGGTGGGCCGAAGGGCCTGTTTCCGTGCCGTATCTTTAAACTGAACTATGCTATTTCGTTTTGGTTTAGTTAAGCTTAGAGATATTGCTTAGAAACAGGCCCTTCAGGCCACTGAGCCCACGCCGACCATTGATCACTCATTAATACACAATAGGTGCAGGAGTAGGCTGTCACTGCTGAGGGGATATAGTGTGTTGCCCACCAGCCTAGTGCGGGGCCCAATTGGGAGCAATTGGTCTAATTGGCTTAAGGCTGGCCCTGCCCAAGCGGTCACATGGAGACCGTGCAAACCCCACATAGATAGCACCCAAGGTCAGGATCGAACCCGGAACTCTAACACCGTGAGGCAGCAGCTCTACTGCTGTGCCACTGTGCTGCTCTGAGTATCTTCAAGAAAGAGGAATGAGTTAAATGATGAATTAATCTGGTGTTGGATGTGAGAGAGGTTTTGGTCAGGATACCAGAAGAGCTCTTGTGCTTTATTTTTAATTTAATTAATTTTAATTAAATCTTCCCATGCCCCTATTTGAAGAAGAGCAATGAATGTGTGTGGGCAGTGCAGACGACAGTGTAGTCCTCCCTTAATACTGCACAGAAGAGTCAAACTAGATCGCATCTCATAATATGCAGGGGGAAAATATACCGGTTGAACGCCGTTTATCCGGCATCCTCAGTTCCAGAGCCTTTCTGGATTATCTGTTTTCCTGGACCAACAGAGGTCATGTAATAATGAAACGACAATACACCCCTGGCCCGCTAATGACACCCCTCCTGTATCTCCAAAGCACCATGGAGTGCCAGAAACTTAAATAAGATCATAAGGGATAGTAGAATTAGGCCATTCGGCCCATCAAGTCTACTCTGCCATTCAATCATGGCTGATCTATCTCTCCCTCCTAACCCCATTTTCCTGCCTTCTCCCCATTATCTCTGACACCCATACTAATTAAGAATCTATCTATCTCTGCCTTAAAAATATCCACTGATTTTAAGAACAAGAAAACAAATATAAAATGTAAACTGTGGGAATGGAATGACCTGCTGATTCACCCCATGCTCCCACTGTCTCCCCGGCCGTTTCCGACCCTACTCCCAACTCACAATGTTTATCAACGACTCTTCTTCACCGCACATCCCAGTGACACAGCCGTTGTTGCAGTTCACGTTGTAGCCCATGGGGACAGCGCTTTCATCGGGGTGCCCCACCTCCCCTCCTCCACCTCAATTTATTCCCCCCCTCCACCCAACCTGTTCAACCTGTAGAACCTATAACCCAGAATCATGACTCGTGTAATACATTCAAGCTGATGATAGATACAAACTGCTGGAGTAACTCAGCAGGACAGGCGGCATCTGGACAGAAGGAATGGGCGATGTTTCAGGTCGAGACCCTTCTTCAGATAACAATATAGTCGAGCTGATAGCTAAGTATAACGTTACACCTTACCATTTATTACTTCATATTATTTTTCTCACTTTCCATTTATTCCTCTGACTAACCTTTTGCAAGACACCAGGGGAAAACTGCAGTATCCTTTAGTACGATTCTCTGCATAAATCTCTGACTGGCACCATAGGGGGGGACAGATTCCCCATTGATCTATGAGGAGGACTCTGCCAGACTGCCATGGGGCCACTGTCGTTTTCATCTTCCAGCGACTCAGTAATTCTAACAACCTACTGAAGGACGATGCTGAAAGGTTGTGAAATGCTGGAGCTGCTTTGAACACTGATAGTTAAAACCACAATGGCAGCAGTTTGCATTTCACAGCAGTCAGTTGAGCTTCCTCTGTGACACTCAGACCTTGAGTGGAGGACTCACATGCCACAGAGCAGTTGAAAAGCTGGCTGTTAGACACAATGACGCGGGCATTGTAATTGTTTTCGCAGTTTTGCTGGTCTTGGTACTTGCCCCTGCTGCAAATAATCACAAGAGCACAACTCCAAAGCAATCATTCAGTCAATCAACTTTGTCACATAAAGTGCATTCCAGAAACCCATCTTACAAAAGGACATTTCTTCATGTCACTTTTGATTCTTTAGTCAATCACCTTCTTTCTTTGCCCACTATTTCTTCATGCCTGTACCAATGAGAGCTGTTTCTCCCCAACAGCTTTCTCTGCACCCCTCATGATTTTAAGTACCTTTATCAAGCTTCCTTGCACACTCCAGTGTTCTGAAAACAATGCAGCTACTTTAGAGATACAACAAGGTAACAGGTCCTTCGGCCCACCGATTCCATGCTGGCCATCAATCTGTTCACCCTGGTTCTATGATATCCCACGTTCTCATCACCCTTTACATACTAGATTGATGATTAACATTTTTTTTTTTTAATCCATTTGAAAATAAGGCTGTAATGTTACAAAATGTGGAAAAAGTGAAGGGGTCTGATTACTTTCTGAATGCACTATATATATACACATACATATATATATATACACACACACACACACATATATATATATATATATATATATATATACACACACACACACACACACACACACACACATACACACACACACACACACACACACACACACACACACACACACACATATATATATATATACACACATATACAAAGTTATAAAAGTTTTCAGGCTCCAACACCATCTTCCCAATGGCAGATGAAATTTAATACTAATAAATGTGAAGTCATTCACTTTGGGGAAAAAAATGATAGGGCAAGTTATTTTCTAAATGAGGAGGAGCTGCGTTGTAATGCAACGCAAAGGGATCTAGGGGTATTAGTACATGAATCACTAAAAGTCAGTATGCAGGTGCAGCAAGCAATCAGGAAGGCCAATGGAGTTTTGGCCTTTATTGCTAGGGGGATTGAGTATAAAAACACGGAGGTCTTGCTGCAGCTGTACACGGTATTAGTGAGACCACATTTGGAATACTGTGTACAGTTCTGGGGTCCATACTTAAGAAAGGATGTACTAGCACTGGAGGCAGTGCAGCGAAGGTTTACAAGATTAATTCCTGCAATGAGGGGATTGACATATGAGGAAAGGTTAAGTAAGCTGGGACTCTACTCTTTGGAGTTTAGAAGAATGAGAGGCGATCTCATTGAAACGTATAAGATCGTGAGGGGCCTTGATCGGGTGGATGCACCGAGGATGTTCCCAATGATCGGGGAGGCTAGAACTAGGGGACATAGTTGCAGAGTGAGGGGGGGCTCTTTTAAAACTGAGATGAGGAAGAACTTCTTCACCCAGAGGGTGGTTAGTTTGTGGAATTCACTGCCCCAGGGAGCAGTGGAAGCAGAAACGTTAAATATATTTAAGTCAAAAATAGATGGTTTTTTAGCTGCCAAGGGGATAAGGGGCTACGGGGAGAGGGCAGGGATATGGACCTAGGTATGGTTAGTATAGTAGACCTGAGTGATCTCCTGGACAAGTGTCGATCGCCTGGATTGGGGTCGGAGAGGAATTTCCCGGATTTTTTTCCCGAATTGGACCTGGGTTTTTATTCGTTTTTTTGCCTCCCCCAGGAGATCACGCGGTTCTTGGGGTGGAGAGGGGTGATAGCGGTATAAAGGGGAGGGTAGTGTCTTGTGTTCTGTGTCTTGTGTCTACTGTTTGTGGGTAAGTGTGTCTGTTTAGTGTTCAGCCATGAGTGAATGGCGGTGCGGGCTCGACGGACCTGGTGGTCTACTCTCGCACCTACTTTCTATGATTCTATGATTCCCGATGGCAGGAGTGAAATGAGAGTGTGGCCAGGGTGGTGTGGGTCTCTGATGATGCTGGCTGCTACTGTAGATCCCTTTGATGGTGGGGAGGTCAGTACCCGTGAAGGACTGGGTTGTGTTCATCACTTTTTGTAATCTTCGTTGTTCCTGGGCATTCGGTTGTGGAACCAAATCAGTCAATATGCTCTCTACTGTGCACCTGCAGAAGTCCAAGAGATTATTTATCGACATACCAAATGTCCTCCATCTTGTAAGGAAGTAGAGGTGTCGATGGCCTTTCTTTATGATTGCATCAATGTGCTGGGTCCAGGACAGATCTTCAGAGGCATACACACCCAGGATCTATAAGTACTGGATGTAATTGAGGAGTAACAATGTGCCTAATGGTATCATTCTTTCTTGATCGAGATAACCATGGAAGGTTAAAATGTAAAATGTTATCACTGAGATTTTTAACTTTGCATAGCATTTTGAGGGGTTTTCTGTAATTTATGATGTAGCACCATCTAGTGTTACACTGTGGAGTTTTCTGGATAATAATGATGCAGTATTTCTAACCTTGATGTTACAATTATTTTGCAGCTTTCAACAATGAATTTTAGAATAGCCCGATACATGTGTTTTTTTTCCTGGTTTAGCTGCCTGGGATTGTAATGTCAGATATGAAAGTTACCCCATATTTCCTCAGAGTTGTCCAAATGCACATTATGAAAGGTTGGTCGAGCCTCATGTTTCCAATCTTGCACAGGACACAGGGAAGAAGAGTGATTCAGCCTTAGATGGGCCAAGACAGAAGCAGACAGACTCTCAGGAGATTTCAGAAGCAGATGGGAAACGGAGCACAATAGAGTTGGCAGATGGAGAGGAAGGGATCGCTGGGATAGTCAGGATGCACTAAGACCAGATGGGGTATAATGCACAGCGATGACAAAGGTCAGAGCTTGGCAGATCACAGGAGCAGAGCCATGTCATGCCAGGGAGACCAGAGAAAGAGCTGGCAGATTAGAGTTAACTCATGACTTAGTCAACAGTCACAGAGACGGAGCTGAGCAAAGAGATCACAGCACTCTCTGCTCTGTACTCTCTGATCACCATTTCAATCGTCTTTGTGAGTCCAGATGTTGAGTGAAAGGCTGAGATGTTTAACTGTCCCTGGATGGCCTGTACAGAGAAGCATGACCCAGAAGTAAAGGGTTGGCTGCTGGGTAGTCAGCTCTCCGGGGAGCTGCTCACTGTGTTCCATTATCCCTGACCACCCCGACCATTCCCCACCCACACTCCACAACCTCCTGGCTTTAAGTCCCACTGGCTCGAAATGTGAGGATATTTTGTCCCTGGTTCAAGCTGCCACTTCCCATCTGTTCCAATGAAAGTTTGTTGATCTGACACATTAAATTTATCTTTCTCGTTCTCCATCGATTCTGCCAGAAATATTGAATATCCTCAGCATTTTCTATTTCAGATCTCCAGCATCCGCAGTTTTGTTTTGAAACTTAAAACAAAAACTTTAAAAAAAAACTTTTGAGGTCAAGGCCTTGTCTCATGTTTAGCTTTAAAATTCCTAAAATTTAGGCTAGACTTTAAGAAGTCACTCCTAGCCACGTTGTCATCTATAACATTTAGAAAGATGTAGATCAGATTACATAGGTATATCCCTTGTGTAGAAAGGAACTGCAGGTGCTGGTATATACTGAAGATAGACACAAAGTGCTGGAGTAACTCAGAGGGTCAGGCAGCATCATTGAGAAAAAGGATTGGTGACGTTTCAGGTCGGGATGCTTCTTCAGACTGAAAGTAGAAGAGGGGGAACTGGAGGTGGGAAAAGGTCAGAACAAAGCAGAGCTGACAACAGATGACCAAGGAAGGATGGAGCCTGTAATGGCCCATTGTTGGTTGGGTAAGAGGTGATAACGAAGGGATACAAGGATGCGAACAGTGGAACCAGTAGGATCATTAGGGTGGGGGAGGGGGGAGGGAAGGAATTACGGGGTTACCTGAAATTCGAGAAATCAATGTCGAAACCGTTGGGTCATTACAGAAGCTAATTGTATACTCAACCCACTTTTAACGTTGTGGATAGAAGGAACTGCAGATGCTGGTTTACAAAATAGGACACTAGGTGCTGGAATAACTCAGCAGGTCAGGGAGCATGGATGGATAGATGATGTTTTGGGTTGGGACCCTTCGTCTGACATTCTCTAGAGAGGCTACCTGTCCTTGCTGAATTATTCCAGCAGTTTTTCCCCACTTTTAATATTCCCTATTTTAGTACGGGTCACCTGATTAGTATGGGTGTCAGAGGTTATGGGGAGAAGGCAGGAGAATGGGGTTAGGAGGGAGACGTAGATCAGCCACAATTGAATGGCGGTGTAGACTTGATGGGCCGAATGGCCTAATTCTGCTCCTATTACTTATGACCGTATGACCTTATTTTAGACTACTTTGTACACCCTTGTTAAATAATTACCTAAGGTTTAAACATTTTCTTTGTCTGGACAATTAACATGAATATCTTATTGTTTTGTTAAAGTCTTGCCAATATTGGAGTAGGAACCACTCCAGACTCAACCCGAAGGCACAGCGTAAGGAGCGTTGCATCAGATGGAGGCTGTTCCACAGAGTATTCGGTATCTACCGTGGACATCAAATGCTTTAAGTTGAACTGGATGGACATAATTCAGCAAAATAAAGAAAAATGGAAAGAGCTGGCAATTCAAGGTGCGTGGAGCTCATTGTTGACTCTAACTGTGCCGTCAATACAAACATAAATCTTTTAAGGTTTCTGGTTATTACTCCAGCGATAGATTCTTATGAACATCCAGAACTTAAGGTATCTATCCCACTTTAATCTGTGAAGTTATCAGTGTTAACTGAGTAAAAGACAAGGGTTTGAAAGAGTTTGAAAATTATAATAAGTAGCTGACTGGTGAGTAGCTAGTGAGATTTCCATTGTCTAATTTCTGACATATATGTTACGAGCCATGAAGGTAAGGAAAGATAAGGGCAAGGCCATGCAAGCAGATTTTAGAGCGCCAGTGATTAAAAAGTTAGTCCTTGAACATAGTAATTTTGGGATTGCTAGACCTCAGCGTCCTGTGTTACTGGGGAAGGTTTAACTTAGTTTGGCAGGGGGGTGGGAACCATGGAAGGAGTCTTATCTAACTCCAAGATATCAGTGGTAACCCTAATTGAGCTGTAGGGGAATCAGCATTTTAACCTGGAAGCAAGGAACTGCAGATGCTGGTTCACCGAGAAAAGCATACAAAGTGCTGGAGTAACTCAGCAGGTCACATGGCATCCCGGGAGAACATGGGTAGGTGACGTTTCGGGTTGGGACCCTTCTTCAGACTGATTGATTCTTCGGACAGAAAGGTACCAACCCGAAATGTCATCTATCATATTCTCCACAATTGCTGCCTGATCTGCCGCGTTACTCCAGCACTTCATGTCTTTTTTTCAGCATTTTTTCTTCCCTGATTTTCTTTTTCATTTAAGGTAAATTGAGCAGCGTGCAAAACAAACTGATGATTTGTTATTGTCTGTTGTTCAGTTCTGGACATGACTGCTTCCATCTGCATTAAGTCAATGGCTCTAACATAAATATCACCTCCATTGTCATTAGCTAACATTAAATGGCAAATAGCAAATGTATAGCCGCCTTTGTCTGTACCGTATAGTGCTATGCAAACTTCGTCTTCTTGTGTATGGCGTGCACAGCCTAAAGTTGTAGGACACGCCAGGTTGATTGCATTCGTTGAAACAGGGCAGACCACGCGAAGGTTGCAATCTTCCACCCCGCTATGCAAACAACCTACATATACTTGTACATAAATAGATATAATTAAATTATTCTACAAGCAAATAAATACAGTTTCTCCTGTATGAAAGTAACTGCAGACCATCTAGATTGGAGAATGTAATAGTTTGTTAATGATTACAAACACAACACAGAATGGAGATGTGCTTGGATGCAAAGTGCAAACAGACGTGGTGTTTTGGGTGAAGCATGCTCTGAAAGCGCCACAATAAAATTTAATTTTTGTGGAATTTGAATTTAATGCTTCAGTGGACCTTGACATGCTGGTTGATTGTAATTTCCTTGATCCTGGTCACCAGACAGAGATTAGTTTTACTAATGAACCATCAAGACCATTGCTTAATTTTCCAGGAAGAGCACGTCATAAGCTTTGATGATGTGATGATGTCAGTAAGTTTAATCTTCAACTAGTTGATGCTAAATCTCTCACAGTAAGTGACTGTATGTGACTGGTACACAGGATGGGATCAGGCTTAACTACTGAGTTGCCAGGCAATTATCTAACTGCGGGAGACCTGGACCATTTTGCTCTCTGGGCTTTATTAATACTCTCCAGAAGTAGCTCTTCACGAATGCATAGAATCTTAACCAGTCTTGAAAAATAGTACATTTTATTTCCCTGAAGATAGACTCAAAATGCTGGAGTAACTCAGCGGGACAGGCAGCATCTCTGGAGAGAAGGAATGGGTGACGTTTCGGGTCGAGACCCTTCTTCAGACTGACACTAAATCCTTGGAATCCTTGTTTCTCCTAAATCCATGGAATAGTTTAACACTAATTTTTGATACCTTTTCTGTTCCCCTGTGTTTAATTGTGAAAAGCACTTGTCCTTTGCCCAGTAGGGAATTGAAGGGACATTTTCAGTGTGCATTATGCTTCAGCCTGGTTCAACTTGCACCTCACACACTCATCTCTAGAGTTTAGACAAAATGAGACTGGAGCAGCAACATAGCAGCACAGTTGGTCGCATGGATAGATTTTATTTCTATTGCATGACTCGAGTAAAAATAACTTTTACCACAAAATTTCCAACTTTTATGCCATTCACTGGATGTTTTCTTATTCTGAAATCAAGAAATATTTTGAAATTAATTACCAAATATGTCGTAACAAAATTTCAAGAAACATCAACTAGAGATTTATGTTTAAATGTTAATGGTCCTGAATATTTTAACACAATCTCCTGGCTTTTACATTCTATGCCCCAGTGAATAAAGAAAAACACCCTCTATGTCTTTTAAACCACCTTATTGATCAGTTCTACAACCTTTAAGGATCTGCGGGCATACATTCCAAGATTTCCCTGTTTCTCCTCATTAATCAATATTCAAGTCAAGAGTGTTTTATTGTCATATGTCCCAGATAGAACAATGAAAGAGGGAAATAAAAGGGAAATATGGGACGGGGATGGGAGATGAGCATATGGCGGAGGGGGAAGGAGCAGGATGTCTCGGGTGGTGGGAGATGATGGAAGAAATGTGTGCATAAAAATCATGCTTGGCTCAAAATGATAGAAAGGGGCATAGGGTGAAAGGGACATTCTGCATCTACATGCTACAGGATTATCACAAATGTGCCATTCAATTAGAGCAACACAGTGGCACAGTTGATAGGGCTGCTGCCTCACAGCACTAGAGATCCAGGTTCAATCCTGACCTCAGGTGCTGTCTATGTGGCATTTACATGTTCTCCCTGTAACCGTGTAGGTGATCTAATAGAGGTGTACAAAATCATGAGAGGAATCGATCAGGTAGGCACACAGTCATTTGCCCAATATAGGAGAATCAAGAACCAGAGGACATAGGTTTAAGGTGGGGGGGGGAAGATTTAATAGGAACCTGAGGGGTAACTTTTTCACACAGAGGGTGGCGGGTGTATTGGAACGAGCTACTGGAAGAGGTAGTTGAGGCAGGTAGTATCGCAATGTTTAAGAAACATTTGGACAGGTACATGGATATGACAGTTTTAGAGGGATATGGGCCAAATGGAGGCAGGTGGGACTAGATGGGACATGTTCGTCGGTGTGGACAAGTTGGGCCGAAGGGCCTGTTTCCGCACTGTATGACTGCGACTCTATGATTCTATACGTATTTGCTGTTGACAATTGAGCCATGAGATGGAAAAATGTCTGTTTCCCTACCACTGACATTCTTTGACTAGATAAACGCTATGTTTCCAAAACATAAACAGGCAAAAGCTCTTGTGAATTGAATCACATTCCCGGTTTTCTGATATGGAGCTGGGTAACTATTTTTAATTCAAAAAAACACACACGCAGAAAAATTTGAGGGCTAAAAATTTGGTCGTCGGCCAAAGGCTTGAAATTTTCACCCAGAACAGGAGATACACAAGAGAGTGCGTGGCATTATCTGGATACTCATGGCATGGCGTAAGCTGGGAGACAAACAGGAGATGTGTAACAATAAGCATCATTGGTCCTCTACTTCCTTAGAAGGCTAATGGGCCTGTCCCACTTAGGCGACTTTTTAGGCGACTGCAGGAGACTATGCAGTCGCCACATGGTCGCCACATGTTTGCGGGTGGTTGCCGGGGAGTCGCCCTCATGGTCGTGAGGAGTTCCCGCATTCTGGGAACTAGTTGCGGTCTCATTATGGTCACCGCTAATTTTTCAACATGTTGAAAAATTAGCGGCGACTAGAATGCAGCCGCCGTGGAGAGTAGCGAAAATTCCCGTGCCGTAGGTGGGTCACCAGGAGGTCCTAGTGGATTTCTAGGAGGGCAAAGGTTCTCATTGGCTCATTGGGAAAAAAAACGTAAGCAGTAGTTTTCAGACCAAGGATAACCAACCGGTAATGTTTAAATGTCCGCCGAGCTTCACAGCTGTGTATCTCTGGCTTCGTAAAAGTTGTCTCCATTGCTACTCCCTCCTTCTCCCCCCTTCTCCCCCCTTCTGCCTCACCCCCCTCTCTCCCCCCCCTCTTTTAAAGAACTTACCATACACTGTGCTTTACCCGTCTTAATTCCAGCGCCAACCTTCCTGTTCATCGTGGTATCACCTTGGCTTTGCACCGTGTGAATTCACTTAGACAGCGCTCGCCCCGCTTGTACTGTCCCCCGCCTGCATTACGGGGTGGTGAAGGAAATGATGTGTGTGTGTGTTCCACTCTGACAGTCGCTGTTCCAGTTGCTGGTTTTTCAGGTGACTGCCGGCAACTTGACAGTCACCGGCAGTCGCCTGAAAAATCGCCTAAGTGGGGCAGGCCCATTAGGAAGTTTGGCATTTCCCCTACAACTCTCGCCAACCTCTACAGATGCATCATAGAAAGCATTTTATCAGGAGGCATCACAGCTTGGTTTGGGAGCAGCTCTATCCAAGACTGTAAGAAATTGCAGTGAATTGTGGATACAGCCCAGACCATCGCACAAACCAACCTCCCTTCTATTGACGCTATTTATACCTCATGCAGCCTCGGCAAGGCCAGCAGCATAATCAAGGACGAGTCGCACCCTGGAAACTCTGCTTCCCTCTCCCATCAGGCAAAATGTATAGACGTGTGGAAACGCTGACCATCAGATTCAGGGACAGTTTCTTCCCAGCTGTATCAGGCAACTGAATCGTCCTACCACAACCAGAGAGCAATGCTGAACTAATATCTACCTCTTTGATAACCCTTGGACTATCTCTGATCGGACGTTGCTGGTTTTACCTTGCACTAAATAGCAATGTTACAAAATTTTGAGATTTTAAAAATCAAGTCTGCAATTTATCCCATCAGATAAAGCATAAAAATAAGTTTAATTTGACACCTAATTCACTTTCATATCTCAAGTATTTAAAAAGTTATGGCCATTTTCATGCTCGGAAATTAGCATCTTGTTCCCTATTGATTGTCTATGGACATAACAAAAAAGCTGTGATCGTGGACAGTCAAAAGCCCATAACCTTCTTAAAAATTAAGAGAACTGAATGAAATTTTCAGTTATCATAGATTGAACCATTCTGAAACAAATATAAAATAATCTTACTTGGATGACCTGAAATTAAAGCATATAATTAGTTAGTTACCCAATTGTAGCTAATTTCAAACTTCAATTACTAGATCTAAACATCTATCCATTTCTTAATAAATGATTAACATTTTTAAATAGCCTAAGTGTCCAAATAATATTCACAAATAATTCACAATAAAACATGATTTTTAAATCTCATTTACATTAATTTATAGGCCAAATGGAAGGAATTTAGTGTTCAATTGCTGTAAATTAAAGTCCATTTAAATCAGCTTTCTAGGGGGATCCTGTGAATGCGCTGGTTTAGAACGTTCACATTGCGGTAGATTTGTGCCCTCAAATGCCCAGAAAAATACTGTGGGATATAATGGGCCCAAAATTAGCTACTCGCAACATTAAACTTTGTATAAAGGGATCTTAAGAAGCCCTTTTTAATGTAAAAATAAACAGCCTACCTTCTATTGTCCCCTGTATGAGATCCGGCCGTTTGCCGGCCATCGGGGGTTTAGAGGTTAATTTTTAAACTGCTATAACAATTTGATAAAGCCCTTAAAACTAATAATAGCTCAAGCGACGGAATCTTCCAGCGAATTTTCGTTAATAATTAACTAGGCTGAACATCCTCGATTTGAACAGCCTAGAGAAAATCGCGTTTTAAACCCGCCCCCCTCTAAACGGCGCCAAAATCGTGCACACGGGCTGGGACAGATTTTCAGCGACGCTTCAGGTACGCTTTGCAACATACCTACACTAAACGTTATTCCCTCATCATGTATCTATACACTGTAAATGGATTGATTGTAATCATGCATTGTCTTTTTGCTGACTGGTCAGCACACAACAAAAAACAAAAAGGTTGTCATGTACCTCTGTACACATGACAATAAACTAAACTGAAAAACAACATATCTCAGCGAGAAGGTTGGGCCAGGAGGAGCATTCCAAATGTTGTTTATAGTAATTAAAATTAAAAAAGAGGTAATATGTTTAGGTTCACTGTAGTTCCTGTGGTTAGACTCAAGTAGGCCCAGAAGAATGAGAGGGGCTATATGCAGTGAATGCTCTAGATCCAGGTTCGATCCTGACTTCGGGTGCTGTCTGTGTGGAGTTTATATGTTCTCCCTGTGACCGCTCCAGTTTCTTCTCACACTCCAAAGACATGCAGGTTTGTAGGTTAATTGCTTCCTGGCAGTTGTCCCTAGTGTGTCGATTAGAGCTATTGTACCAAGAAGACTGCTGGTCGGTGTGGACTCGATGGGCAAAAGGACCTGTTTCCATGCTATATCTCTAAACTAAATTAAACTAAAGATCAATGTTTATTTTCTTAATCGTCATCATAGATATTCTCTTTTTCTTTCCTTAATTTTTTTTTGCAAGATACAGAAGAAAAAACAAGGGAGACTACAGAACAAAATAAGAATGATGACCAACACCAGAACAATGATGACAGCACTGAGAATCTAATAGCAGCAGATGATAAAATAAATATGGGATGTGACAAAGAGATCCTGGAAAGGCATAGTTCTCCATCCAAGTCACTTGTCAACCAGGCTTGCCAGCTCTCAACAGCTTCCAGCAACCCTATTCTGCAAATACATCTCCATACCACCAGCTGTGATTCAGCAAACTGGGACCATGATGCTAATGTAGCAGAGACTGTGATTCAACATGGACCACCATGGAATGGTAACTCCATTCACTGATTAGGTAGTAATACTTTAGGAAAGTGCATCAGTTATTATTTAGAGTAAAGTAGAAAACAACTGCTTTTCCAATCAGGGTGATCAATGTCTTCTGACCGCTTTCTGATGGCCTGAGTCAGACGTGTGGTCAGACCTCAAGGAATAATTTGATGCTTACACATTTAATGGAATTTGCTATGTGAATTTCTGCATATGGAATCGTTACCAGTTCTCAGAAGTGACAGAATATGAATGATGTTTGTGTTCCTGTGTTACTCAGTAGGTCAATATAGAAAGCAAATATTAAAGTACATTTCTGAGAAGGCATGTAATAACGTTGATATGATATTTGCTAGTTATGTGTAAGACTGTGCCAAATAGTGTGATATGCAGTTGCCCACAGAATGGAAAATGCTGTTGTGTAATTTAGTGTCAAACAATACTTTCCACAATTTGGTGTGCTACATTTGTGTTCGCTTTCAAAGTCGGGCATTCACAAAGGATGAACTTTAGTTTAGTTTAGCTTAGAGATACAGAGCGGAAACAGGCCCCTCAGCCCACCGATTCCGTGCCCACCAGCGATCCCCGCACACTAACACTATCCTACACACACTAGGGAAATTTACATTCATACCAAGCCAATTAACCTACAATCCTGTACATCTTTGGAGTGTGGGCGGAAACCAGAGATCCCGGAGAAAACCCACGCAGGTCACGGAGAAAACGTACAAACTCCGTACAAACAGCACCCATAGTCAGGATAGAACCCGGGTCCCTGGCACTGTAATGTTACCGCTGCACCACCGTGCCACCCTAATGAATGGTACATTTATGCTTTCCGTTTGCAAGATTCATCTTTACGGCCTTTCCTTGATATCCCAACTGCACGGTCATTCTAATGCATCCCACATTCTTCCAATCAACTGCTGTTTTCTTCCTTGACCATTTTCATCTGGTGTGACTGCAGGTAGATAGGGTGGTCAAAAAGGCTTTTGGCACTTTCATCAGTCAGAGTATTGAGTATAGAAGTTGGGAGATCATGTAGCAGTTATAAAAGGTGTTGGTGAGGCCGCATTTAGAATATTGTGTTCAATTCTGGGCACCAAGTTATAGGAAAGATGTTGTCAAGATGGAAAAGGTGCAGAGAAGATTCACGAGAATGTTGCCAGAACTCAAGGGCCTGAGCTATAGGGAGAGGTTGAGCAGGTTAGTACTCTATTCCTTGGAGAACAGGAGGATGAGAACAATCTTATAGAGGTGTACAAAATCATGAGAGGAATAGATTGGGTAGATGCACAGAGTCTCTTGTGCAGAAAAGAGGAATTGAGAACCAGAGGACATAGGTTTAGGGTGAGGGGGGAAAGATTTAATAGGAATCTGATGGGTAACTTTCTCACACAGAGGGTGGTGGGTGTATGGAACGAGCTGCTGGAGCAGGAAGTTGAGGCAGGTAGTATTATAACATATAAATATTTGGACTGGTGCATGGATAGGACAGGTTTAGAGGTATATGGGCCAAACACAGGCAGATGTGACTAGTGTAGATGAGGCATGTTGGTCGGTTAGGACAAGTTGGGCCGAAGGGCCTGTTTCTACACTGTATCACCCTATCACTCGTGAGTTTCTTTAATCAGTGCCATTCCCATTTGTTGTCTAATCCTTTTGAGTCATAAGAGTTTGCCCAACTAGAATGGAGAGACAGTTTTTGAGAAATTAGTATGTGTGTGAGCTTGAAATTTGCCTGGAGATTTAGAAATGGGACCTGGGTTATATTAAGTCATGGCTCCCATTTAAATCCAGCTGCCTAACTTCACAATGGTTCAGGCCAGATGCAGAGAGTCAGAGTCTGAACACTCGCAACAGGTTGAGGTTACCAGTGGTGTCCCATCATTAGAGAAAGGAGACGAGGAGATATTTTTCTTTAGTCGGAGGGTGGTGAATCTATGGAATTTATTGTCACAGACAGCTGTGGGGACCAAAATTTGAAGGTGGAAATTGACAGATTCTTGATTAGTAAGAGTATCCATGGTTATGGGGAGAAGCAAGACAATGAGGTTTAGAGGGAAAGATAGGTCAGCCATGATTGAATGGTGGTGTGGACTCAATGAGCCGAATGGCCTCATACTGCTCCTATAACATGAGTATATGTCTTCCTGATGATGCAAAGCTGTGTGGCAGTGTGCCTTGCGAGGAAGGTGCAGAGAGGCATCGGGAGCATTGGTCAGGCTAGGTATATGGGAGATAGCATGATAGATGCATTACAGTGTGGGACAATTGTCCATTTTGGTGTGTAGTAAAACTCTGATGATCCTGCATCATCAGAACTTCAGTGGTGCATGACTAGCAAGTCTTTTGGGCTAGCATAGAATAATAGAACATGTACAGGCCCTATGCCCCACCATGCCTTTGCAAACCATGGTGCCAATCTAAACTAATCCCATCTGCCAACATGTGGTCTGTATTCCCTCCATTCCCTGCCTGTTTTTCTTTCTATTTCAGTGCCTCCTAAACATCCCTATTGTATCTGCTTCCACAACTTTCCCTGGCTGTAGGTTTCAGGCATCCATCACTCTCCAATGTAACATCTTTAAACTTTTCTCCTCACCTGTAGACCTATCACTCTAATGTTTGACTGTTCTATCCAGGGATAAAGCAACAGGCGGGATCCTGGAGGACTGGAGAGTAGCTAATGTTGTTATTTTATTTAAGAGGAGAAGTAAAGGGAATCCAGGGAATTATAGGCTGATGATCCTCATGTCAATGGTATGGAAGCTATTGGAGAGAATTCTTTAGGATAGGATTTGCCCCCATTTGGAAGAGATTGGGGTTTATTAGGGACAGTCAGTATGGCTTTCTACGTGGTAGGTCGGGGCTTACTAACTTGATCGCTTTTTTTGAGGAGCTGACGAAGATGGTGAATGAGAGGTAGGTCACTGGATGTTGTTTGCATGAGACATCATCAGACATTGGCTAAAGTTCCCCGTGGTAGGCTGATCCAGAAGATTTGGGAACACGGGATTATCAGTTACTTGGTCATATTGATTTAGATATGGCTTAATGTTGGAAGACAGGGTTGTGGTGGAAGGACAATATTCAGGCTGGAGGTGCATAGGAGGTGCATGGTCAGTAGAGTTCCACAGGGATTTGTGCTGAGACAGCGGTTTGCGATATATATATAAATGACTTGGAAATAAACATAGACAGGTTGGTTAGTAAGTTTACAGATGACACCAAGATTGCTGGAGTCGTGGACTGTGAGGAAGGCTGTCAAACTGTGTAGCAGGATATTATTCAGCTAAAAAATGGTAGATGGAGTTTAATCTGAGCAAGTGTGAGGGATTGCATTTGAAGAGGTCAAATGTAAGGGAAAATGTACAATTTGTCATATGACCCTTAACAGCATTGATCTACAGAGAGATCTTGGGGTCCAAGTCCATAATGGCCCTGTCCCACTGCACAAGTTCATTCAAGTGCTCTCCCGAGTTAAAAAAAAAATCAAACTCGTGGTAGGCACGTAGAATGAACATAGCGGGTACGTCGGAGCTCGGGGACGTCTCTTAGCGGCTCGTAACGCTAACGGCAGGTATTCGGGAAACATGTTGAAAAATGTCCACGAGAGCCCCGAGTGCCGACGAGCGGCCATTACTGTATCAGTTTGAATCAGGGCAAACTCGGGAGAACTCTTTGAATGAACTCATACAGTGGGACAGGGCTTTAAGACTATTTGTAGCAACATAAGTAGACAGACTGATAAAGAAGGCATTTGATATGCTTGCTTTCATAGGTCAGGGATTGAGTATAAGAGTCAAGAGGTCTTGATGCAGATTTATAGGACTTTGGTTAGGCTGTATTTGGTGTCTTAAAGACAGTTCTGGCTGCTCCATTACCAGAAGGGTGCAGAAGAGGTTTGCCAGAATGATGACTGTATTATAGGGTATTAGCTACAGGGAGAGGTTAAACAGACTTGGATTATTTTCTCTGGACCGCCAGAGGTTTACGGGGAAACCTGATTGTATATAAAATTATGAGAGGCATAGATAGGATAGAAAGACCCAGGGTGGACAAAAATCAAATACAAGAGGGCAGAGCTCTAAGATGAGAGTGGGGAAATTTATTGGAGCTGTGCGGGGGAAGTTTTTTACACAGAGGGTGGTGATGCCTGGAATGTACTGCTGGGGGTGGTGGTTGAGGCAATTACGATAGTGGCACTTAAAAGACTTGTGGATAGGAATATGAATATCCAGGGAATGGTATTATATGGATTATGTGCAGGCAGATAAGAGTTTATTTTGGCATAAGTTCAGCACGGACATTGTGGGCCGAAGGCCATGTTTTTGTGCTGTACTGTTCTATGTTCTAGAATGGCAATCATCATTACAAAGCGAATTTGAATCTAGGAGTTAAAATAACTTGGCTCTTGGTATCTAGACATCCTACTTTACAAACAAATTTCTCTACAGTGGTAATTACTCTACTCTGGATTCAGGATCAAATTCAAAGCCTTCTGACAGCCTTACAATACAAGTGAGCTGTTTTCTCATCTATTTCCCAGCTTTTAAAAAACATATTTGCAATCTACCAATGTGAAAGAATCTGGCAGAGGTGATGCTTGGCATTAACGTTGTTGCTTTCCTCTCTAGTTCGTTCTGTCCTTGAAGATACACTTGTTCTGGTGATATTCCTCTCAGGAGCTTCCTTGCATTCCTTGCATCCCTTCAAATGCTAGTTAAGATTTTCAATGGATTTTAATATAATTTTTACAGCAAAAATATTAAATCAACCATTACAGTAATAAGTCTAAGGTGAAGAACCAATATGTAATTAAACAAGAATTCCTGGGATTCTTCCTCGTATATGAAGGTATTCCAAAAATGAATTGAAATAGCATGTTTCAGCAACATTATAATTTGTGCTTACGATTAGACTGCAGGATTGCAGATGGATCGAAGTTGAGGTGCCAAACTGGAGTGTGTTGAATAAACCTGTACTTATAAATGCCAATGCTGATAATTTACATATAGATTGTTTAAAAGCCATAATGTTCAGTATTAGTTACAGGGTTCCAAATATCTGACAGTTACTGAAACAGCACGGCATTCCAGCTTAAATATGATTCTAACACCAATTGCATCTTCCCCCCTCACCCCCTTTCTGTGTGACCCCCATGTCCACTCTTCCATCAACTTCCACAATTCCCCATTTAATGACACACTCACATTCAACACATATTCATCCATCCATCCATCTATTTCAACTACAGGATGCAACACATCCATTCACACCCACCATATAGGGATTCAAACAAGCATTCCAGGTCAAGCAGCAATTCTCTTGCACTTCTTGCAATCTTGCCTATTGCATTCAGCGTTCAAAATGTAGTCTGATCTATTTTGGGGAAAGGCAAATACAGATTAGATGCTGCCTCTAGGGTCCACCTATACTCCGCAAGGGCGTTCTTGAATGTCCTTTCACATGCCAAATGTAATTCTCAATCCCACTTCCATTCCCACCTGTCTTTCTGCAGCCTCCTCCTTTGCCTAACATTAGATTCAGAATGAAGAAGGGTCCCAACCTGAAACATCATCTGTCCATTCTTTCCACATCTGTAAAGTGTCCCTAGTGTATAGGATAGAACTAGTCCACGGTTGATCGTTAGTCAGCGTGGACTCAGTGGGCTAATGGGCCTGTTTCCACACTATATCTATATCTAAAACTAAAACTAAAGTTCTTAGACGTTTATAAGATTTTTTTAAGTGTTTTTTTTTTAAGTTTTGAAATGTCTTCGCATCTTTCTAGCATATTAAAGTTTAACCACACCAGCACTGGCCACATCAGCAGATAATATGCAAAATGTTTACATTCTAGATATCTGAAATAAACACAGAAAATTCCGGAAAAACTCATCTGTGAAGACAGAAGCAGAATTAATGTTTCCCCAAAATCTTTCATCAGGCCATCAACCTGAAATGTTAATTCTATTTCTCTCCCTCCAGATGCAGCTTTAAACCTGTTGAATGTTTCCAGCATTTTCTGGTTTACGTTATTGAAACTGAGAAGCACAGCTAAATGTGCCTCATTAATGATGTGTCAATGGCTGATCTGGTCTTGCCCATTATTCCACTTTCCTGTCTGTTCGCATAAACTCTGACTCTTCTTTAGACTGCAAGTCTGTCTGTCTTGGCTTTACTTTAGACTTTTAGACTTTAGAGATACATTGTGGAAACAGGCTCTCCGGCCCATGAGTCTGCGCTGACCAGCGATCAGCCCTGTACACTAGCACTATCCTACACACTAGGAACAATTTTTAATTTTTTACCAAAGCCAAATAACCTACAAACCTTGAATAGATTAAATGAATGTCTCCATATTTCCAACTTGATTCGATACCCCATTTCAAATGTATGACTTCAACGAACAACAGTACAGCACAGAAACAGCCCCTCCGGCTCATGATGTCCATGCCTAACATGACACCAATTCCACACATCTCCTTTAAACTTTTCCCCTCTCACCTTGAAGCCATGCTAA